>NC_134417.1:82127406-82427927 GCF_030867145.1 Opisthocomus hoazin
AAACTGTATGAAGCATGGTGTTCGGTGCTCAGGAAAACGCCCAGATATTCAGCTCCTTATCTAAAGCATGTCCAAACTATCTGCACTTCTTGAGTCTGCAAAGCTGAACTGGAAATTGGACAAGACAGGCTTTTCTGGTATTGCCTGTTTCTGGCTTAGACAGATAGAGGATGATAGCATCTTTCTTTACACACTTCTGCAGTGCAGTCAGCCGTCCCGGGCTCACCAGGAAGCACAGCGATGTGCAGGAGAGATAACGAAGCCAGGATTAACTTCAGCAGGCCCTTGATTTTGTTCCCGTTGTAGGTCGGGTCCCGGTCCCTTGTGCCCCTTGGTGTGAGGAGTGCAGCCACTCTGCACTCCCAAAATGTCTCCTTCCCTTCCAGCGGTGAGATGCCGCAGGGGTGGACAAAGGCTTCGCAGATGGCTGCACGGTCTTTCTCAGCGCTGTGATCTGACACTGCAGAAGATGGGTGACCCACGGATTTTTTTCCTCGATGACTTCTCCTACATAACCAAGGTGACAGCAGAAAAATAAAAGCAGTGGATTCTACAGACACCAAATCCACCATCATTTATAGGCTTGACTTCTGGAGCACCTTTTTCTGTCAGAAAATGTGGGCATCTCCCAAAACTGAGTTTTTGTAGCATTTTACTTAATATTGAAGGATGCAAACCCTACTGTGGACTCCTCAGAGCCTGGGAATTACACCTACCCTGATTCAGCTGAAGGCTGTCTGGCCTAAACAAACCAGAAGAAAAAAGGCAGGGTTTGATCACCGTATTGAAAAGGGAAAAAAAAACAAAAAAACCAAACCAAAACAAAAAAAATAACAAGAGCCTGAATTTGTTTGCCTGTAATTCATTGTAGGTAGATGTATTTGCAAGAACCAAATTGGTTCTTTATAATGGTGAAAGAACGTAGCCACATTAAATGATTGAAAATAAGGTTACAGAATAAATACTGATCTACGTTTAAAGTGCATTACTAAAGAAATAGAGCAAGTGTTTTGTTTAGTGTAGGTTTTACTTTAACCAGAAAAATGCACGTTCCAGGGCTAAGGTGAAGAAAACCATAAATAAAATTGTCTGGTATTATGAAGAGGGGGGAAGGGATGTATGGAGTGATCATAAATAGCAGAAAATATCGATCAGTGATGGTGAAATATCAATGAACTCTGCAGAGCACTTTGAGTTACCTCCTTGTCTTTGATTAGGTTCAAATGTTAAACTTAATCTGTAAACCTTTAAATGGGAATCAAACCCAAGAGTCTTGAAGATCCGAGGTTTCAGAAAACAACCACTGAGTTTGATCCAAATGTCAGAACAAAATTGCAGAGAAGGATTTCATATGACTGGACTTGAAGTAAAATTTAAAATCAATGAATACATTTTAGCCATTCCTTCTCTCCTTGAATATTAATGAGAGGGTAAGAGGAAGAGAAGAATTTGCTGTACCAAAACTGTATGTAGTCAAAAGCTTCTCCTGTTCCAAGTTTTTAAAAATTATTTCATAAATCATAAATATTTCTTTAAACCTAAAAATAATAAAATTAGAGGGTTTTGTACTTTCTAGATATGTTTTTTCACTTTCTGAAAGAGAAGGCTTCAGGCTGCCATGTTTCTTTGGAGGGAAAGTATGTCTTTTTAAAAACAAAACATAGAGGTTTCACCCTATTTCTTACAGGACCAGCTCAGATATGCAGTGTGGTTTCAAGGACAGCCTTGTTCTAATGACAGCCTTCCTAATTCTTAAGTAAATCGAGTTTTCACTGGTTTCTTGGTCCACTTGGGAGGTGGGCACTGACACTCCGGATCAGCTGCTGGCAGCGAGGGCTGCATTGTAATGCAGAACAAATGAGGGTTGGATACATGCCCTCGTCGCATTCAGCCGCCGCTGCTGCCACTTACAATTACAAAGGACAAGAGCAGGAGACACTTCAGCAGCGGGGAAGCATGACCTGCGAGCCGCAGCTCATTTTGCACTGCACTTATTCAATACAACACTGCCCTATAATTTCCTATAGCATTGTTATCCGTTAGCCGTTTACACAGTCACACCTTCATTATGTCCCCGGTTGCCAGCACCAGCTGTTTGTCACATCTATTGATTGCCCTCAAGCTGCAATTTGCATGGATCACTCGTGACTGTCCCCAGACAGACTGATACCCCTTGTAGGGACTGATACCCTTCGCAGGGACTGATACTCCATGCTGGGGCTGATAGCCCTGCCAGGGACTGAAACCCCTTACAGGGACTGATACTCCGGCCAGGGACTCCTACCCTTTGCAGGGCCAGATGGGCCTTATAGGGACTGTTACTCTTGTCACAGCCTGGTACACCTGCTGACGGCTGATAGCCCTTGTAGGGACTGATGAGCCTGCTGGGCAGTGATGCCCCTCACAGGGACTGATGCCCTTTATAGGGACACATACTCCTTAGAGGGTCTGATACCCACTGCAGTTACTGCTACCCCTGTCGGGGACTCTGCCAGAACTGATACACCTGCCAGGGAATGATGTCCCTTTCGAGGGGGCAGCAGCCAGCAGGACCTTGCTAAGGGCTCTGGGTGGGTCCCCCCATCAGCTGGCAGCCCCAGGCAAGGATCCTGACCCCCGTGATGGAAACCCCACACATGAAGATCTCACAGAGACTGTCCTTGCCCTGCAGCAAGCACAACACTTGGCAAATTCAAGTCACTGTGATTGCCTCGTAGATAGCCACAAGGAACTCGATACCCAAACCCTTCTCTTGATTATTTGGCATTAATCTCTGCAATTATTGGGTGGGTGTTTTAGTACAGAGCTTGAGGAAAGACTGAGACACAGGGAACAAGAACGGGAAATGGTATTAAATGAACATCAGTGTTGTCTGTATCACACTAGGTTTTCTGTTTCCCTGCTGCAACAAAAAGGCTATCGAAGGGTGCAAGTATGACTGTGAGTCTGAGGGTGTCTCCCGCAATTGCAAGCTGGTACATCAGCAACCACTGCTGGCACATGCAAGGAAGATAACATCCCACATCGAGGGAGAATAGTATGTCCTGAACTCGGGATGCTGTGCTCTGAATCTGTGTGTATATCCTGTGAACCTGACTGAGATGTGGGTATTTTGCTGGAACCAAGGAGATGCCATACTTCATTCAACTGGTGTTTAAGTCAGTAGTTCGGGTCTCTTGTCTTTGGCTGGAAGCAGGACTGGATCTGATATCAGAATTAGCTGAAGATCTCTGTCTAAAAACTGTTTAAGTGGGTGCACAAGCAGAAGACAACAAAGGTGATCAGATGGGGTTGAGAGAAGCACTAATTGCTGCATTCCAGGAGGAATGCCTGTTCAAAGGTTTGGTGATTCATTTGCCCTTTCTCTCCTGTACCTTTGTGTTTCAGGGAGAGGTTTTGTGGGATTTTGGCTGCAGAAGGAAGGAATCTAAGCTATCTGAACCAACGGTGGCAGCTCAGCTGGATAACAAAATCCTCACATTACTGCAAAGCAGGCAACTACGCAAACCTTTTCAAATCCTCACCACAAGTAGAGTGCAGATAAAAGCAGGCAGCAAAATGTTTCTGAAATTATCTGTGATGGAGTAAAATCATGCATCATTTCATGACGGATGCTGAATCAATGCTTATTACTAACAAGTAAGGTGTTTAAATCTTTCAATGGGTATGGGAAGAAAAGAAAGAGAAGGAAGTGTCCGAGATGAGCACAGTAAATTGTAACATGAATCTAAAATAAATCCATCCTAGTTATTATTATTTTAAATTGCAACATATATATTCCTGGTCATTCTCTGTCCCTTCCTTTCAGTTTATGACATTGGTTAACGTACTGATCCATTCACTTCCTTTGTGTTTTGTCTTCTCCTTTTCTCTTGCTGTCACACACAGCATTTTAAAGAAATGACAACAGTGCATATGAAAGCCACAGCTTGTAGAAAAACAAACGAATCCCAGTAAAATGCTGGTAATTGAGAATTTTGTCTTTGTCTTTGGGAGGGAGGAAAGTCGAGTAGTCAAGCCTAAACCCAAGAATTAGCACAGCTACTTTTGAGACTTAATTCTGAAAAAATACAAGCATGCCTCAGTTCAGTGTTCATATTTCACAGTTTCAGCAGTAACTAATATGTAACAATTCTCATTTCAAAAATTTTCAGTATCTACAGTAACGTATTCTGATTTTCTTTATTCTTGCATCAAAGTAGATGATATTAAACTATCAGCCTCCTACATACAGCTGAGTCTGGAGTAGTTGTTTTGGTTGGATTTTTTCGTGAAGTATTACACTTCTATCCCCAGTCAGAAGGTCATGAAAGTCATAATACAACCTGGACACTTAACTTTCACTGTTCCTGCAATACAGAACAACACAGTGTCACTTTAAAAATTTACAGCTAAGGTCAAGGCCAAAGGAATCAAATGTGCCCATGCAAGCAGTGGAGCACAGGGCTTGGTGAGGAGAGGTCATCCATATGTCAGCGGCACTGTAAAGAGCAGGCGATGGAGGTAGGGCAAGCTGCACACCCCTGTTTTGAGAGCCCATGCAGATAATACTGCACATCTTTACCTGAATTTTGATAGCCACTAATATTCATATTTTTAAAAGGAGTCTGAAAATAGCTAACTCAAAAGTAAGACACGATTGAAAAATGTGCTGTACTGTGTGGGGGCTTCTCAGACAACAGCAGAGCTCATCATGATACAAATCAGGGCATCATTTCAATCTCTCTGCATGAGCAGAGCCACTCAGCCAGATGAAGCAAGAGAGAGGAAGCATCCTGCTAAAACTTCCTGAAGTCCTGATGGGCTCTGGGTGGGGCGATCAGTGTGAAACACATTTTCTATCCAAAATGACCTCTGAGCTCCAGGGAACTATACTCCCAGCCTTCTATCTCAGTATGATTAAGGAGGCATCCTGTACAATAAACATCATTCTAAATTATGATTTTTCAATATTTGCAGTTTTATCCAAAAGTTTTTATGTGAGTTGTTTAAATCCAAGAACAATGGTGAAGATACAAGAGCAAGAAAGCTTTCTTATGCTATTTCAGTATTTGCTGAAACTAATAATTCAGTGTCGTATGTGATGATGTAGTGAGTCAGCAAACATGAAATATCTCTAGGGAGCTCTTTGTTCTGCTATTTTTTTTCCACCCAGTGCTTCTGGTTGTCAACAGAAAAACATAAAATAAATTTTCAGATTCTAAATAAAGCATCTTACATATGAACCTAATACTTCTTGCTGGAAAAAGCACTGATGTAGAATTTTCTTTAATTGTTTTCCCCTTTGATAGAGATGTAACAGGAATCTTTAGCATTTGAAGAGAATGTTTATTACACTGATTCTATAAATGGAAATGCATATTTTATAATCCAGGATTCAGGAGAATATTCTGTATTTTATACTGATGCCATTTCAAACTTCCTCTCCTTTGTTCCACTTTCACTTTTATACTGCATTTGGTTTCTAACAAAATCTAGGGAGAAACAAGCCACAGCCATCAAATTTTACCTATTCTTAAGACAAGGTCTACTTTTGCCAATGTTGGCTAGTTTTAGGATTCAAAGAAATGCTGAGTAATCCCATGTTGCCCAAGATTCACTGAGTATTCAATTCACTTGTAGAAAAAGCGAAGGGTGTTTCCAAAATAAACTTGGCGCTACCACCTGGAGGCCTGTCTTTCTCCAGTTGTGTGCCAAAGAGTACAGGGTGACAAGACTCTTCACTTAGGTCTTCACCTGAGTTAAGCGTCAGAATATATCAAGGGTGGGTGTCAGGAGGATGGGGCCAAACTCTTTTCAGTGGTGTCCAGTGACAGGACAAGGGGCAACGGGCACAGGAGGTTCCAGCTGAACATGAGGAAGAACTTCTTCACTCTGAGGGTGACGGAGCACTGGAACAGGCTGCCCAGGGAGGTTGTGGAGTCTCCTTCTCTGGAGATATTCAAGACCTGCCTAGACCAGGTCCTGTGCAGCCTGCTGTAGGTGACTCTGCTTCGGCAGGGGGATTGGACTAGATGATCCCCAGAGGCCCCTTCCAACCCCGAACATTCTGTGATTCTGTAATCCAGACTTAGGTCTCCAGCCTTGTGACTAAGCAATGGATTTAAAACTATTTCCACTGAATCTTTCCCTACCACTAAGCTTGCCAGAGTTCACATCTGCCAATTTTATTTAGAAACTGTCCAGCAGTAAAGAGAAGTTCATTATTTTAAAATAACTCCTGTCAGTTTGGCTAAGGTTTTATTTCATGCAGCACTTGTGTTTTAAGGCTTCAGTGGCTGCCTGTCATTGTCATCCTGATGTAAAACTGATCTTCACTGGTATGACACATAGAAATTAATGCCTGAATGTAAATGCAGTGAGAAAAAATAAGAGAAGAGAAGATTTTGGACAGAGGGCAGCGGCAAAAAACCTTAAACTGAAGAGCTCCATAGCTACTATTAGTTAACACAGTAACTGGCAGAGCCACCATGTCACTAGGGAATTGTTATGAAGTACAATGAGTTTATCTATTTCTTACATAAAGGGAGGGTTCGGGATTCACCACTGAGATGGACATGTTGGCCTTCAACAGGTTTACCTGGGGTCTTAAAACCGCATCTTCGACTTCCATCTGTTTGCTGAGTTTGGATGGAGGTTTCGGTCTGCTGAACCACCAGAGATATCAGGTTGTTCTCTGGGACTTCTGGAGTAGGGGAGACACACAGACTAATTACTGTTGTCTCTGTGTCTCTTGGTGCCTCCGCTTCTCTTGATGCATATTTTGGATCTGTCATCTGTCTCTGATGCTGCTTGAGTTTCCCTGACTTGTCTGTGGACCCTGGGTGGGGTAAATGCCATTCTCCTTCTGTGGTTCAGTTGTTGTAAAAGACCTACATGCAAGCACCTCTAAGGATCTCTCTTTTCTGCAGAGAGATGCTTCCGCATCTCTGTTTTCCTGATGCCTATCTGAGATCTGGATCCGGATGAAGGAAAATCAGTTGTAGTGCAGGAGAAATAAAATTAAGAGGAAACTGATGTGGGAGGTAGAGGATAAACCTGTAATAGTATTGCCTCCATTGGATTATACTTTCCGCTTATTCAGGATAATTCAAGGAGTTTATTTTTTGATTCAGGAACTGCTACTGTTTTCTCCGTGATGCTGGTGGATATTTATTTAGGTCTGTGACTGCAGTCATAGCTCCCTGACATTTTCTTATTCACATTACAATATCATCTAGACATCTCAAGCAAGACTAGGGGTCCATATTTGTAGGAACTGCACCTAAACACAATAAAAAGACAGCATTTATCTCAATAGTTGACTGACAAACCAATTGAATGAAAATTACAGGGAGCAATATGTCTTGCTGTCATTTTGTAGAACACGGAGAGCTAGGTGACTTACCTAAGGTCATGCCCTACAATATCAGTTAAGGCCTAACTTCAGACCGAGGATGTTCAAACCCTGCACTAATTACATGATGATATTCTGGTACAGTAGGGACGTCTACAGGAGTCTTCAGCCAAATGATGCCTGTCTACATTTAGCAACACATCATAATTTAGAACCATCTTAGCGTGAAACAGAAAGGGACCTACCAGCTGCTGAGTGTGGCAATCAGGAAACACTAGCCAGAATTTCAAGCTAGATTTAAACTGTTCTACATCAATCAGCTATCATATAGGAAATAAAATGCACAAAATTGGTTAACAGTACTAGGTAGCCTTTACGTTATTTTTTTTTCTCTGCTGGCAATATGTATTGTCTCTGTTTCTGACTTCTGAATGGCCACACAGTGTAACACAGACAACTTGCCCCAGGCAAATCACTGCATAAGATGGTTTATTAGAAGGATGTACAGGGACAAATAACTTTTTTTTATGATCTTCATTATAGAGTTTATAGGTTAGTTGACTCAAAAAATATAGATTATTTTTTTATTTTTTTCAATGGCCTCATTCTGGCTGTTGTAGGGTGCTCAGTATAGGCTGTAGAGCCTTAGATATATTGGAAAGTTGTGGCTGACCGTTACTACTGGCCAAGTGTTGGATAGCATATGTAAGTACAGAGGTGCTCCTTTCTTTTCACGCACTTATCTGCATTTACAGCCTGAACTGTTGCTTTTGTCTTTGCAGTGATTACATACCATATAAATCAGAATGCCTTTTGAAAAATATGTTTAAAAAAAAAAAGGGACAGAAAATTGCAGTGAAACACCTTTTGTAAAGTAATAGGATATCACTGAAACCTGATGACTCTGCTAGGGAATCTAACCAGAGGTTAATGCAGTTTAATACACTTCTCTTATACTGACTGTTTTTATACCTTAGCCTCAGCTGCTGCGACCAACAACAAGGTCAGTGACTGGTGCTGGAGGTCTCAAGGAAAAGGCTGTAATATTAAACATATGAATGTCTGCAGACGTAAACTTTAGTCAAATTATACTTCTATAATAACTTGTTTAAACTCTAACACATTGCATTACTGAAATAATGCCATACAATAACTACGCTGTAGTATTTTTCAGTACTGCCTTATTTCTCTACAATGCAGTTACTGCATGATTACTCTATAAAACATTTTTAGAGTCCCAGAGAAGTTGGATAAGGTTTCTCATGACATAGGGTAGCAGCATTCATTTCAGAAGATGGTAAAGCCTTTCATCAAAAACTTTGCAAGTCTTTGTAAACCACATGGCTGCTAGGGGGAGAATTTGTTCATCCTTTAATTTCTGGAAGATTTCCAAACCGAAAAGATTAAGGTGAAAAGTATATTGTATGCAAGCAGCCCCTGGTCATTTTAGCTTTCCTTAATCCCCTGCGGTAAGTATTTGCATCTGTATTTTACTGATGAAAAAGCTGTCAGCACAGAGAAATGAAGGTCTTCATTTTTAAGTCAGGTCACTGTTTTGGACAATTCTGTTCTCAGGTGCCAGACTTCTTGTCCTGGAGCAACTGCATGATGAGGGTGATGCTACAGCTCGATCCCTCGGGAATTCCTTGCAGCCATCCACCCAAAGAGGTGGGCTGGGGACCACCAGTGACACCACACCCCTGCTCACCGATGGCTGATCAGGTGCCCCTCTCCTCTGCCAGTGGGTGCTGCGGGAGCCAGGCAGCGCTGGCCTGTGCCGCTGCCCTCGGTGGGCACCGGGATGTGCGGTGGGCGAACGGGACTGCAGCTCCTTGCTCTGAACAGCCACGCCGCAGCACAGGGAACTTTCCCCCAGCAGAGTCATTGTTTCAAATGGTTTATTCAAAGGATGCAGCGGGCCAAAAATGCCTTTTTAGTATTTTAATATCAGAGGATGAACATTTAATAATTAGAAAATAATAATAATTAGCTGTTGTACATTGCGTCATTTTCAAGCGCTTAAAGAAACAGCGTATTCGATTACCTTTCTGCATGTTGGGATACTGGGGCCCAGAAAGGAATCTGGTCGGTGAAGGCCTTACAGAAGGTCTGTGAACAAGTTAATTCTATATGAACAAACCGACTATGGCCAGTCTGGGCCAGGACTACAACATCTGAAGGCAGAATGAAGTTTCAGACATCCCTGCTTTGGGGACACTTTCATTCCACGGTTTCAGTTATTACAAACACAGGAAACACCATTAAAATCACAACTGTTTCTGGTGATGAGCTGTATCTCTACCCCCCTCAAGAGTCAGAGCTGCTGAGTTATGTTTTAATATGCCCACACAAACATATTTCAGAAAGTTTTGCTTTGTCCCCAGTGACTGCTGCTGGTTTGTGTGGCATATGCAGGCTTACTAATTACAATGATTTGCAGTCTTTGGCATCTAGGTATTTTCCCCATTAAAGAGACTATTGTCTGAGCAGCTTGGAAATGTTTGCCTCGTGCTCATGAGGGAGTTGGACGCTGCTTGTTGCTGGCATGCTGCACAGTGAACCCCCATCAGAGTAGATGTGGGGCCTGAAAGAAATGAGGGGAAGAGGGGGGGCTTCTCCAGTGGGAGATGAAATTTGGCTGCTGTGGATATCCCAGATCAGAGACAGTATTGCATCCCAAATTCATTCAGTTCTGTTGCAGTTTAGTGAAAGGGCAAAATCCTTTTAGCATTGCCTTAACCTCCTGCTATAGAATCCCGCAGTGCTACCCAGCCTGCGCTATTTCATCTGCAAGAACATGCAAAGCAGACAGGAGAACTTGTCTGCAGTAAGGCATTTTTCTGGCAAACTTGATACACTGAATATGGATCCATACCCTCATTGCTTCATCACCACCTTGTGATGTTTGGCCCCAAAGCTAAAGTGGCTTTTGCTGCAAATAGCCACACTGACAGCTCCTTGTAAGTAGGGCAAGAGTGGATTAGCGCAGGCATTTTGTAGCAGAAGGCTCTGGAGTCTCACCTGCGCAGCCACACGATTGCATTCATGTCCTGCTTTAACGCCCTTGAGCATCTTTTATCTTCCAAATTCTAAGGGCCTTATTTTTTTCTCTACCTACGCAGGCAGGAGGGAGCAAACGCAAGCAGAAATGCAATGTGGAGGATGGGAGAAAAATAGAGGATGGCTACTACATCCCTTTCCCCTCTCAGGAGCCTATAGGGCACGTCTGCTCCCAAGCAGCAAATTAGAGAGGTCTCTACCATGGCCTGCTGCTCTCAGTATCCACAGCTCCTTAGGGAAGGGACAACGCTGCTGGAAACTGGGGAGTACAGCAGCCAGACGGCCTCTTCTTCAAGGGTTTGTGCACATTCTGGGAAGCGCAGAGTCTGGAGCTTGCTTCTCCCACCCACTGTGCTGCCCAGCAGGACCCCTTTGCTCTGGGAGGAGCACCCCCTGCAGATGCTGCAACACTCTTGTGGGGCATCCCTGGTATGCCTTAGATGCTCAACCTCATTTTACATATTTGCATTTCTGTAAGTTCAATGTCTTTTTTTTTAATTTAAAAAAAAAAGTTGTTGCACCTGCAATTTTTGTAATACCAGGTCACTGAAAATCAAGTTACTCCAAACTCCAGAAAACAGAGGGATAAACAAAAAATGGATTTCATATTTATCCTACTTCATCGAAATATGTTTGTATAGAAAAAAGTGCTGGTCACCCATAATACTCATGGACTTACTATTCAGATTCAGATCACTTTTCCAAAGATTTGTTCCTGAAGTTGCTTATCTGAAGTGTTTAGCTGAAGTAAGTGTGGGCTGCTTGTTTTCTTCAGTCATTTTCATTTTCCTTCATCTCTGTTGATTACTAACTCTACACTATATTGCTTAGGCATGGAAACCTAAATTGGAATGCATAATTAAGGTGTGCTACCTGGCATCCAGTTTCACTCTCTCTTTCCCCACCATACTCACGTAGTCACTATCAGTCTTCCAGTCAATAAACTATTTGGACTACCCTTCAGTTCTCCTCTTTTGAGAGAATCCAAGTGAAGTGAATTGAAAGAAATCCTGCAAAGCTTGGACTCCCTGCTTGGGTACCTCTAGCACTGAGAGAGACCTGCCTATCTCACAAGAACAGGAATATAGGTTTTGATGTACTGGCTGAGATCAGCAGTTGCAGTGGGTCATGAGAGGAGTCACAGCTCCCCAGACACTACTGGGAAGAGCCTTTGACACCAGGACTCACACCTTAAAGCCTCCTACCTGTCTGATTCAGCTAGGCCTGAGTAGGTGGCTGTGCATTGGTGTGATGTGCATTTCTTCGTAGGCTGTAAGTCAAGGTGTGTGAAGTAATTGCCTTCAGAACAATCTGAAGTGATTCAGCTTGAAGGTAATAAACATAACAACCTCCACAGCCAGGCCCATGGAGATGGGAAAGTCCTAAACTGCTTTACTCAATAAAAAGGAGCATGAAATAACACTAACAATCTTTACAAGGGCATTCAGGAACAGCCATAATTTCTGTGGGGTGGTACTAATGACATTGGCCATTAGTAGACATAAGCTGAAAGACAGCTGGTGATGTTTTATAATTTAACTTGTTTCCCACCTCATTGATACTGGTTTTGTATTTCCTAGATTGAGTTTATGTCACTTTACCACAGTGCTTGAAACCATGTACATGTTTGCCTGGTAGGAGAGACAAACCCAGTTGTGTGGGACTGGTAACCTTGCATTTAAGTTAAAAAAGCGTGTTGAAACAGGAGACGTCACTGGATGGAGAAGCTGACTCCTTCCATTGTGGAGAACAAGAGGAATAAGCACAGCACATATAAGGAATCCTGTATCCACTTTGTAGCTAGACGGTATAAAAAATGACTTCTTTCCACCTCTCCTTGTGGCAAAGGGAGACCTTCCATCAGCACGACTTCAGCTGTCTTCACACCTTCACCAAGCCTGAAACCAGCCTAAGCAGGAGCTATACCACCAGCACAGCTCAGCTGTTGTCAATGTTGGCTTCCTGATACATTCTCATAGCTGTGCCTAGAACTGAAAACAGTTCATGAAATTGTTAGCATTGAGTGGTAGTTTCTGCGAATTGGTGGCTTTTCAGGTTGGCTCGGTAGCATGACTTCTCTAGGGACTGGCAATGCCACCTAGACAGTCCATCTTCTCTCACCTCAGATTTCACATTTCAGCCATTTTGAGAGTATAACAAAATGTTATCAGACAGAAAGTCTTCAGGAACTTTAAAGTATGTGTTGAGCTTAAAGCCACTCCTAAAAATGGGTGAATGTTCCGGGATGCTCATTTTCTTTCTAATTGGATCTTACTTCTCTTTTAGATGCCTAACGGACAGAGCACGGACAGAGCACAGATCGGTACTGAAGCACGGAAGGCATTTTTCTAAACCTAGCTTCTAAATTGAGTGACTTAAATTCCAGACTGGTCAGAAGTTTGATGTGCAGTTGTTTTGCGGTAGCATTACTACTTCACACGCAATGACAAGTTTTGCCACATTAACAGATGAGGGTCAGCTGTGGTCAGGACAACAGAAGCCAGAAGGAAAAGGCGGGAAAGGTTAAAGGCTGAAGGCTCAAGCTAAGAACAAAAATAGTGATCACCTCTCTGGTTTCCCGCAGACATGTTTTCCTCCCTGAAACAGACAGAAGCATTTTAAAGAGATGTTTACTTAAGCTATGTAGCAGTTCAAAGGTTTGACTTTTTTGGGTGATGTGTATGTTGTAAGAAAAAACAGCCAGGAATCTGTAAAAGCTAGGCATGTAAAAACCTACTTTCACACAGAGCTTCCTGAATTATATCTGACACTCAGGCAATGCGGGTGTAAATTCACATCCTCTCTCACCTTAGCGGGTAAGCTGGGGGGGGGGGGGGTCAGCACACCCTGTGCTTTGTGCTGTGCCACAGAGCTGAAAATGAGGGTGCCTTCTCACCATGTGCAACCTGCTCTGTGGAGGATGGGGCCCAAGAGGTGACATCGTCTTGGCATGCCTGTGTTATCCAAATTCTGGTTTAACGAGCACTTTTAGACACTTTCACAGAACTATTTTTGTTTATTTAAATTGAAAATCTGGGTAACGTTTAGCTCTGCCTAAAACAGCCAAACACAGAGGGTTTCTAATAGCTGGGAGAGTTGCAGTGGAAGTGCTTAGCAGCAGGAGCTGGGTAACCTATATTCCAACATGACAAAGTTTTAAAGGAGTTCTGATAAACAGGGTTTTACTGTGCTCCTCTGGCTGACTACAAATGCTGTAGGCGCTAATGATTACATTAATTATTTAGCATAATTGTTTCTTGATATTCTTCAGTTTTCCATTCAGTGCCTTGGTTTCCAGATACATATTTTTAAGTCAGGTAATAACTAAGGAGGGCAGAGCACGGAAGCGGTAGGTCCCTTGTAACTCAAAGCAGTGCCGTATCTGTTGCATACCCTGGCTTTCTGTAACGAACATGTAATGCTTTGTAGTCGAGCCTTTCAGAGGAATGCTGTTGTCATCTTTCCTCTCTGTGAAAGCCCCTCTGCTCCCGACACTTTAATTGCACAGTTGCCTAACCGAGGCACTGCAGAGTGTTAATGTACGAGTCTGAGCGACAACACGCTCCTCTTTTGCCCTTGATGGTGAATTTAGCAGCGCACGTACCTTAAAAATAACTGGAGAGTCAAGGGGAATCGCAACACTTAGCCTGGCGCATAGGGTTTGCGGATACAGGGATCCTTCGGCAGCAACTCACAGTCTGTCCCTGGGAATAAGCAGCATTGCAATTAGTGAACTAGTTAATAAGTGCTCGCCTAGGGAGGACAGCAGCGGCATTTCTCTGTCTCTGGAAGCAGAGTGCTCGGCGTCCACATGGTCTAAAGCGAAAAAAAAAAGAAAAAAAAAAAAAAAGAAAAGGCTTGAAATCCTGCCTGCAGCCTCCCTTCTCGCCAGCTGCCCCTCCGACTTCTCCTCGACACGGCGGCAGGATGTTTTCCTTCCCGCCGGGGCCGTTCCCCCCCGCTTTCTGCCGGCGGCCTGGGGGGAGCGGGGCTCGGGGGCTCGGGCTGGCGGAGCTGATGTCAGAGCGGGGCGGCGGGAGCCATTGGGCTGCGGGAGACTTCGCGGCAGCAAATCCGCCCCCCTCGCCCCCCCCGCCCACCCCCGCACCGTCGGCTTCAAAGCGGCCGGCGCCCAGCAACTCGCAGAAGGGCGAAAAGTGGGCGCGGGGCCGGCAGAGCCGCCACCGCCCCCGCCGGACCCGGCACGTCGGGGCGGAGGCGCGACCCCTCGCCGCGACGCTGGGCCCGGCCCGGCCCGGCCCGGCCCTGCCCGCCGCGCTATAAGAGCCGCCCCCAGAACGGGGAGAAACTCCGCGGGAGGAGAAACCGTCTGGGCGCGGCGCCGCGCCGCTGAAGCACCGGCATGACATCCGTCCTGGGCGGCAGCAGGGCGTCGGGAGCGCCCAGCGGGCAGCTGAGGTGCAAGTCCAAGAGAAGGAGGAGGAGGAGATCGAAGAGGAAAGGTAAGGGGAATTTAATCGTCTTTTATTTTCTTTTTCTTCTTTTTTTTCCCTCTCTCTGTCTCTGCCCGTCTCCCGCACACAGACTCACCGGCTGCTCCTGTTCTTATTGTCTGTGCATGGCGCTCGCCGGCATCGGCCCCGCCGCTGCCCCGACGGCCGGGACCGGCCGGGCGGCCCCTTCCCGCCGCGCCGATCCGCCACCGGCGGGGCCCGGGGGGAGCCGCCGCTCCGCTCCCCGCCCCGCGGACGGGCCCCGTTTGCCCTCCTCCGCTCTTTGTTTGGGGCGGAGGTTTGAACGCCGCGGGGGTGCCGGCGGGCGGCTCGGCGGGCCCCGTCCGAGGGAGGTAGCGCGGTGCGGCGGAGCTGTCCCGGGGCGGGGGGGGTGTTCCGCCGTCCCGCGCTGTCCCGGTGCCCGCCGCGGGCAGGGCGGAGCGCGGCGCCGAGCCCCCCGCGGCAGCGCGCAGCTCCCGGCCGGCGGGATGCCCCCCCCCCCCCCCCCCGCACTGCCCGGGCTGCCGCTTTGCTCTTCTGTTTTAGATAAGGCCCGCCGAGTTTCGCTGTTGGGGTGCAGTTCCCCTTCCCCGAGCGAGCCCCTCTGTCGGGAAGGCGCGGACTGCCCCGGGCACGGAGAGTGAAGCTGCGGGATGTCGGTGCGCAGAGGGGATGTGCCCCAGATAGGAGCTCTTCGCAGGGCTGCCCTGTTTTCCCCTGTTAGAGGGGTGGACACGCTACCACCTGATTTTTGGTGTTTTGCCTGAAAAAGCCGAAGTTAACAGGCTGCAAACACTTTAAAGTAGACGGAGCCGGTAGAAGCAGAGTGCCAGAGATGCCCAGCTGCAGCGCGTTTGGTTGCAGAGATGGGAACTCCAAGTGTTCATCTCGGCAGCGAATGTCACCTAACCCGTAATGGTCATTGGCGTGGGGGACTAACGCAAGTTTCAGTCAACTCGAGCTGATGCTTGGGGTATCTTATCTCTTCTTCTTTTGATTCTAGAAATCCGAATTTGGAGGCGCCATTAGCCAAGTGTCTTTCAGTTACTGATTATGTTAAAGCCAATAAGCACCGTATTTGATAACTTTTCAGAAAGGTGTCAAAGCGTGTTTTGTAGAGTAACTGGTAAAAACTGGTCAAATGACAGATGCTAGGCTGTATGGCTGGATCGTCACTGTCTGAACTTTCATGTCTGAACTTTACTCAGAATCGTAGTAACCAGTAGTGACCTGCGCACAAGTGAAACCGACAGACGTGCAGAAGTATCAGGGCTCCCAGTAGATGTGTAACCTTGACTTGTTACTCTGGATCTGCAGCGTGCTGTTACACCTGGCCATAAAGGCTGTGTTTCACTCTCCGTTACAGAATACGTTTTAAAATACTAAGCAAAGGGAGAGCTCCTGCACTCAGTCTCTTTAGATCTGCTTGTACTTAAGTTGTGCTCTGCAGACTTCTTAATGTTGTATTTGTTCTAGCAAAACTACTTTTCTAGGGAATTACAAACTTAGCCTAGCCTGAGCTATCCTGTGCTTGGCCAAGAGAAAGGAGTAACCCATCAGTCTGTGCAACGGAGAAAAGGAGCTTTGTTTTAAAGGTAAATTATAGGTGTTCATTTTGTTTCTAAGAAGCAGACAAAAGTGAGGGTCTTTCAGTAAGACTTTTCTGATGTATCCTTTGTTACTCTGTGTTTTGCCAAAATAAGGTGGAAGACAAATGTCTTAAAACCCACCAAAACTTGCTAAGCAGTAACTTGGTAGATGACAGCTATTTGCAGAATACACGGCTGGAGGTTGGTGGCATTCTAGAAAGTGCTTGACTGACCAATATTAATAAGAATGTGCACTTGAAGAGTTCGTCTTTTTATTCCTCCAAACGTGCTACCATCACCACTTTGAAAATAATGTAGTTGGTTAGTATACTAGTTACACGGAACAATGCTTGTGTTCATATGATTTTGATTTTCTTTTCTATGTAATCACAGTATATAGTCATAAAAATACACATTCCTGTAAATTTATGCTGGCAAAAAAAGCCTGTAACTTCAGGCATGCCTGGCGTAAAACCTGTTGGATTTTACTGTTACACTAGTTTATTTACTGATCGTATATTTCTGTGTCTTTTTTGATGGCATCTAATGCAAAGGTGTTGTTTAACAAACTGACTATCCTGGAGACTAGTCAAGAAAACGTTTATTAAGCTCATAAATTACTATGTCTTTATGAGAATTAATATGGGCTCCGCTATTTTGCAGGTTTCATCTATTCAGTATTGTGAAAAATCTTTGTAGAGAGTTACACCAAAGACACTTGCCTTTAACTATTCTCCGGCACATATTTTGTTCTTTATAGCAAGAATACTTCTAGTAGACGCTTTAAAGTGTGTAGCTACACACATGAGTTTACACATACACACACGCACTTACCGATGGACACACGTAGACAAAGAAATTCAGTCTAGTCTTCAATATAAATTGAGTATTAATCAGAGTAAGGACATGAAATTTTCTATCCTATTCCTGCTTCTTTAGGAGGTGGACTCAACAAATTATTTGTATAACTTAATATGTTTTATTACACGTTACACATGAACTGTGCTTAAAACCAGGTTGAGAGTTCACCTAATAGAGTATCTAGGAATGCGTAGCAGTAGAAGCAGATATCATTATTTAATAGTGTTGTTTTTTCCCCTTCTGATTTATTTTCCGTGTTTTCAGTCATATTTTTTTCCTGGTTAGTGTGAATTATAAATTAGTGTGTCTGGGTATAGCACTTTGCTCTATTTCTTCTAGACGTGGATGCTCTGTTTTAGGAGTTTCCCGGGGGCAGAAAGCAAGTTCAAGCAAGGAAAGCAGACAACGTTCTCTGAATAGCTGAATTTCTCTGTGCTTTTAGGCGAAAAAACAATAAAAAACATGTGCTGCATGAGGCACAGAGAGACAGAATTTCCGTATATGCAAAATGGGCACCGAAGAGTGTAGGACGCTGTGTGATTCCAGTGTACAATAACATCATCCAGTAATTAATTTGCATGCATCTTATTTTATGCTTATGAAATCCAGCAGCCCTTTCAGTATAAAGATCCTATCTTGAAGACTTAGCATTAAACGTCCATGCAATGAATATCACATTGCAAGCGTGTATTTGCACAGTGATTTCATTCAGTTTTACACTACATGCAGAAAGTGTGTTAAAAAGCTAAAATGTGGATATTCATAGCCATTTGTTAAATTAGAAGAAGTAGGAATAGTTTCATTGCCATTTAGAAAATAAGTATGTTAACTCCCAGTGGGAAGTAAATATCTTAATTTCTCAAAGACCTAATGAAAAATAAACGCAGATGCCTGTCATATTATCTGCATATTAGTTTAATGTAAAAGCAGTAATAGGTATTTTATATTTCTCTCTCTCTGATTTTTTTTTGGGGGGGTTTTTTGTCGTCTTTTTTTTTTTATCTGTGTGTATAAAAGGACTGGAGGTTAGAAAACTGTGCCTAATGATTTAGAGAAATAGCATTTAAATTTTTAGGGCTTTATAGGAAGTTGCTGGGTTTGTGGGTTCTTGTTATGTTTTCTCCAGGGCACTGGAATATGGCAGAATTCAGCACAGCGGCCCCAGCACGGTTTGTGCAGATTTCATAGCCTGTGGTATAGATTTTGAAAAGACGGCTTGTTTTCTGAGATAAATGATTAAAACTAGACCAAACAAAAGCAGAGTTGCCATTTACTGCTAATGCTAAAAAGGCCACACTTCAGCAGCCTTTGGCAACATCTTAAGAATCAACGTACAGAAAGTATGAAAAGGGTGAGTGGAGATATGCCCCTTCTGAATTATTTTCCTGTATAGGACAACAAATAAGGCACCTCATTTGTAATGCCATTTTATAGAGCTAGCGATTAAAGTTAATTACTGGAAACAGGAGGGAATCAGGTATCCCTCATGTGGTAGCAAGCCATGGCCGAGGTCGCTGCTGATACAACAGGACGCGAAATAAAAGTTGACAGGATAAACTAAATAAGGGCAGCAAGCGGGTGAGAGACAAAATGATTGTGAAATGAAACTCCATGAAAAATTAATGAAATAGAAAGATTGTGCTGAGGACGGAGGGAGGAAACCAGGTTGGTTCTTCATCATCCTGCAATGCCAAAGTAATAAATGAGCGTGTTTCATCTTGGCGAGGTTCAGGGACACAACTCCTTCCCCACAACAGGATTGCATCGTGCTTCAAGATGTGTTCCGCTTATCTCGTCCCCTGACAGCTCAAGAGGAAGGGACTTGATTTTGTGATAAAATTAAATTGATTAAACCTTTATCCATCAACTAATTTGGTACCTTTCTTTTTTCTTTTCTTTTTTACTATTACCTCCAATTTCTAGTGATCCGTATAATGACAGCAATTTCAGATAGCAAAAAGAGCATTAGCTAAGATGACTGATCTTAAATTTAGAATAAAAATATGGGATTCATGAGTCCATATCTAAATAGCAGATGATTAGGTTGTAGCAGGGTTGTATCCTCCTAGCAACAGCACGTTAAGCGTGAGGACAATAAAATGGTGCATTTTACTTTGAGAGAGAACAAAATATTTTAACTGTACCTCAAAGTATTAAGTATGTAAGTAGAAAAAGCAGTAATATAAATATTGACCGTATCTTACATGAGCAGTGACATGCATAGCCATTTCTACCTTTTCAAACACAGAAATTGTCAGATGTTTTGCTTTCTTCAGTGGCGATGCAGAGGCATGTAAAGCTAGTGGCCAAGTATCATACTATTGGAAATTGCTTCATATTGATTAAAATTTTGTAGCTTCTCCTTTTTGGGTAGAGAAATTCTCCCATAAGGTGAGAGCTTTGCTTATAAAGTCCAGTTTAAGTGATATTAATGGAGTTTATAAAATACTTAACGGCAGCCCTTTCTGAAGCGATACCCTAGAAATGGAAACCACACTAAAAATTAAAGGTGAGATGAATTTGCCTGCTGAAATATCAAAGCTAGTACAGGTCTGTGCAAACTGTTTTCGTAGTTCCTTTCATGCCCCTTACGTTAGCAAGTTGCATTAAAAAAGCGAACATCAGAATGTCTGTCAGATCTCTGTTAATTGTACTACTTTTGAATTACTGCTGTCCAATATTGTATAGGTCTTGTGAGTAGTAATGAACCTGAATTGATCCCTGTGTTCACAGCTAACTATCTCTACAACCTTTCAGGCAGTTTACCGTTTTTTCTGTGTAAACTATTAGTTATCCAGACAAAAAATGCTGATATGCATCAGTAGATAAATCATTCTGAAGGCATCGGTGATGAACTTGACGTTTTCTGCGTAAAACGGCTCGTTCTGCCTGCAAATTGTCTAAGTTCCAATAGTAAAATGAAATGCTTACCTTTCTGCTCTAGCTGACCTTTGTTCCCCTCTGTATAAATTCGAAACAAAGCCACCAACCCAGAGGAGTTTAACGACGTATTGTGATATTTAATATATTAGAAAGACTGCTTTGTTAACTGGTGGAAGCAGCTTGTCAGCCCATACTAATAGGCAATCCCCCCCCACCCCGAGTCAGAAAATAACCAAATTTAATGCTTTAACAGAAACCATTACATGAATGATGTATTGTCGTTCAGTCAGTCTGGAATTTCTTACTTCTTACAACGGGTTTAAAATACGATGTTTTTTTGGGCCCTGAATTAACAGTACCGGCTCCAGACTAAGGACTGGGACATCGCCATGGATGGTTTAATGAAAATCTCTGCGAAGTAAAGCATGCTAACAAGGGAAGCACAGAGCAGGTCAGAGTGCGTGAAGAGGATGGCTAATATTGAAGATATTACGGTGTCGTTAACGAATGAAAGGTGTATTCTCACCGAGTATATTCTGTTTCATTCTGACTGTTCTAGCTCCCAGATGTGTACTAGAAATAATGAGTATTCAGAGGCATAAGGGAAAAGGGATTAGAGATGTGTAAAATTTCAGTAGAAAAAAATTGTGAAGATTTATATTGTTCAGTTTGGAGATAAGCATAAGAAAGAACACAGTAAAATTATATTAAAGAAGAAAAGATTATAAAGAAAGTTAAATAGGCTCCTCTGATCTATTCCTCGTTTTTTTATTTACAAAGACAGAGGCCTATTAGGAAACAGCATTTCAGCATGTTTAATGGTGTGGAAGGACATTTTCTGTTGAGACAGTATGTAGCTGGCTTGGGGAATTCATTCATTCAAGGTGTGAAAAACCAAAACTAATGTATGTGTAGGGAGTAGGGGTATTTGATTAGCTCAGCTGAGACTAACACTAAAAAGTTGCCGCTCACTTCAGTGAGTGTAGGTTTTGGCTTTAGGAAGGATACATTAAGAAGCATTTGGGGTTTTTTAACATGAGATATGAATTCACTTTTTCAGGAAATTATCTGAGTCCTGACTGACTTGGATTACAAGGAAAGGTGATTTGTAGGTGGTTTATTCGCTCCTGTTCACTGGGAGGCTTTTTGCACCGTCCTCTATTCTCACAGCTGAAGCTGCAGCGCGGCTCAGCTTTCTGCTCGGCTTCGCAGCGGTGGCAATGCGCATCCCTCGCCCGTGGGCCTCCCGAAACTGGGAACACGGCGGCAGGGGAGGCAGGCGCATTTCTTTGGAAGGTTCCTGACGGCTTTAAGTCGCCTTCCTCTCTGTTCCCACTCAACGCCCTGCATGATGTATGTAAAAATAGACCAAAAATTGAGGCCGATTCCCCGTCTTTGGTGCTGTAGTGAGGTTAGGAGAATAGCAAGAAAAATTGATGCACCTCCCCCTTTCTCATTCCCTTGGAAAAAGAAAAAAAAGGTGGGATAACAGGGTGAAAACGAACTTGACGAACCCATGATGATTTTTGTTAAGTAGAAAAAAACACAGTTATGAGCATGACTGTTAGTTCGTCATCATCTGATGAATATTGTGTAGTAGGGGATTACCCCTGCAAACCGTAGCCTGTGATTGTGAAGGTGTTCCTGCTGGGATAGGGTTTGGTCCCAACGCTGCACCAGCTATTGCGTCCAATTCTGGAGTTGTGCCACTTGCGAGTGCTGTTTCTGAAACCTGCAGTACGTGCTCCTGGCATTTTGTTTGTGATTCAGGACTGAGGAGTGAGCAAGAAGTAGATCTCAGCAAGATACTTCATGATGAAGTGTGATATTTTTTCCTCATTTTTACATCATCTTTGTTCCTTATAAGTGAAATGGTGCTCAAAATTATTAGCAGAGTCACCTTTCTCTAACTGCTAATGAAACATCAGTGTGAAGAGTCAAAGCTGCTGGGAAGTGTGGGAAGAAAGAAGGAGAATTTGACAGATATTTTAACTCCGTCTCCATAGAAAGAGATTTACAGACAACTAATTTTATGCATTTACCCTCTTCTTACCATTTCTCAGAGACTGTGAAATGGCTATTTGTTCCTTAAACAGCAGGGTTTAACAAATGTGGAATGATGGCTATCAAGCCAACTCCAATAATATATTATCTTTGTGTAGGACCTGGTACTGGTGCCCCTACTCAATAAAATTGAAATTTAAACTTCACAGTATGAGTAAGGGTGGCAGAACTGTGCTGCTCTATACGTGTGCGTCTGTGCCTACACATATAGGTACATATATAGTTATGTACATATATAATGTACATATATACATTTCTGAATGAAATGCAAACTTTTGCTTCAGCTGTCTAGCTATATTAGAAGAATGACTATGATGAACTCCAAGTTATATTAGACAAAGGGTTTTAAAGCCTGTAGAGTCCAAAAAAATATCAGGGATTAATTTTTATGTTACATTGCAGGATTTTGTTCAGATACGTAAAAATAAAACACATTTGTTTCATTTATGTATTTATATACATCCATCCATGCTGTATGAATTTGTAATTTAAAAATGTGTATATAAACATTGTTACAGCATTTGGGTATGATCTTCCTCTATGTAATACAGTCTTACAAACAAATTAGAGGCACAACTGCACACAGATTATAAGGGGTTTTTTTTAGAGGGAGAAATAAATAAATGAAAGAAACTTCTTAGAAGACAGATTTTTCAGGGTATTTCTGTATTCCGTTTTTGCAGATGTGTTTTCTGAGTAGCTACGCAATTCAGAATGGTGAAAACAGATGCTTATGCAGGAACCTGTAATAGTCACGTCAGGAAACCCCGAACCTTTACCAAAAAGATGGATTTGGTCTCAAGTTTCTTTGTGTGCTGATCTTTCTCCAGCGGAATGTTACGGAAGAACTGACATAACTGGGAGCAGAAGCCACCCCTGAGCTTGTGCTCCATGCCAGCAGCCCTGCCACAAACGGCCGCGCAAAATGCTGCTGGATTCTTGAACAAGATTTAAATGAAATAATTAACTTTCGTTAGCTGACTTCCAGCTTGTTACCTCCCTTCCTTCTGCCAATCATGAATTGCTATTTACGTGCCTGTATGAACGGTGATTCTGGGAGGCGAGGGGCAGAGCCGCAGTGGTCTGTGTTGCCTCCATTGTTGAGCAGCGCAGACAGTAATTAAATTGGAGCTCTGCTCTTGCTGCTCGTGGATTTGGGAGTTTAAAAGAAACAGTACAGAAAGGGAATGTTCTCTCATATCACTGGCAGCAGGTCTCCTTCAGCTGCAAATTATTGATTGATCTGTGTTTATTGTTTATTTATGCTAAAACATCTGATGTGTGTCTGTAAAATCTGTTGTCTCTAAAATCAAGATATTTGACTCCTTTTCAGTTCACATTTATAATGACCAGTTTTTACAGCTGTATGACAGAGGTTTGCTTTACCTGGTGCTATGCCCAAAGGAGCACTTTTGGTGCCTTCAGCTGAAATCCATGAGCACAAGTCATTTGATGATTTTTTTTTTTTTTTTAAAGAAAAAAGTGTCACTGTGCAAACCGTTTAGATTTCGTACACAGGAAGAAGAGGGAATAGGCAGTATTCAAGCATAAATGTGAAGCATTTCAGTTCTGCCAGAACGAGTCAAAAGCTAGTCTTTCTAGGTGAACTTGTACTCTGCCAGTAATACTTTTTAAATGAGACTTCTGCTCTGAGCTCATTGTGTTTAAAAAAAAAATGGAGAATTTATGAGTCTTTGCATGTTATAGCACAAGGTGTAAACTGTAAGGTTGAAAACAGGCAGTAGGGTACTAACAGTACCAGTTACCAGAAGATGGTTATTAGGCATCCAAAAAAAAGCAGCGATTTTTAAAAATGTACGCTGGTTTTCATTAGTCAGAAATGACGTAGCCTTTTGCAGTTGAGAGGTGTGGTTTGTGATAGACATAGTTTAACAGAACACTGCTTTATAGATTGGTTAGCCCAGGCACATTTTTAAGCAGGTGATATGTTCTGCTTAAATGGGGTAAGAAACCATAGACAAAGAAGTTTTGGCAGATTTTCCTGAAGGCTACCAGTGAATTCCTTATTAAATTTATACTTTTATCATGTAAGGCCTGTTGGACTATTTTTCCCTGCCAGTGACTAAGATCATCTTTCTCTTCAGATAATTCCAACTCATCCTAGCCAGCAAGGACTCTTACTGCCCAGAATTAATAAAAATTTGTGAGCATGATCATACTAGGTGCATGCTCAAAGTATTTATGAAAAGTTGTGATTAACTCTCACAGACAGAAAGGCCACATCCCCCCAGTTTACAGAGAGGGAAACTGAGTCAGAGCAGTTCATAAATCCGTTGCAGAATTAATTAGCAAGAGGTAAGAATTCAGGAGGCTGTCGCTCCAGTTTCAAGTATCAAATGAACCTGTTTCTAGTTTGTACCTATTTTTCTGTAGCTGTGTCATGTCCGTAGTTGCATCACATCACTTGGGTTTGTCGCTGCAAAATACCGGTGTGACATGGCAGGTCCCTGGGAGCGCTGCTCATCCCCAGGCGGGCGGTGTGCCACACCGCACGCCGGCAGTCGGTGCTCACAGGCAGGAGCAAGGCAGCCTGCTACATCGCTTTGCAAAGCAGTTCTGCCTGGTGGTGTTTGGAAGAAGAAGGCTTTTTATTTATTTATCTATTTTGTATGTAAACAAATGCATGGGGATCAGATTCTTCCTTGGTGTTAAATCGCATTTGCTCTTCAGTTCCTGGAGGGCTTTTAATTTCTCCCAGAATGGCTTGTTATACATGCTGAGGGCAAGGTTTCTATGTATCCAAGTTTAGATTTAAAAGGCAAGTCTTTGTTCAATATTAGTAGCACATTACTGACAAATCTGTAGAATAACTATATTTTTATAACATGCATTGTGTCTTTCAAAAGCTAAGAAAATTTGCTTATGGAGTTGGTTGAAACTGTTACAGTTTTGTTTGTTTGTTTGAAATGAGATTGCTCCTTTTAGATTAAACACTTAATTTCAGTAAGATTAAATATTACCTACTTTTAATAACTTTTATTTCCATTAAAAATCTTAGAAGCAGTGCCTGCATTTGTGCCTTGCCTGTAGTTCATCAATTTTGTGTATGCACGTGCTGCTTGGAAGATAGGAGACTATTCCACGTTGGCTAAAACCATTGTAAACTGACTGTACTCTTTAACTATAAGAGAATTCTTTGACTAAAATGTGGCAGACAATTCTAAGATGAAAAAAAAAAAAAGCCCTGGTTTCTGAGTCTAGGAAAGTAATTCTAAAAACTAAAAACAATTAAAAAATGTTTTCCTTATACATTATTACTTTAATTTTGCCTTAAAAAACTCTAAGCCCTCATCAAGAGTTTCCAAAATTAAATTAAAGCAAGAAGCAACAAGTTACACATTGTTTCAGTCTTGTAGAATGCTGTTTTAATGTGTGTATGTGTATGAATTATACACTACAGAAGCTCTCTGTCTATTGTATTAATGTTTAAAAAGATAGCCGCAAAGGCTCTAAAAAGCCACTCTTCCAACAAAACATAGCGTATGTAACACTGAAGAGCCGTGTGTTTATCACATATTTACACTGTTTGAATTTGTTTCTTTCTTTACCATAACACCTATCTCTTCCCTCCCATTCTTGTTGTTAGCGTAATCCCCTGATGTGTGTTCTCACCTACTGAAGCAGCTGTTTTTCATACAAATTATAAAAATGGAAGAAGATAGGAGATTGGTGGCTGGAAGGCACCAATATATCATCAAAGGTCTTTGGGGTAAGGTATGACCTTGGTTCAGCAAAATCACTTGTTCAGTCATTTGATTGTTGCTCAGAAAAGCAGTAAATAATAGGTAACAAGATCAGCATACAAATACACAGGTGCTTATTTTTTTTGTGTAATCAGAAACTGAATAAGAAGTTACTGTTCTTTTCCTAAAAAATTTTCTATATGTGATAAAAAGTTTATAATGCACTTACTTGCCAACACATATTTGTTAGGGCTCATTCTGTCTTAGCACATCTAAACTGATCTTCCTACCACTTCCTGAGTTGAAGAAATGTTTCTGTGATGCTGGCATGAAAAGTTGGGTACTCTGCTGTTTAGACAGAAATGGGAGACAGCAAAAAGTAAAGGTAATGGGCTGAGACTGCTATTCTCAGCCTTTATAGCAAAAATAATGGCCATTATAGCAAAAGCAATGTGTGCATTGTGTGCAGGCAGTTGGATGAAAAGAGTCGTTTGTTAATCTTGTTAATCTTGGTTTCAAACAATTTTCCTTTTGTTGGTTTGTCCCATACTATGTTGTTGGAAATGCTGGCGTCGGGCACATACCTGTCTGCAGGTGCAGCCGTGCACAGACCCCAGACAGACAATCCCCTGGCTTCCCATCTGTCGTTTCGCCATGCTCCAGCAGGTATCAGTGAGTTTGCGCGTTGTAGCAGAGAGGATGATGACTCACTGAAACCCACGTGGCAAAAAGAGACTTCTCGGTGATCGTCAGCACAAGCTTTGCGCGGAGGTGAAGCACAGGTGGGCAGGCACGCTGAAGGCACAACGAGATGGGATGCTGTCAGCGCATCTGTGGCCAAAAGCGTGGCTGAAGGGTAACAGCCGTACTGCTCGCCGGCCGAACATAGGAAACTGGTTTCCATCAGCCCTCTCTAGCAGACAGCTTGTCTCTGCCGAATGTTGACAACATATTACATAAATTTCTCTGCAACAGCTTGTTTCAGAAACTTTCCTCGGTAATGTAGATTTAGAAATTTGTTTTGACTGCTTTAATGCATATTCATTAGATAAAAGCCCAGACAATTACTGTGATAGTTTCACTAGCAGGTGGAGTATGTTTTTAGGATTTGATGGGCATTGGATTTGCTGGAATAATCTCAGAGAAATTTGGGGGATTGTTTTTATGGTGGGGGATTGTATGAAAAGTGAGAACGTAAGCAGATTTGAAGGTGATTTCATTATGTTTTTACATTAGTTTGCTTTTACCATTTTAAATCTAGAATAAGTTCATACTTTGAACAAATGAAGGTTTCTCAGGGCAAGCAATTGGACCACACAAACAAATGCTACCTGAGTAATATAGTTTAAAATTGCACAGATAGTAAGCAGCGGTATTTCTAAAGGGAAATCATTTTATTGCGTTCATTTTCCAAAACAGTAAAAAGAACTAGAAAAGATATTTTCTGTATTCACTTGTATAATGTTCACTTTCATCCATTATGTACGCTAAGGTTATAGATTTAATTTTCGTTGGGTAGGTAATATTACAGAAAATATGCATGCATCAAGATTGGTGAGAGTTTGGGAGCAAAAGCACAATTTCCTTTCTTGTTTCCACTAGAAAGGAGAGAAAAATTGAGTACAGAACTGAGATGAAAATTGTAGGAGCCTGATCCTGCGCTGTCACGTGGGAATCTTTCTTTTTCAGGAGCACTGGGCCCTATCGCTTATGGGGCCTTCATCCTATATAGGTCGTCCTCACATGGATGGTCATGTTGTTGTCAGTGCAGATTGACCTTGATGGTAATTTTTGTGCTAACTGGCACTATCAGTAGTGGATCACTGCCAATTAGAGTTTCAGAAAGAAAACAAGGAAGTTAAAATTGCACACTCAGGAAAGTGCTTTATTTCATCCCTACAGCACAGCATCAGAGTTCAACGTTAAAGGAGATTTAAAAATACACTTGCATAGCACAGAAGTTATCAGTCTAGACTACCCATCTGTTGAATGCCTTGTAAGTTAAGTATCAGTAGCAGTTCAGTATCTGACTTAAACAGAAATCATCATGTAAAAATGCGAATAATTTCTCTATGCTGTTTTGTTACTAGTGGAACTTCAAAGCTATGAATGCATATGTTTATATTCAATTTCTGTTTATATACTTAAACACAGACACTCTAGTACTATGCATTAATGTGCCAATATCTGCTCCAGCAACGCATATATTAACGTACATGCATATTTATATAAAGGGCTGAACTCAGTGGAAGTTTTGTCGTAGGCTTCATAAGGAGCTTGAATCAACCCCACCCCACCCCTTTTTTTTTTTACAAATATTGGGCCAAATTTCCAGGAGTTGATTTGGTTCATAACGTTGTCTTTTTGTTGTTGTAGTCGGCTTTTAATTCTTAAGCACAGACTTTTTATGAGCTGCGTCATTTTCACAAGCTTGTGTAGAGATGTTTCTCTGTTGGCAGAGCTGTTTCCATACTCCCTTCACTGTCCTCCTTTGTCTTTCTTGTTTTCAGTGTGTTTTAATCATGTTTTCTAATCCCCTATGCCGTTACAACTGATTAATTAGCAAACCTTCAGTTTCAGGCTCTGAATTTTTCTCTTAGGCTCAGACCATTTATAATCTCAGCTGAAAAGACAAGATTGAACATCTGCCTTGTAATTCATCTCTTTGCATCTTGTACCCATCATGATTATTGTTTGTTCTTTATTAGAATTGGGTTTTTTTAAGGGTGAAATGTTACACCCTGCATTATCTGAGCTCTTAGCCTGAAAATAAAGCCATGGAGATGGGCTGCGGGGAAATAGTGAAAGTCAAGGAGTCCACAACTCGCGTTCTTTCGCAGAACTTGGGACCTCAAATGTCCATTTTTTTCAAAAATCAACTTAAAGAAACTGTGGCTGGGAAAAGATAATGATAGATGAATTGTTTCTTTTGCAGAACTTTTATCAATTTATGTTTTCAAAATTTCCTTTGCAAAGATGCAGGATAGAAATATATGTGTATTTGTGTATTTATGAGAAGTAAATAAATCCAACGTTTTCATCCAATTGTAGGATACCAAAATCTGTCATTTTCAGAAGTTCACATTAGTGGACCTGCAGCTGTACCCACTGCTGGTGGCAGTGGAAGGACCATCCTCCTTCAGAAGTTCAGGTCTGAGCTTCCCTGAATTCCTTCTCAAGATTCCTGCGCAAAGCCTGTTTGCTCAGAGCATGTGCTGGAAGCATTTTTCTCTCTTGCACTTGCTGTGCACGTTTTTTGTTATAGTTGGGATCGAGATTTTGAGGGTTTGAAGGGGGATCAAGTACCCATTTGCCATTACCTGTTTCCATCTGGAAACCGTGGGATGGCAAACTTTCTCTTCCCCCTCCCTGACATACAGCCTGAGGGGATGGTGGAATCACAGAGAAATTTTGCCAAGATGACGTACATTTCTTAGGACACATGGAAGAGTGACAAATATTTCTTTGCTGGTCCCACCTACTGTCCTAGCCACCAGCTAGCAGTACAGAGAGGATTTATTTCTCCAGAAGGAACTGACTCTCTCTAATATCACATAATTTTTGCAGAAATTGCTTGTTTCTCCTTTCTGCTGCAGCTGATACCCATGTGGACTTATCCATCCAAAGGATCCTGTTCTACTGGGCCTGAACTGGTCCAAAGCAGGGTAATTCAGGCTGTCGCATATGTAGTTTCTTAAATCAGTTAGAGGTCTGACAGTGCCTGCCGGCTGCTGGGGTCTCTCGCAGCTATGCATTTCTGTTATTCATGCAGTCTCAGCGGTTCAAAATCCATGAGAGCTCTAAAAGCTTCTCAATAGGGTTACTACAGGTTTTGGAATAATATTGTAAAATAGTATAGTTATAAACATCTTTGTTACATAAATACAAGAGGAAATAAAACAGCTGTCTCTTTAACGGATTTTTTTTTATTTCTTTCACAACTCTGTGTGATTATCCATGACCTTTGTAGTTGCTAGATTAAAAAATAATTTCAAACATGAATAAGAAATAACATGTGCAGAAAACTTCATTTCAGCTAGAATTAGCAATGTGAAGCAGTTTCTGGGGCTGTGATTCCACTCTGCTGGTTTCCCAGAGTGTGCAGAACAAGTGTGACTGTGATGTGACCAACGGAGCCCATGGAGCATTTTGAAATAGTCTCTAGCGCTCATTTCTTTCTCCAGGAAGAACTAATTTGAAATATTCCAGCAGGCCTTTCGGGAGATATGGCGTCTTGCTCTCCTGACTACCTCTTTTTTGTGTTTGTTTTTTTAAGAGCTCTCCTCTCTCGCAGATGTTTATTCACTTACAGCCTCGTGTCCTCAGATGCATTGCTCTCTTCTCAGCTCTGTTAAGTTGGCTGGTCCCCTTAGCTGCTGTCCTTGCACAGCGATGTATCATCAGGGAGCAGCTGACCCTGATGCAGCTTGGTTAGGTTGAATTTTGGGACAACTTTAGAATATGCAGCGTCTCAGGAGTTGGTGGGGCTTAGGGAGGATGCAAGACCCCACCTATTACAATCTGTCCACCAGAAAGAGAGCTGACGTAAGACTCACCCGCGAGACACTCGCCCACATTGCCTTCTTCACGTGCTTTCCATTGAGGATGGCCAGAAAGTCTCTTCTATGAAGAAGTCCAGGAACTCTGTGTGTGTCTGTCCAGGCCCAGGTCAGCGACTTCAGTTCGGCCTGCGCTAGTGAGCTGCTGAAATGGAGGGGTCACAGGGCAGTCCCAGTAGCAGCCAGTTCTGCTGGATGCGCTCGCGTGAGCCTGTGCGAGGTGTACTGGCAGATGAGCAGTCACACAGCCATGTCTCCTCTGCGTGTGCTGGTGGCACGGTGGGAGCGCAGTGGCCACTTGGTCCCCCCAGCCCCAGCAGCAAGGAAGACGTGTGTCTCACCTGGCGTCTGGCTGGGGCCTGGGGGCAGGTTCGCACTCTTACAAAACAGATTTCCACTGGAGGGAGCTGTATTCTGAAACGGGCAATGCCGAAACTTAAAATTATCTTTTCCTTTATTACTAGGACATATTTTTAGGCCCTAATTCGTGTCTCATGTGAACACAGTCCTCCCACTCCTACATTGGGAGTACTGAACTGGAGTCTGATGGCTGCCTGTTACATTTTCCAGAAATAGGTGCTACCCATGATTTTGAATATTTACATTCTTTGCCTTTTAGAAGAACGCACCCACTGGTTTTAGGCCTGTACATGGTTTAAAAATAGTGAAAAATCAAAGTACAAACCTTTATCCTTGGTTGTCACTCAGTCCTCATTTTTGTTGTGGTTGCGTGGAGGGGAGCTTTGCTTGGTAACTTTGCATCTAGGTGCTGCAAACTGCAAAAAAAAAAGTCAGAACATAGGCCCTGTTCCTGCAGAATATTTTGGATGTCCCGTGTTCCCTGCAGTACCACAGCTGTGGTCACCCAGAGCACCTGAAGCTGCTCCGGTGGTCGGCGTGAGGCCAGATCCAGCAGCACATGCCCCGACATCTCTTGCCCGCTGGAGCACCCGCAGCCTGTGTTCCCGGGGGTGAACTCTGCCAGAAGTTCCCTCGTGGGAGCCCTGACGTACAGCGAGGGCAGTGCCTGGCCTTCAGAGGACGCTCCAGACGATGCCGTCGGGTGGCAGCGGGAAGCGTTCGGGGCTGGGGCTTGAGCCCACCGCAGCAGCCTGGGAGGAGGCGGTGGCCGAGCAAGCTGGCGAGGTGTGGGAGCCGTGGCTGGGGGCTGCGGCGACGCAGCTGCGTGACCCCCACCAGCACTGCTGAGGATGGGGGCCTGGAGAGAGCTGGACCAGTGCTGGTGACTGTGAGGCAGGGAGTTCAGTGGGACTCCGCTCGTTAAAAAACCCTGCTGGTACGCAATTTAGCGAGCTATCAAGCTAGATGATGAACTCCAAGGAGGACGGGAGTTTATTTACTCTGGAAAGGCAGCCACTGTTCCCATTAGTGCTGACTGCGGGTGAAGGCAGCCCCGCGTGTGCGTGCCAGTCCCTGCCTTCCCTGGCTGCAGGTGCACACTTGTGGCTGTGTTCTTCGTCTGCTTTCAGATGTCCTCTGCTGGATATCCGTGGAGTTCATGGCAGACTGACAAACGGAGCGGGTGGCCCTGCAGCCCATGGTCCCAGGAGCTGCTCTCAGGTGTGCAGGCTGTCCATTCGGAGGGACACCTGCATGCCCACGCTTGTGGCCGTGTTCTTTGTCTGCTTTTGGATGTCCTCTGTTGAATATCAGTGGAGTTCATGGCAGACTGACAAACGGAGAGAGTGGCCCTGCAGCCCATGGTCCCAGGAGCTGCTCTGAGGCGTGCAGGCTGTGCGTTCGGTGGGACACCTGGTGGTCACATCAGAGTACCCACGGTCTCCTAACGGACCTATCTCTGCCGTTGGACCTCGTCTGCGGCCATCATGCTCTTACCTGGGAGACCCGTTCCGAGGAGCAGAGAAACCAGGTTTTATCCACACGTAGTGCAGCAGGAGGGCTGCCTCAGCACCTCCATGTGCAGAAGGCAAGCCAGGCCAAGAAGGCTCTGGGTACTGCTGCTCCACAGACAAATTACAGATATGAAAGATGTAAAATATCTATGATTTTCCACAGAACAGGGATGGAATTATACATCAAATTAAAACTAAAGTCATTATTTTATTTAAAAAATTAATAAAGTCTCTTATTCTGTCAGCGTACTCGACAGACTAACATGATCAACCCAATAACCACTGTCTTGAAAGACAAGAAAAAAAAAAAAGCGGTGTATAGAACTTGGGAAAGACACCTTTCATACCTTTACATAAATAAGGCAAAAATAAATGAGACATTTAGAAAATGCAAATCAAATCTGTTCTTTCTTTTAATCTGTCATTATGGGAGCTTACAATACGTAGGATTAGAAAATGATCACTGAGAAATATTACTGGTGTACTGAATGTTTCAAGTCACTGAGGACTCTTTCATTTAAAATAAAACCATCAGCAAAAGGCTGTATCAATATATAAATGAAGAGGAATCAGATATTTCTGCTACTGCAAAAAATTAATAACATAAGTCATTAGCTTTAGTGCAACTTGCTTCTCTTTCTAATTTACAGCCACATATCTAGATTAACTGTAAAATATTCCTGGGTTTAGGACACACTGTCCTCCATTGAATGCTTAGCCTGGAAAAGTTATTAACATTGAATGGGGACTGTTCTCTCAGGAGAGCTGCAGATAAAATGACCAGGGAAAGAAATAGCACAACTTCTCAAATTAGCATAATTAGTAATTATCTCTTAATAGCCCCACTTGGCTTTGGAGACTTGGCACTTGAAATTCCGCTTAAAGTTCAGTGAGGAAAAACAAATTTCACACTGAAATGTCTCAATAACACAGCTGAGCTGCTGAGGTAATCGTCTGGTTTAGGTAAAGGGAAGGAGATGAACATATGGATAGGGAAGATCTTTCCTGTAAGCATTGTGTTTGTGTTTGCATGTGTAAAACACTCAAGGCTTAATGGTACAATTGCCACTTTTTCTGAGGGCGAGGGGAGGGCAGGAGGATGAGTGGGACTCTTCTGTCTTCTTTAGTGGAGAGGAATAGATATAATAAACTAAGATGAGGAAATCCCATTCATCTTCACAGAATCACAGAATAGTAGGGGTTGGAAGGGACCTCTGTGGGTCATCTAGTCCAACCCCCCTGCCAAAGCAGGGTCACCTACAGTAGGCTGCACAGGACCGCGTCCAGGCGGGTCTTGAATATCTCCAGAGAAGGAGACTCCACAACCTCCCTGGGCAGCCTGTTCCAGTGCTCCGTCACCCTCAGAGGGAAGAAGTTCTTCCTCATGTTCAGACGGAACTTCCTGTGCCTCAGTTTGTGCCCATTGCCCCTTGTCCTGTCACTGGGCACCACTGAAAAGAGCTTGGCCCCATCCTCCTGACACCCACCCTGCAGATATTTGTAGGCATTTATAAGGTCCCCTCGCAGCCTTCTCTTCTTCAGGCTGAACAAGCCCAGTTCCCTCAACCTCTCCTCGTAGGGGAGATGTTCCAGTCCCCTCACCATCCTTGTAGCCCTCCGCTGGACTCTCTCCAGTAGCTCTTCATCTTTCTTGAACTGGGGAGCCCAGAACTGGACACAGTACTCCACCGGAATGGTGTAGTTTTCCATCTTGCACCGGAATGGTGTAATTTCTTTTCCAAGTCTAGCTGAAATAAAAAACCCAAAGACAAACAAGCGGAGCAGTGGATAGAAACAGCAGCCTTTATCGTAGCCAGTGGCAGGACTAAAACCTTCCCAAATGGGGATGGTTCTCCAACATTTAACTCAAGGCAAAATCGGATGAATAAGCACAGGGAGCCTGGTAACCCTAGCTTTTTTTCTTTCTGTGGCAGGGAAACATATGGTTCTCTTAAGATGCTTTTGGCTGGGAAAGAACAAAAGCAGAAGAGAAATATTTACCATTTTTACATACCTAAAGCCCAGTTTTCTTTATCCTCAGGCAGAAAGCAATTTATCAGCCCATCCTGATCCAAACAAGCCTTTGTTATTAAGAAGGCACATTTTGATTTACATGTTGCACAGCTGGTTGGAAGCTTTCCACCCGGAAGCACAGACACAATTGGTAAGCCTTCCTAAACTAGTTTGAAACAGGAAAACAAGTTGTTTTGCTCTACCCTCTTTGGCAGGCAAGGCAATTCATGTTGGGTGCCAGCACATCAGCAACAGATTTATTGAGGTAATAGTTTGGGCGGCTTTTGGGGCTTTTTTTTGTGGCAGATACGTATATAAATATATATTTTTAAGTGCCAGACTGCCATATCCTGAAGGTGGAGGGAGTCAGGGGTGCAGTGGTTCATGCTGCACATGCCTCTCCTGGGGGAGCGACAGGTGCCCTGGAGAGGCGGCACTTTTTTGTTCTGCCTGCAGAGCAAGGGACCCATTTGCTGCAGGGAAACAACTCTCTTGGTGCCGTGTCAAGATGCAAAATAGGAAATACGAAGATAAACTAGTCAGAGGAGGTTGACAGGTGTTATAAAACTGATAGGCTGACACACTCATGGCCAGAGGAGGAACAGGTTTAGCTTAGAAACTCTAATTAAGGCTGGCCAAGGTCCATTAGCTCATCTTCACTAGTAAGGTTGAAGCCTCACACCCTATGTATCTCCCTTATTATACAGGTTCCAGGTGAGAAATGTGATTAAGCAAGCTGCTATCCTGTGTTTCCAAGGCCCAGCTTCTGAAAGCATTTCAAATGCCTCTATCAACCAATAAAATCCATTTCAAAATTCAGAAAGAGCATGAAAGCAAAGAGAGAGAAGGGAGAAAAGAAACGGAAGCAGATCAAAAGAGATGAAATGACATTTGAAAAGTATGGAAATGAGGAGAATAGAGACTGAATTAATTACAAAAAATCCTAAAAGATGCAGAAAGTCAGCAGGTCTGATGTAAATATTTGCAGGCTGATAGAAAGCAGGGAGATAGGGCAATATCACAATGAAATGAGCACATTTCTCCCTGTTCCTCTTCCCCCCCAGTCCTACTCCCAAATGAGCACTTGACAATTGCTCAAGCACTAACAGTGGAGAGAGCGCAGAAAAATTTTCTGATGGACACCTGAGATATCTCCTGATAGGCTGTAAGTGGGCGGCTACTGAGAAGAAAATGCTACAAAAGAAAAATGTCCACTACTTGACAAGCCTCTTTGTTGAGTGATTGATAAGTTTCTGCTTTCCTCCTTCCCTATAATATTAGGCATGTGAGCTGCTGCTTCGAGGCCAGAACTATTAGAAGCTAATCATCTGTGAATACTAGCTTGACTGTTTTTTTTCAGGGCATATAGCTGGAGGTGGTGAGTGTTAATTTTCCTTGTTACCCCAGACTGAATTTTTTAGGGCAGGTTTTTCAGAACAAGTCTTTGTCATTTTGCTGTTAGATTTCTTCTTGAGAATTGTAGGAGTTCCAGTTGGGTAGTTGCATGTGTGTGTGTTGGCTTGCAAAGTTCGTTAGAAAGATGATGTTAAATTCAGGAGCCCTGAATTTGATTTTTGGCTCTGCTGCCATCGTCTTTGTGACTGTGGCAGTCCACTTGGCTCCCCTCTGCATGGGGTCCACGGGAACAGACAGAATACATTCATCATTATTATTTATAATCTCTCTGTGCTGCGAGCCCTTTAGAGACCACTAAATTATGTCTGAAATGACATGGTTTGGGACCTCCTGGTTACTATTGTAAAAGTAATAGCAATGGTACTGAATGGCATGAAGTTTTATTTCTAGGCATTGAGGAAGCTGAGCGTGTAATCTGCAGGTGAAATTTAAAAGGCTACCTCTTTGACATTTGATCTTGCCTGACAGCAATTAATCATTTGGCCTAATTCTGTGATGCTTGGCAAACCTTAATGAGGTGCAAAGGGAATTTCTGTTCTGCTAAAACCAGTGCTAGAGAGGAATGCTCAGCAGTTCAGTCAGGATTGGACCTTTAAATTGGACAGAGCAAGGAAGAGGACAAACATGCAAAATTACCTGAGCAGAAAAATGCCTGAGGATAATTCATTGTCTTAAAAAATGCCATTGGATCATACTGGCTTCATAGGTAGCATTTAATTATGTTACGCTGGTGATCTACACCTTTGCCCCATTTTTTCTTTCTTTTTCCAATTTTTGAAACCACCAATTTTGGCTATTTCTTGAATTGCTGGTAATTCAGAACAGGGTGAATAAGAACACACTGTGTATTACATTTGTGTTGCTTTCAAACAGAGTTAAGCATAACCTGTATATATAGATCATGGTAAGGAAATATCAGTAATTTTAAGCAGAAGAGTAGATTGGACAGCCTAACAGACCTGTAAGGCCCGTTCTCCTTCATGTAATAAAAGTAGGTCAATGTAGGTTTTAAGCTGTTCACGTTAGTATCATTCATTTTAGCTTTACTAATAAAACCTAATGGCTGGTTAAGCATTACTGGAACAGAATATCAGAAAAGAAGTTATAAAAAGATGAATGGGTAAAGAAACAGAAATTAAAGCCTTAAAGTCATTGGAATGTACCTATAGAATTCAGTAAATAACATCAACTAACAACCTGGTTTTAAGATTCCCGTTTGCACCATAACTAAAGTACAAATGAACTGAAACATGAAAAAAAAATATCTCGGGTACTTCTTTAGCTTCGGATCAACACTCAGGAGATGCTAACGATGGGCTTTATTCAATCCTGTCATAATTCCCATTTGACTTTCAGAGAAGTTATTAGGTATTTGAGACTACAACGATCTGGCTCTGGCTTGTGTGGTTCTGCTTTAGCTGTGACAAACTTGGTGGTTTAGCTGCTATTCATTTTGGTAGCCAGGTGCCTGCCTGAGGGGATGATTAGTGGCACAAAGAACGCTGGGTGGTTATTATAAAATAAAGATAAGGAGAATGTTATTCTGTCTGCTGTGATTAGCACAAGACCATTTATCGAAGCAAATCAAAGGAGTATCTGAACATATATACACGTGCGCACACAGAAATCCCATTGTATTTTTTTTGCTTTCTGCAGTTTTTAATAATATTGCAATTATTCTTATAGTTAATAAACTATTACTTTAATATTTTTCATACAGCACATTGGAAAGTCAAGAATGAGAAGAGAAGGAATTGGGATTCTTTTTATTTGCTTTTCAGCTTTTGTTTAAGGTGTAGGCTATTCTTTCATATCTTTCCTGAAAGAGAAAAAGCTTTCAAAACTCTTCAGAAAGGGTGAAAAACTTGTTCAGCTTCACACAAAAAGAGCACACAAATTTCCTTCATATCCTGCACCTTAAGCCACTGTCTTTTTCTCAACAATTTCTTAATAATACTTGAAAGAGAACAATTTAAAATACGCACCTCAAGCTGGTTCATGTCAAAATGCATTGCTTGTGCTGGATCCATCATTACAGCATTTGGGGAGCTATTAGTATTTAGTGTATTTGTCTTAGACTCTTTCCAGGGTCTTGTGACCGGTCCCCCTCTCAGGTCACAAGCTCTGTGCGGGCTGTGCCTTGTCCCTTCTTGTAGCCTGGAATGGCTGCGGGACATGGGATGATTTTCTGCTGATGGTGTCTGCTTCGTCCCTTCATTCCCTCCCTTTCTTAAGCCACTCCATCCTCAACAAAAAAAGGGAAAAAAAACACATCAGCCATAATAAAATCCTCTAACAAAAGAGGCAAAGGACATGAGGAGCTTTTAGGTATTTTACATTCTTGACCTCTAAAGACTGTTTTAGGATATGCCTTAGATTCACTCTGAGCCCATACAGACACGGCACACCTTGGTCTTTGCCAAATTTTTTCCTAAACCAAGATAGAAAAATTCCCATCCTTTTACATTTGCCAAAGTCAAACAAATTCCCCATTGCATGCTGAGCTAAGGATATCTCTTCTTTGTCCTCAAGCAAAATACTGTAGTAGCAATTGGAAGCCTTATAATTAACAGAAAGCGGGAGAGATGAGTTATTTCAGTAGGTCGTACTCTAGAAAGTGGGAAACTACAAGGCCCTCTGTGGTTCTCACACGGTGCTAAATTCAGTTCAGGTCATCCACACTGCGAGACTGAGCGTGTCTGAATGGTGAGGAAGCCAATGAAACCACTTTTCTGTCATTTCCTATGAAACACAGAAAGCCACAGGCAGATGTCTAAAAGAATGAGTGGCAATATTTCCTCCAGGTAGTTTTGTTTTAGCAGAAGTCCTGAGTAGCAGTCATCAGTGGCTGACCTAAGAGATAATTCAAGGTAATATGTGTACATGATATTAGGTAACATGGGAAGCAGAAGTGAGGTTTCACGTGCTGGGCGATGGCAAAATTTTGGATGAACTAGAAGGTGAGTAGATAATTTTGTAAAACAGATGAAAAAGCAAAGTCTCTGGAGCAGCAAGAGTGCATTAGACCTGATTAGTGGTATTGTAGAAGGTATTTTAATTTATTTGACAATCGTTTAAGTCAATAATTTTAATTTTACCCCTCATTATAACATTCTGTTTTAAAAATTCTTTAAATTTAGTTTTGGAAGTTAAGTCCCTAGTGTTTGTTCTCACTTCTGAAGGAATTGTTTTATTTTACACACACACACACACACACATTTTCTATTTTGGTCTTTGTTTCTAAGAAACAGATAATTCGACTGACTTTTCTTAATCCAGACTCTCAGCTTGGTAAGTGAGCCATTCCCCAAAACCCAAGTTATATTATCATTTCAAGGACATGCGTTTCATTTTATACCATGGAGGTACCAGTCAGTGTACAGCTTACATATTATGGTCTTGGATGATACGTAAAGTAGTATACTAACAGTGCAATTTACTCCAGGTAGGCAGCTCACAGATGAATTCCCTGTGGTCTGTGCTTGTTTGAGCAGCACTGTCTGCACCTCGTGTGGCATGATGCGCTTCTGCCTGTGCTGCACGCACAACTCCTAAGTTGCAAATACGTAGGGTTAGAAAACAGTATTTTAAGTGTGTATTTACGCTCATCCGTATAGAGATTGGATAATGAGGTCTGTTCCTTTAGCAGTCAGTCATTTGCTGCTTCTTGTCGTTCCTCCAGACATCTGTGGTTACACAGATGAACCTGGTGTCATGATAGAGATGAATTGTCATTGCATACTTTAGTTTTTAAATTCAGTGTTTAACTCCCACTGACCCCAGGTGGGTTTGTATGAGACCTTGTGAGATCTGAACTTCTAGACTTGCTGTATCCTCCTTAAAGAACAGGGGGCCATGAAGGTTCTGTTTTGGAAATAATGTTTAAAAAAAACTTGGGAGAGAGGATCAAAACCCAGAAGATCTTAGCCCAGATAACTGTATTGAGGTTTTATAATCAACAGGTTGCTGCAGTTACAATGAAATGAATCAGAAAAAGTAGTAGTTCAGCTTGCAGTGGCTTGAGCTGCCAGTTTTCATTCTGTCTCCCAAAGAAGAAAGAGCCGAGATCTGCTTTAAATTCTGACATCTGGTAAAGCGTTCTGATGTATGATTCGGCACACAAGCTAGTACATTGCACAACAAAGTATGCCATTTATGAGGCTCTCTAAATATAGGAAAGCAGTTTTTTTTAAGTAATGCAGTAAATAACAGAGTAGATATTTTAGTTCAAGGGAATGTGTAAGCCTTGAGGCTGAACCAAAGCAAAGACATTTTTATGTGGATACAGATCTTGGATTATTGGGACCATATGCCTACCTGTCTGTAGTTACCCAGTGATCATTACTGCCTGACATCTTGCAATAAATATTCATAATTGACTAGAGATGATGATACAAGAAACAAATGGATTTCATTTAATTTGGAAAAAAAAAAATCTGAGCTGTCAATATTAAAACTTTCTTACACAATTAGAATTGTGGGTCTGTGTTCAAATAGGTGGAAATCAGAAGGGTCAGCACCGCTAAACACCTTTAGCTGCAAAATCACAGAATCACAGAATCACAGAATAGCAGGGGTTGGAAGGGACCTCTGTGGGTCATCTAGTCCAACCCTCCTGCCGAAGCAGGGTCACCTACAGCAGGCTGCACAGGACCTTGTCCAGGCGGATCTTGAATATCTCCAGAGAAGGAGACTCCACAACGTCCCTGGGCAGCCTGTTCCAGTGCTCCGTCACCCTCAGAGGGAAGAAGTTCTTCCTCATGTTCAGATGGAACTTCCTGTGCCTCAGTTTGTGCCCATTGCCCCTTGTCCTGTCACTGGGCACCACTGAAAAGAGCTTGGCCCCATCCTCCTGACACCCACCCTTCAGATATTTATAAGCATTTATTAGGTCCCCTCGCAGCCTTCTCTTCTTCAGGCTGAACAAGCCCAGCTCCCTCAGCCTCTCCTCGTAGGGGAGATGTTCCAGTCCCCTCATCATCTTTGTAGCCCTCCGCTGGACTCTCTCCAGTAGCTTTTCATCTTTCTTGAAGTGGGGAGCCCAGAACTGGACACAGTACTCCAGATGAGGCCTCACCAGGGCAGTGTAGAGGTGAAGGAGAACCTCCCTCGTCCTGCTGTCCACACTCTTCTTGATGCACCCCAGGATCCCATTGGCTTTCTTGGCAGCCAGGGCACACTGCTCGCTCATGGTTAACCTGTCGTCCACCAGGACACCCAGGTCCCTCTCCGCAGAGCTGCTCTCCAGCAGGTCCACCCCAAGCCTGTACTGGTGCATGGGGTTGTTCCTCCCCAGGTGCAGGACCCTGCATTTGCCTCAGGTTCCTCTATGCCCAACTTTCCAACCTATCCATCCTATCACGCTGAATATCAATGAAGATAATTTATTTGCTCATTTCTTGGCTGAAATGAGAATTTGGCCATTGATTCCAGGAGTGGAGCTTGAGATCCCGTAGCCCTGATCAGGTAAGACTTGCTGTGCTAGCTCCGCGCTGGGAGCCGTCCAGCCTCCTGCGTCCAGCAGCAATCAGCAGCAGCTTGGGAAGGGGCTAAGCACAGGACAAGCTACGTAGGAAAACTTCCCCTCCTGTATGTTTAAAGCAAGGAGGTTATGGGAGCTCCAGAGCCTGAAGTGGTACCTGAACAGCTGTGTTCTGTAGCATTGGTGGGCATGAATTCATCCAATCCTTTTGAATATGTGTAATTTAATACATACATTGTCTTCATTAAGCCAATGGGTTGACTGAAAGGTAGGTAGCGTGCAATAGTTTGCGAGATCGAGACTTTTCCTATATATTACTGTTGATAAAGTTATAATGATAAGAATAACATCTATAATTAAGTGTTTGATTCTTTATTTACCAGCAGAACATTTGTTCAGCGTATTGCAAATCCTGCATGTGCGGCACAAACAGAAATAAGAAATAGTGTCCAAATTCTGGACGCTTCTCCTTTGCCTGCACGCTGAAACCAGCACATGGGGGCTCTTCAGGTTTGCGCTGAGATACGTGCTCTGTGAGACCTGCTGTCGGGGGGCATCCTTATTCCCCTCCGTGGTGCCCCAGATGCCACTACGGAAACCCAGGTGGAGGATGAGGAGGTCTCCCCATGCACCAGCATCTGCTGGGAGCTGTGGGACACCCCAGCCCAAAGCAGCTCCATCCTTCAGCCGCAGTGTCAGACCCAAGCTTCACTGGGTTTCACGGGCAGTGAAGACAACTGCTTCTGCCACATTGTTCTTTGGGGCCATGAGGTTTTAAGGGAGGAACTGATGGGGTCACAGAGGAAAATTAAGTCCAGTGGAGTCAGTAGATTGCTGTGACTTACATCAGTGCTGCAGTTACCTGTGATTTTCAAGAAGAGGCTCTGACTCTCTTAATTTTCCTATGAGGAGATTTAAACTTTTTTTTTTTACTTTGCTATTTTACTATGTTTTACTATTAATTGCTATTATTCTACCACGTACTAGGTTTGCATATACTCATAGGCAAAACCCTATTTACTTCTAAATTTACTGCTCTCATGATTTAATACCACAACATAGTGCGTGAGGAAAACAAATACATCTATTTGTCTTTTTATATCAGCTCCAGAGTTTTACAGTCCAACCAACCAACAAGGCCCGCAGCAGTCACTTTCCTGTGGAGCAAGAGCAGCTCAGAGTCCACAGCTCACAGTGCTGGGGGGCATGATCCCCTGTACATGGCCCGGTACCCAATTATCCTTGTAACCTGGCTGCTCTGCCTGTTTCCATTGCTGATTACAGGTCCCCCTTACCTTGACATTAGTTTAAAAAAATGTGTGTGACTGGAATGAGCATTTTGTTGCTGTCAAAAAGCTTAGATCAGATGCAGGCAGTTGAGCAGCAGACAGGCAGCATACATGCATCCATAGGTGCCATAATGTGCTTCATTCTTACCTAACCACATGCACAGTCCTGTTAAAATAAATGGGACACTGATGAATTAAAATATGTACATTTCTAACAAGCTGTGTTGGACTGGGGGCTATGGACACACACATTGTTAGCTCAAGTGCGTAGAGCCCTTGTGCATCCAATTAAACATTTTTTTAACCTTTTCTATTCAATAGCATAGCATTTCTTATGCTGCAGTACTAGAAAGCCTGGAACTGCATTTGTTGGCTATTACTGCTAAATCATGCATCATAATTACTTTTAGCCCATTTAAACTTTCGAATTTTGGAGGAAAATGTCTTTTCTTTGCAAAGAACACATTTTGACATTTACGGTGAATTGAAAATCTGGAAGAATGTGTTTCTGTCCTGTCAAGAAACAGTGGTATTGATACTGACAGGAACAAAACATGGCGTGGAGAATAAAATGTATATTTGCCATTTGTAACAGTAGCACAGAATTTCAAAAGTTTTAAACTGAACACTTACAGATATTGCCATATTTGTAAAAAAAGTTGCTGTTGTCAAATCTGTATGTTTTTAGCTGAGAAAACAAGCTCTTCACTGTACTCCATCCAAGCTAAGGTTATGTCTGCATCGTTTTTTCCCATGGCACCTACAGCTTATATAGATGTATCCAAGACAAGTTGTTTGGAGGTTTTTTTGAGTATTTGTGGCAGCGCAGCCCTGGTAACACAATGCTCTAACACAGCCTCGAATATGGGCTGGTCTACGCTTTTTTATTATTATTATTTTATTTTTTTCCTGTTTTTTTCCTTTTTTTTTCTTTTTTTCTTTTTGTCTGAACTCTGTTCTGCTCCAAAGACCTGTGCTGCCACCTGCGATAACTAGTTTAAAGCTAACTGGAGCCTGTCTGTGCTGCAGTGACAGCCGTGGCACTGGGCTAGCATCCACCGCGTCAAATGTGGGACATAGCGCGTCGACGAGGTGAATGCAAAAGCCCCTCATCACAATAAATGATAAAAAAGCAGCTGTTCTCTGGGCTGCAAGCTGGCCAGTGTGCTGCAGGTATCGCTGCATGAAGCCCCAGAAAAGCAGCGTCAAATTAAAGCAAAGAACGGCATCTTTCGATGCCTTGATGAATTTACTCAGCTGCTCGCGCTGCTGCAGGCAGCGTGGCTGCCCCGCCTAATGGAGAAAGGCGAGCAGGACTGGGCAGGTTCATCGCAGTGTTGGAAGCTCACCTTCTGCTTTTTTTGGAGAAGCCATAGGAAAGGTGCAATGCTTGGAGAAAGGCTATGTAGTCTGAGTTTTCCCTTACTGTGTCGTTATGGCCACATACTGCTCTGCCAAACCGATCATCAATAGCTTTGAGAAATTCCAGTGTGTAGCAGGAAACAAATGGAGATGCTTTGTGCATTAGCTGCAGACTCTAGTTATAATCCAGACAACATTTAACTTGCTTCCAGTTTCGTACAAATTAGCTGCTCATCAACTCTGTTATTACACAAACGTGTAGCAGCTGCACTGCAGAAACTGATTACTGCACAACTCCTTCAATTCAACTCTCTTATGCAACCTTCCCATCATTTTACTCAACTGATTAACTCCATCCAATTTTACTATTAATTTAATTTCACTGTTGTCAAAGGCCTCATATAATTTTTCATACGTGTGTATCTTTTGGGCCTGGCTGTGTCTAATACACCCTTAAATCAATTATTTAAAGAACTCTGTTAGGCCTTAATAATTTAAAGTATTATCGTCATGCAGAAAGTATTCATTAAATAGAAATATTTTAGTAGGTATATAAACTGCAAAATCTAATGATTTTGAGACAATATGGGCTGTTCTGCTGGTTCAAAATTTTGTTGTCTACCCCTTCTTGCCATATTCAATAAAAACTGAAGCTAGCTTCTGTGGAAAGCTCAGAAAACAGTAAGTAAATAAATAAACGAAATTAAGACTTGAAGAACTTAGAGTTGATATCTGTACCTAAAAAAGTTACCAGTTACCGTGAAGCTTGTCCCTTAGATCTGACGCATTCTGGATGTGTGCGCTCAGCAGGTGAAAAAAACTTCTTGTGGTTTTCATTTGGAAATTAAATAAAATATGAGTCAGTTCTCTGCACACTTAATTCAGACGTGATTCAGGCTTACAAAACCTGTCAGCCTGGTCATCACTAACCAGTTTATGGGTTGGGATAAATTTTCTTCTCCTTTCCTACTTACTTTCTCTATCCGTATTGCCCATCAGCCACCCAAACAGTATTACATAGCGCCACGTCATCTGGGACAGTTCTTTGCCAGATTCACCAGGTTACATGTTACACCTCCATCATCCATGGAACCTGCTGGTACCAGATCACTGGCTCAAAGGCAGAATGATTTTCTATCTATATATTTAATCCCACCACCAAAAATGAGCCTCAGAGCAGCCTGACCACCAGTGTTATCTATTGCTGTTCTTAAGTAGTGATAGGCCATTCAAATCAGAGGAGGCCCTGGATGATGGAGGATACATGTTGGTGAAAGGGTATGAAAAAGAAGGGCAACAGCTGTATGCAGACACATGAGTTTGCACTGATTTCGTCATAAGGGTCCGTGGGGAAAGGAAAGGACAAATGAAGGAAGAGCTGGGCAGATGTGGTTAATAGGCTTCTGTGGGGAGCATTAAGGTGCTCATCTGACATGCTGAGAGTGAGTCACTGCCAAGAGGCAGAACGCTCTGCACAGAGTGGAAGGGTTGGGTTGCATGTGGTGGGCACTGAGAATGGGAGGGAATATTTGGGGGGAGCTGAGCAGTAAGAAACAGATTTATTGCTAAAAGAAGTGTGCTGTAGCACTGCTTGTATAATTCAGCAGAGCCTTGTCTGCCTAAAGCAAATGCTGAGACTCTTCTCTGAGCCCTCTCAAAATCATCACAGGCTAACAATGGTGTAATAGCCCATGTCAAATGATTGTGCCAACACCCATTTGATACCTCCATTTATGTTAGTCATATATTATAAGGCTAAAGAAAGAACATATAGCTAAACGTTCAGTGTCTTCTGCTTTGAAGTAAATGTCATTGTTTCACATTTGCCTTTTCTGTTGCAGCAGGAGACCTGTACTTAATTGCAACAGTCCATTACTGTGATCTTATCCCATCAAGAGGCCTTTTATTAAATAATGTGAAGAATGTTTTTCCTATAAAGTCTGGCCTCTTGGATGTAACTGATGGCCAGATAAGTTCGAAAGTGGGAGATTTTCCTGGTCCGGTTTTCTGCCAGGATATGCAGCAAAATTGTCATGCGTTTAGAAGTTAATCCTGTCCTTTTACCCCTCTCACCTGCTCTGGAGAAGCAAAAGCTTCCCCAGGCACAAATTTCCAGCTTCTCTAACAAGTCTGGAGACAAGACAAGCTACTGGAGAGAGTCCAGCGGAGGGCTACAAAGATGATGAGGGGACTGGAACATCTGCCCTACGAGGAGAGGCTGAGGGAGCTGGGCTTGTTCAGCCTGAAGAAGAGAAGGCTGCGAGGGGACCTAATAAATGCTTATAAATATCTGAAGGGTGGGTGTCAGGAGGATGGGGCCAAGCTCTTTTCAGTGGTGCCCAGTGACAGGACAAGGGGCAATGGGCACAAACTGAGGCACAGGAAGTTCCGTCTGAACATGAGGAAGAACTTCTTCCCTCTGAGGGTGACGGAGCACTGGAACAGGCTGCCCAGGGACGTTGTGGAGTCTCCTTCTCTGGAGATATTCAAGACCCGCCTGGACAAGGTCCTGTGCAGCCTGCTGTAGGTGACCCTGCTTCAGCAGGAGGGTTGGACTAGATGACCCACAGAGGTCCCTTCCAACCCCTACCATTCTGTGATTCTGTGATTCTCTCTGTGGGCACGACAGCTGTGGTCTGACTGCACAAGACCTCAGGGACAAGTGTGTCTTTTCTGTTTTGTGCTATTTAATGCCTATCAAGACAGGATTCCTGCATTATACTGCAATATAAATAATAATAATAAAGTATGAAGATAATTTCTTAAGTAAATCAGCAAGCAGTCAGTTCTAATACTGTACTGCTATTTGTTTTACTTGCTCTGTGTAGATAAAACCACAGGTGTTCTTTTTTCATATGAAAGGTGACTTATCTATAAAACAAATAAGATGGGCGCCAGCTGCCCAAATTGCTCTCTAATGCTGTTTAAACAGTCTGCTTTGTGTTTTCAGGAGAAAATCTCTTCCTTTTTAAGTCTATAAATGGCAGCATAAGTTCACTTAGGTGTACAATAAATGTTCTGCTTAGAAAAAAAGAATGTTCAAATTACTGAATAGGATAAACAGAGTCTTCTTCATCAAGCACCAGTAACATAGGTCCTGCCCTTAGGAAAGTGCTCATTTGGGATTTTAAGTCATGAATTTGTTGATAAAGCAGGAGATAACAAAGGACCCAGAAATATATCTGAGCACCACTTACAACAATTTGTATAGGACATGAGCCCTCAGTGTCCTCTGTTCTTACCCTGTGACCAATGGAAGAGTTTTGGAAAGCCCGTCTAACTTGAAGGAGAAAGCCGTGACAAAGGCACATGGAAAAGGAGAAGGCTGGTGAAAGGGCTTATGAAATGTTGGAGCCCTCTTGACACGTACAGGGACATCCTAGGGAGTTCACTCTCAGTTACTGTACTGTGTTGCTTTAACCTACAGGCCATACAGATGGATACCAGATTTTAGTTTTCTTCATTCAAAAATCTGTTTCTTTTCCTTTCCAGGCTACTGAATCAGCTCCCTGACCATCCTTTCTTGCTCTTGCATGCCCCCTCCCCAGGCTAAGCAATAGGAGCAGATGAAATGCTGACAACATGTCCGTTGCAGAGGGCAATTTCCAGTCATGGATGACATGTCCATAACAGGTGAATTGTCATTCTCATTTCTGTCTTTGAAATACATTAGTAACTATTAGTCAGTGTTATCACTGGACTCACCTTTGCAGCAGCTGAACTGCTCTGACTGCTCCAGTTTGTCACTGTCTTTGCCCTTTTGCTTGCTCAGCATTTGACATTATGGACGTTGACTTGCCTTGGCCTCTCTCTTATAGGTATAAATTCTGCTATTCTAATCTTCTGGCTTCTTTTCTTATTTCTACTACTTCTGTGCTTATTTAATTTAACAGATCCCCATTTACCCAGGCACAGGTGAGATCCTATCCTCTTTGGGTAGCTTGAATACTGTGAGGGAGTTGTAACCCAAATTCAAAATCTTCTGGCTATTCACATGAGATGCTGAGTATCTCTTTATAGCCCTTGATCTTGTTGTCTGTTTCTTCTTAGAAGGCTGTTCTGCTTTGTTGGAGTATGAAGTGGTAATCTATAAGGAAGGAAAAGAAAAGGAGTGAAGCAGAAGTGGTAGGAAAAGTGATCATCTAAACAGCTGAAATAAAATCGTTCAAAATCATCACCTATTTTCAGTGGTGTCACTAGGCCTGCGATAAAGCATAAAATGGAGATGACTGGGATCAGGTCTTTAGTAATGTCAAGTTTATTAAAGTTTCGTACTTACCAGTTAGAGGGTACATGAAAACTTTTTTCCCACCTCAACCAATAATGAGGATATGATTTGCAGAAAAAGATAATTAAAGATAAAATGAAATTACATTTCAAATAAATTTGGGGGCTGAAAGTTAAAAAATGCTGCTTAGAAGGATCAGGGCATAAAATTCAACAGGAATCAGGATCCCCTTCTCCCCTCCTTGTCCTTGAGGGTTTTGTGTTCCAGGAGCAGTGGAATATAAAGTGATAGAAGTCATACCAAAAGGATGCAAGAAATTTGAAGCTCTTTCTCTCCCCTATGGGCTTGTCTGTTGCCTGCACTCCTAAGTAAATAGCCAGGTCGCAAAGAATTAATCTTGGAGAGGTCAAAAGTACCATCGCATTTGCCAACCAGCCTTTCAGTTCAGAGCACAGATTAAGCAACCACAATAGAGAGGGAGCCTGATGAAATCGATCATTCAGCTTGGGAGAAATCATAATTAGCTTTTCTGTAAAGCTGCTCCACAGGAACGCAGCCTCTGAGGCTCCCCGAGACTGTGACAGATCTCTGGGAATCTGGTTTTCATAGCGCTTTTGGAATTCAGCTCTTGTCTGTTGCATTATGTGCACGAGGTGGGCGAGTCCTTCTCCCCACGGTGCTGGCAGGCAGGGTGGAAAGGTCATGTTCTCACATAGTCACCGCTCAAAGACTTGGTCCAGTTTCCTTTCCCCAGACATAGCCCCCTACTATGCCATGAACAGCAAGGCAGGGAAACAGCAAGAGAACCAAGAAAGAGGCCACTTTTAGCTGCTTCCCAAATCTTGGTTAGCTGTTCTCCTGCTACATTATTCCTAAGCGTGTGTTTGTAACTGGATGTGAGAAGAAAATATACTGGTGCTCAGTGCAATATGTGGCAGACTCTCACTCCTGCACCTGCAACAGTTGCTCTCTTCAGCCCTCCTGGAATAAAAAAAAATTATTTCTTGCAAAGTCGCTTATGCTTGCCTCTAACTTTATTGTAACAGAGACTGACCTTTTAAACCACTGAGCCTATAGAGGGCTAAATTATAGACTTTACCTCCCTAGATGCTCCTTAGATGTCATAATGAAGGAAGTTTACAGTGGGAAAGTGAATGAAGCAAGCATGTTTTTAACCATATGGTAATTATCTGCTATCCGTGCAAAAGACATAAAGCATTGTTTACCGGATGTGAAAAGAGCATCTGAGAAGGGATTCCCTGGAGAGGGAGTAAGGGAGATTTGGCACAGTGGCTGCTCTTCAGATGGCTTGTAATAGGCCCTATAAATTTGGAATATGCTATTGTTAATCAGTGGAGATTGGAGATGCTTGGCACATAATGTTTAAGGGGCAGGTGATTGTCTTGCCAAGCAGACATTTTTTTAAATCTCTAATTGAATTATGCAAATGCATAATTGTTGGTTGAGCTTTTAAAGTAAGAATAAAGAAAAATGTGTAAAACGACATCCTTAATTCTTTTATATCAGTGGCACATCATTAAATAAGAAGGAAAAATTACTCTGGCAGTGGAGTTATTCTAAGACCAATAAGCTGTAGGCTGTGTTCACACTCTTAAATAGGTACAATTTAGTCTGAATTCTCTTTTCTTGCTTCCAGTACCTAAGTAATATATTCTTTGCTGGTTAAAAAAGGAGAGTGAAGGAGAGAAAGGAGAACGTGTAATGGTTATAACTGTAACCACACAAGATTGCAAATCATTTGATTTTCGGTACATTAAGCTATTCAGAATAATTGCCAAGGTTCATTTGCACAAATCTACTTAAACTGCTTTACCACTTTAATACTAAGAAAATTGATTGTGAAAATCCAGCCAAATCATTTGCACTGCAGTGGCTGAGTCTGATGCACACTTACACTCCCTTAAAACTGCCCAGTAGTGCACAGAGAGATTCAGCTTCAGACACGCGCAAAACTGAGTTAGTTTTTGCTGAAAACCGACCTACTAAGTGCTGAGTAAAGAATGTTCATTTCATTATTTTATTTTTTTTAATTTATTGTTTTCAGCTTTAGTCATAAAATCAGCATTTTTTTTGTCTGTTCTGAATGGTGAAAATAACCACTATATAGATAACACTTCTTAGGAAACTTTTTGAGGTGATGCACATACATGTGGCAGAAAAAGCACTGCATTTTGGATTAGGAACGTGTTTCTTCAGTCCCCACGTAATTTTTCATTTGTATTTCTCAAAAACCTTGTTTACTGAAGAAGGAAAAAGATGTGTTAGTCGCTTATATTTAGTACTTGGTATTCAGAATTTTTCCAGGCTGAGCATGCCAAGTTTAAGCAGTGAGACCTTCAGGTGGAGATTTCAGAGCAGTAAAATGAGAAGCTGAGTTGTGTAGATGGAAGGAGCTCATGAATAAGAACGTAGGAGATATGAAGAAACAGGCTAAGCCATGAAAGGATGTAAAGAAAATGATGTGAAGAAAATGGAGATAAGATCCTAGGAGTGTGGTGCTTAGAGGAGAAAAGAATGAGCCAGACAAGAAGGATTTAAAGGAGCAAAGCTAGGAAACCTACGGGAAGGCAGGATGCTGTGACTGACAGGTTCAAAAGCAGCAACAAGGAAAAACTCATACAACCCCACCCCACTCCTTTTCATCACGACTGTACGCTGTCCTTCAGTGACTCCGAAAGATGTAGGAACTGAGCCTTGAAGTCCTTACTTATATGAGAAGTCCTTTGATATCTGTCAGACTTGCAGTTGGGTTACTCACTTGAGTAGGTGTTTCAAGGAGTAAGTCCTTAAGGTGTAAATTTTTCACGGCAGGGTTACTATCTTTCAAACCAAGCTCTAAGCCAAGTGCACATTTATGGTGCCATTCAAATGAAAAACAATAATATGTGATGTAGTCTGAATATTATACTTAATGAGCTATATTTTCTTTTAAAATGAGGCTACAGACTATAGCCAGAACATTATGCTGCTGTAAATTTCCTGAGACTTTATTCTAAACACCTCAGTCTATAAAAGTCAATGACTCACAGAGTAGACATAATCTGAGAGAAACTTTGACCTTTTACGTAATAACAGCCTTGCAGCCTGTCATGTCAATGCTCTGCTTCCTCTGAGTATACTCTGAAGGTCTGCGTAAAATAATCGTTACAGCAATTTCCATCTGGAACCTGCATTTTAATAATTCTATAATTATATTTAAGCAGTAATCTCCTTTATGTGATGCCTTTTTTGCATTGTTACTCAATGGCCCACACCATTGTTCACCCCTTAACTCAGAGCAATCCACCTTGTAGGGCTTGAGGAAGCAGGTTGAGAGAAGTGAGATGGAGCTGTTGTTGTTGTTTGTCAATGACTGTCAGAGCAAATGGGATGTCTTTGCTTAAAGGTGACAAAAAATACTATTTCACTGATATATCTGGTTATAGTGTATTCAAGCCTAACGGTACTCAAAGCGTTCTAGTTCTCACTGCATGTCAAACCCTGCCATTCACAGCATTTTCGGTACACAGAGGCTGAGCTCAGGTGACGTTTCTTATTACTCGAGAGGAGAGCTGGGATGTGTTTATGTCTATGAATTATCCCTCCTTATTTTCCTCGTGTCTGAGTTTTGCTTGATAGATGCAAGAATATGATACCTGTCCTAAATTCTCAAGTTGTTAATTTTTCTTCTCCTACCTTTCCCGCATTGTAGAGTTTGTTCTGCTCTCAGGTGAAAACGGTGTATGTGAACTTCAGGACTTCACAGAAAGAGCTTTTGGGTATTTGATGCTGGTGCTTATGTTTATGTGATGGAAAAAGCAACCCTTGGTTACAGCAGGAGTAACCATGGCAGAGAAGCTGTGATGATTCGCCAAAGAATTTTGCCCTTTACCTTTCTTAATCCCAACAGTCAGAAGCCAGCACTCCTCTGATATCAGGGTGTATACAGTAGACACTGATAAAATTGACTTTTGGTTACTAAGATGTCATTCAACAGGAGACGAAAACGAATTTCTGTGACTATTTATATTGAAGTCCTTGGGTGTCTTGAAAGTGCTTTGTGTGAGACCAGGCTTTGAATGCTTTTCTAGAAGGTCGGGCAAGCAGCTTACTGTGACCTTCATGTTGGAGAAAATCTTGCGCTGGTAAACAGTTACCTCTTTCTTATCAGGGATCTGTGAATGCATCCACTCAAAAAGTAATTAAATAAATAACTCATGCAAAAATACAGGTTGAGCCCTCCAAACATACTGAGCAATCCTTGCTAATTCCCTGAGTTGGGGGTGGGGGGAGGTAAAGGAGGAGGGGAGAAGGGGAAATAAAGGAATTAAAAAATAGGTAAATGAATTATTTTGAATTATTACTCCCCTGAAAAAGTTTCAATATATTGTTTTGGCTGCATTTGCTTGTTTTTCAGAAGCACCTCAAATTGTGCTAAACTTTTCTTCCTGTACTGGGTTACGTATTTTGCTTTATTCATAATAGTGTCCTGTATTCAGCAAAAAAAAAAAAATACCAATAATGTTTTGCTTTGCTGCAGAGGGGAGACACAAAAAAGCATTGTGAATAGTTTTTTCTTCTGATTTATCTACTGAACAAACCATTGAACTGAGCACAGTTCTACATACAATCTTGTGGTTTCCAGCATGCCATCTCTTTTGTATTTGGTAGAAGAGAGTGCAAGAAGATAGGAACTAATGCATGATTCCTGCATAAAGAAAGAAAGCTCCATGAGGAGGGAACGAAGATCTCGGGTAGACTTGTTATTGTTGCACACTCAGATATCTATGTTTACTTCACTGTAGGCAAGATGTGAGCTCCAACAAGCAAATATGTGGTAAGCATTCATGGTCTTTGCAGTTCTTCAAGTGACTTGAGATTGGATTCAGTACTGTCCAGCCTGGTGACTGGTGCTGGTTTGAGGTTGATATAGAATAAAGTGGACAACCAAGAGTAATGTTTATTACCTATCCTAATTCTAAGATGCTAAGGCTGAAACATGTGGGAAAACTGTGTCAGGCGTATCCTGGAAAGTATGTGATTTGTCAGGCTGTGTAACGCTGATGGTGTGGTCCGGCACAGGACATACAGACTGCACTTCTTTCATGTATCTAGGCAAGAAGTGCTTGAGCTGTACTTCATTGAAACTTCCTTTGTCTGTATTCTGCTTGTTACTTTCCTGTGTCTTTTATTCATGCTGTCTGATTCATTTGGTGTTTACTGAATCCCACGGGTTCACTGAGAACTTTTTTACTAGCTTTGAATCTCAGTCTAGTACTTGATTTTTATCTTAAGTCAAAAATTCAAGATAATATTGTAGTCCTTGAATCTCTACTATCAAATACAACTGTCTGACTTTTGACTGACTTTATGGATATTGCTGGTTCTCTGAAGTTCATTGTTACTTTCATTTTGATTTCGGTGAAACTGACGTGCAAAGTACCTGCTTAAAATTAAGCATGCACTTGTTTGTGAAAAGAGGAAATTTAGCAGGTATGGCTATGCAGTTAGGTACAAATTACTGTGATGTCTGATCTTTCTATTTTATAACCTTCTTCGCAAAGAAATTGCTTCTTTCTCTTATCGTTTAACAGACTAACAACAGAAAGATTTTATCTTTCCCCATGCGGACCTCACTTGGGTTTTTCCCTGTGTATTCTTGAACACTATTTTGACCTCTAAATGGTGATGTACACGGGCTAGAAACATTTATCTTGTAAAGTTCTAACCTTCAGGTTCCATCCAGATCATCAAATAGGAAAGTGAAAAATGCGTACAAAATGTTTAATTCTGCTTTGCAATGCAGAGGATTCAGGAAATTGGCAAAAATAATTGCAGGAGGTTTTATTTTATGTCTCAAATGAATAAGCCTGACTTTGGGATGTTTGTACTCTTTTTTTTCCTGTAGAAAGACCAAGTGGCTGAAAATACTGGATGGAAATGATGGGATTTTGTTTTGCAGTAGTACAAGTCTAGTGTGTTTTTTGAATGTGAATGTGGTCTCATTGGCAGGGTTTGGACACAGATGTGTGGCATTAACATAGTGGATAATTGGATATTGCAAATGAATTACCCAAATGTGGTGACTAACAGGATAATGTCACTAGCTGATGTATTCAACACTCCTTTAAGAAGGGAAAAGAAAACAGTTATAAGAATAAACGTGCCTCTTTACATATGGATTATTTTTTAATCGATAACAGTCTAAATTATGCAATTCACTGTATTTATGTATGCACATATATTCTTAAATGTTGAATATATCCACACAGCAATATACGTGTATATAGAGAGAGATATGCTCCTATATATACCCTGTTATAGTAGATGTTTGATATATATTAAAATAACAGATTCTACCAGAGGGCCTTGGCACATTAAGAAAAAGGTTGATCTTGTGGCACAATGCCTGGGAAACTCCCATTACATCTGTAAGAGTTATGATGACAATGTTTAGATAAATAAATCAAAAAGCCAAAAGAGTGGAAAATTGGGAGATCCAGCTATCAAGAATCTTATATATCATCATGGATACTAAGCGGGGAGATGCACTGATCTTGCAAGTTGAAAATCTAAACATGATTTCTTCCCTCCACTTTTTTTAATCTTTAGTTGCCTTTTTTTTTTTTCTCCCTGCACCCATAGTACGTAGTTGTCTGTCTTGTTCACTTCAATCCCTTGTTTCATACAAAACTACACTAGAGGAAGAAACATTTTGAATTTTTTCCAGTAAAATACTGTTGTGTACTGTGTTTGGTACAGATTTTTTTCCATGTTTTGTTTTTCTTCTAACTAAAATTAAGTATCATGGTGAGATATCCTTTCAGGTCCCACTCAAAACTGAATTCTTTCCTCTCTGAATCTTTATTTGCAGAGTATTAGGCATTTTCTTTTCTAAATAAGCCAAGGCTTCCAAAAGCATCATTGTCAATTTCAAAAATGGTTAAAACACAGCATAGTATCTGAGTTCATATAGTGTGGCCAGCGTCCTGTTTCTTATTTGGCTACTGTACCTTCAATGAATAGTTCTGGTTAATATTTTGAGGGATGTTTAAGGAATCAGATATCCTGCGATTCTTGTAATTTTTTTCTTTGAATTTTTAGCTCTGGAAATAATTTTCTGTTCATCACTGTAGGTACAAAAATTGCTTGGTCTGCATTGTCCAAATGTAAAATAACTTTTCTTGTCACCATTACTGTCAGCAGAATTAACATGTTTCCTAGGGTATTTGACTGTTCTGCTGATACCTTATAATCTGTAGGCAGCCTAGGTAAAACTTAAAGATATTCTCTTGTAATAATTTTAATAAAAATAAGTACACAGCACTTTCAGTGGTCTCATTTCAGGCATCACAGTTTGGTTTATTTAAGCCAGCAAACAAATCAGGTATTACCTTGGTCGTTATTGTTTGCAGCATTTAATGTAGGGGGGGGTCTATTTAATGTGGAATTTTAGATCAAAACAATGTCGTTGATGATATCAAATTAAATTCTCTTTCATTTTTTGAAAAATTAAAATATTCTTTTACAAAAATGTCAAGTTTTCTTGCTGAACTATGCTTCAAAAATAAATTCAGAAAATAGATAAATTGCATTTCTATCATCCTGAAAATGTTGCACAATATTGGGCATAAAGGTCACAACATTTTTAACTATTTGAATTCATAAGATGTAGAAGGCAGACTAAATCTATCAAAGGACTTGCTCCTGGCTGACTTATGTACACCAGATGGATGTACATGCTGTTACACTAATTTTAATGGGTTTGCCTTAAAAGGTATCTACTTAGGTGTGCCAAAGATCTAACATTCATATGCAATAGGAAAAGCATAATGTTTTACATCTGGGGTTCTGTGAGGAAGAAGGCAATAGTAATGAAAACCTGTTAGGCACAAGAAAGGGGTTTTAAAGGCATGTGGGCTGTAAAAATTCACGTGTTATTATGAAAACCATCTTTTGTAAAAAGCAAAACCTTGCAAAACAACTTCCCTTAGAGATTTTTAAAACTAAGTCAATAATTGGCTTAAGAAAACAGTTACATCCCTGTGTATTAATAAAGGAAGTTTCCATCAGTACATATACATGGCTTAAAATGGAAATTTAAGACATGACACAAAATAATGGTTTTGTTTATTCCAGACTGTATATATGTATTACTCTGTGTGTAGTTGTATTGCTTACACACTGTTAGAGAGTGCCAATGCTGATCTCATGAAGAATCAAATTTTGCACTTTCCTTCAACGTGAGGAAGCTGAAACATAAATTATAGCTGAACTCTAACCCCCCAAAACATGGAAAACAGACTGCTGCTGTTTCCTTAGTTACAACAGGTTTACAGATTCAGCACACTGAATCTTTAAAATGATGTCTGGACACCTTTGCTCAACCTGTGATTCATGACCACAAGTTTTGTGTGTGTGTAGGAGTAACAGAAGCAGCAGTGTCTGTGGACATTCTGCTTCTCCCGTACCACCTCTCCCCATCTCTCCACTGTGAAGCCCTTGATTTTGCATTTTATTTTATGAGCAGAAGCCTGGTTTTGAGGAAACCATGGAAAAAGGCTAAGTATTACCAGAACCATTGTAATGATATTTGTGAAAATATGCTAAATTTTGAGATGGGCAGCATAATCTGAGGTATAGATGTGTAAGTTAGGACCTGATTTACGCTCATTTCTGGCTTGGACACAGAGTTTGATTATGAATCATTTTGTTCCTTTTTCCCCCTCTCTCCTTGAGTCTGTTCTGATTTCGCCGTTACCTGCATGGATCAAGGACTAGCCTTTTTTTGTCTTTATACTGGCCCTAATACTGTTTGAAGCTTCTAGATTAAGTCATAATATAAAATAATAAAAGACACATTATAAAACTCAAATGGAAATTAAAACATGTTTCAGTCTTGGGGGGAGGGGAGAAGTGTTTGAGGAGTGGAAGTGAAAAACATGATCAGAATGATCAAATTTCATCTTAAGCCATACTTGACCCTTTCATCACAACCATCAATTTAAAAACAGTTTTAAATATAACTTAGCTGTGACTTGATAATATGCTATGGGAGCTTTGCAGTCTCAGAAATACAGAAGAGCCCTATTGATTAGTTTTATCGTGTAATACAGAAGCTGCCTAATCCCTCAAAATGTGCTTAACCAAGAAGGGGAAGCAGTGTTGCATGCTGGAAATGTCACCATGAAATGAGAACCATTAGCACAGCGTTCTGACACATGTCTTGAGGAGCGACAGCAACTGCCGCCACGCTGCCAAGGCCATCGTTTTAAAGGGTGTTGCTGAGTTCAAGACAGGCACATAGGTTCAAAGCGTGTCTATGTGGAAATGAACAGGAAAGAATTCACTGCTGGTTAGTCAAGAGGCAGCAATCCGCATAGCTGTCATTAGGGATTAGGAAAGTACGGTGTCATCCTGAGAAGACGTATTTCTCAAACTCTGGAAAGTCTGCGTCCTTTCCTGGGACACGTATCTGCTCCATCCAACTTCCTTCTTTGCCTTCTCCCCAAATCGAAAGCGATCCAGGTTTTCATAGAGAAAATCACAGCCAGCCACTTATATTCTCCATCTTGCCCCCAAAATCTCAGCTGTTGTTGACCATTAGAAGCAGTATGCAGTTCCCTGAAAAAATACAATTCTACCAAAATACAACCTTAAACGCCATCTGCCTTTGAGGGACTGAGCAGCCACTGTCTAAAACTTCGCAGTTTTTTGAGCTAAATGGTGTTTTGGAAGACAGCAGTTTGAAAACACTGCTGTTAGTAATATTTGCTGTCCTCTAAACTACATACGATTATCATCTATTTGATCAAAGTAAATATTTAAGGAAAAAAATACAGAAATAAAGTACTGACTTTCGGCTCTATAGCTCTTATTTAAAGGAAGAAAGTCGATAGATGGGAATGATTGGACTTGGCACTTAATTTTTTTTTCTAGTTCATCAGTGCATTTAAGTCTGTCTAAAATAGAGGATGAGACAGATTTGCTCTTCATGGCATGAGAAAATCCAGATTTTTTTCAAAAATTCCTTGCAAAGACTATTCATTTTTGTCACCGTAAAGAGGGGAGGAGATATTACATGCTTTTTAATATGGTGCAATCAATTTCTTGTCTGATGTTGGTAAAGGCAGGATACTAAGTCTGATTGGCAGAAGAAACCCTAGGGCTCGCCACTAAAGATGGCCATTATCATTTATTAAGCAGGTGTTGAAATGAATTGGTCTTTTATCGTAATGCAGATTTACAGTGCATTAGGCAATCCATTTTTCAATTTAGTGTACTGCCTCTGATAAATTAACAGATGTCGATTGATTTTTTTTCCTTCAGTCCCCCTGTTTACACCTGACAGCCAGTGCTTTATAGCTGAGCAGTTATTTGAAGTTATAAACATTATAATTAGCAATTTTTTAATTAGGCTGACAATTAACAGGAGATTTGCAAAGCTGCTAATTTGACATGTCATACTCTCCACAGTGTTTATGTTAACCACTACTTGAGTGAATTCAATTGAACAGAACTACGGTGTCTGAAAAATCAATCTCAGAAGAACCCTTTTCCCCACTTGGCTAACATTATGGCACTTCAGGCAGAGAAGTGGGACTTCAATGAAATTTTACAATATGACAATTCCAACAATTGAAGTTTAAACAATGAGCCCATGTTAACTCAGAGATGCAATTAAACATGACGTGCCAAACACGGGCATGTTCTGGGCTCTTTTACTACTGCTAGGCTTTAAGGTTTTTGTTTTTCAAGGAAAAAAAAATAAAAAGAAAATATGTCATTCTAGTCGGTGCCTGTGTGGTCATTGATGAAATCTGTGTAGCTTTTCCAGCAGATTTCTGCGTGTACCAGTACAAACTGGAGTGGCATGAATCGAAGTGTTACAGCAGTCCTGCTGCAGCAGATGGCAATTCCCTGGCGCTTTCCATTAATCTGACCTTCCTCTCAGGTGGTACAAAATGCCCTTCTTTCGGATTGAATTTTCTCTGGGAGCATTATCCACTGAATGCTATTGACAGTCCTGACACAGAGAAGGCTGGGTGGACACAAGGCAATAAGTGGGTCGGAGTGCTCAGCAAGAGAGAGGAGCTTGGGTATGGAAAGAGACAACTGGTAAAAAGTTACCTGCTGACATCAGGGTTAAGATAAATTGGTGGGGCAGCCTGAGAAAACATGTTTCTGGCTGGCTGCAGTTGAAAGGACCAGAAGTGATGTGTTCTTAGGTCACTTCTGTGAATTAAGTTACTTAATCACATCCACTTTGTGAGGGAAACAAGGCTAGCTTTTAAATGCAAATGGACTTGATTCTCACTGATAGAGCTCGCTGCCTTGAAGAACATGATATAGGCGTTTTCTTACTTCATTTCAGGATTTTTTTTTCCATCAAGTCATGCACTTTCGTCAGGTATCTGCTGCTTTTGTATTCGATTTCTGAATTGGCTTCTCATTCTCTCCACGTGATGGCTCATCTGATGGAAGCACCGTTAGCCCTTAAACTAGAACACGGTAACAATAAAAAGAAAGAAAAAAGATTGCAGCCTCTTGCACACCTTTTTAAAATCCGTCTTCTGCATCCATCAAAAGATGTTCACACCGCTTCCCATGTTAGCCTTTCTTCTCTGAGATTCTCGCTTGTTATGGCAGCAAGATGCATCCCCAACTTGACTGGTGGTGTAGTACCAGGAGGAATCAGGATGCACGGAAATCACCGCTCTCCAAAATACTCCCAACAGGAGCTCAAAAGAAGATATAGACACAAAGTTATTGAAACCTTTCATTCTACTGATATTAATACTCCATGTATGCATGATTTTAGTCATTTTCTGAACTCGCCTGCTTCCTAGGAGCTGCATGAGGATGAACGAGGTGAGGTGCTTACTCAGATTTCACTCCAGTCCAATAGGAAGATAAAGAAAAGGGCTTATTTAAAGGGTGATCTCAATAAAGGTCTCAGGAGTTGATTCAATATGGCAAAATACTTTGTGTATACATCATCTCTGATGCAGGATTTAATAGGCAAATAGTATCCTGCTTAAATTAAAAACAAGGTCCCTGATGGTGACATGGCATTGTATTAATTTCTTTTGGATGGTGTCTTGCGTGAAGTCACTGAGGGACAGATCCTTGGCTGGTACAGATTGTCACAGAATCTGCCTGTGAAATTCCTGTTTTCTCACACAGAGTTAATCATTTCATTTTCCATTTCCTTTCAGTGATTAAATAGACACAATTTTGGGTTCACAACCCAGTATGTTTTATAACTTAGAAAACTTAAATGCCAATTTCTTTCTGGAGGAATTAGACAAAGAGTATCTTGAAATGGGTTTATCAGAGGAAATGAATCGATACCAAATGAGTTATAATTAAATACGTGAAGCTCTGGTGCTAGCATCTTGCTATTTTTGAGCTCAAACAGTTCCAATTAGTTAGACGGATAATACCATGTTTGACATGAGGTATATTGAAGAATCCAGCTACTACTTGTTTTGTGTAAAATCCTAGTTGCTCATTTCAAACAGTGAGTAAGATACTGCTGCCAAGGAGTGCTATTAATGGGTGACGTACCCAGTTCCCTGTGGGACCAACACCCACCCCCAAAACAGCAATTCTCTTCTGAGAATGAGTCAGAAACAAAGTATTTAATCACGACTAGCATTCACTGCAGAGCTCATCTTCCTTACGTTGACTGGGCAGGGAAGAGAGAAAGTTCTGGATTATGAACATGTCCTTGGGAAAGTAACAATCAAGGAGAACTCAAGAAATGAGTAGGAGGAGCCTTTCACAGGGAGATTTTTGAAAAGGGAGAAGAGAGGGGAGGATTACAAAGGCAAATGCAGGGTCCTGCACCTGGGGGTGAACAACCCCATGCACCAGTACAGGCTTGGGGTAGACCTGCTGGAGAGCAGCTCTGCGGAGAGGGACCTGGGTGTCCTGGTGGACGACAGGTTAACCATGAGCCAGAAGTGTGCCCTGGCTGCCAAGAAAGCCAATGGGATCCTGGGGTGCATCAAGAAGAGTGTGGCCAGCAGGACGAGGGAGGTTCTCCTTCACCTCTACACAGCCCTGGTGAGGCCTCATCTGGAGTACTGTGTCCAGTTCTGGGCTCCCCAGTTCAAGAAAGATGAAGAGCTACTGGAGAGAGTCCAGCGGAGGGCTACAAGGATGATGAGGGGGCTGGAACATCTGCCCTACGAGGAGAGGCTGAGGGAGCTGGGCTTGTTCAGCCTGAAGAAGAGAAGGCTGCGAGGGGACCTAATAAATGCTTATAAATATCTGAAGGGTGGGTGTCAGGAGGATGGGGCTAAGCTCTTTTCAGTGGTGCCCAGTGACAGGACAAGGGGCAATGGGCACAAACTGAGGCACAGGAAGTTCCGTCTGAACATGAGGAAGAACTTCTTCCCTCTGAGGGTGACGGAGCACTGGAACAGGCTGCCCAGGGAGGTTGTGGAGTCTCCTTCTCTGGAGATATTCAAGACCCACCTGGACAAGGTGCTGTGCAGCCTGCTGTAGGTGACCCTGCTTTGGCAGGAGGGTTGGACTAGATGACCTACAGAGGTCCCTTCCAACCCCTACTATTCTGTGATTCTGTGATTCTGTGATGTTGTTTAAAACCTCGACTTTCAACTGGATTTTCGTCATCAAAAAGCTGAGATACACAAAAGAGAGACCACTGTGGTAGATAAACAGATTTCTAGAGAAGATTCATACAGGTCACAACTGAATCAGGGAGAAAAAGTTCATCTCAGGAGAAAGTGGAGAGGGGGAAGGGATAAAGGTGGACCCTGAGGAAAGTTATTAAGGTGGGAGAAGTTAGTTCTAGGCAGTAATTGCAGAAAAAAAAGAAAAAGTACTCATCGCTGCCAGCATGGGAGACAGGATCACGGTTTGAGGAGATCTGTAGGCGATGCAGGCTACAGGGGTTGTACACATGGCACTGACAGGCTTCATCCCATCAGGGGAGCAAACCCTACAGCCAGGATGAAACTGCACATCATAGGGGAAAATAAACCTTTGCCATAAAGTCCAATAAAATGGATAGTTTGTGAGAGGTGTGGGAGAGGGTTTAACTCCTCAAAGCAAACTGGTTAATATTGTCACAGCCTTTTGAAACTCTTGCATCATGTCAAGAAGGCCCCATCCTGTTAGGAAAAAAGAGACAAAGGAGACACTCTGCTAATGAATATCCCAGAAAAGGACATGAACAACACTCTAATTGAGAAAACTATTTATTTTGAGCTGTTTATTTAAGCACAGGAGGATTCCTAATGGAGCCATCAGACCTCACTCATTGGCTAATAGTTTAATTAGGCCCATCTGGTGGAGGCTGTGGAGAGAACTGTCCCAGCTCTCATATTGGCAGAGAGGTAATTTGTCATCCCGTGGCCCAGTGACTGGCACGCAAACATCTCTAAAGCCAAACAGAAGCTCAGCAATCTGTCTCACATGAGAATAGCTGAGAGCTATTGGAGGTGTTTGTGTGGTTCACCTTGGCACACCGAGGAGAAATGACACTATTGCACAGTATCCTTGAGACAACCTCGGCAGAGAAATTCAGGCAGAGTCCTTGAAAGTCAAATCAAGCTTGCCACTGTCATCCGAACCAAATACAGGGAAAATTTTTTCCTCCTTTTTTTCCAACATCCCCTCTTCTGTGTCCTTACAATAAAACAATATGGTGAGGATGTTTTGTGTTAGTCTCTGTTCAGGAGCATCTGCACTTCAGATATAAATTTCACTCCTACAAAATCTTGGAACAGAAGAATTTCCCTTGACTTGCTGTTTTTAAGAAATCCTGTTTCTCAAGACTATATCAAGTGGTGGAGCTGCAAATAGAGAACAGCACTGCAGAGACTTCACACAACTGTAACCACTCTGTAAGCTGAGTAAGTAGATACAACTGTGGGTTAATTCATCTAAAGAAGGAAAATACTTCAAAATTCTAGCAGCAACTGCCTTAAAAGTCGGAATCAATGTTTTCGTCACAGTCTAGTGTTACTATTGGTACTAGTGTTAGAAGATGTTAAAACCACCACTGCCTCTTTTAGGGTAATACTTGAGAAAACATGGGATAACATACCAACAAAAGTTGTATCTCACATTTGTTTATCCAGTAGTATTTATGTGGAACATTTTCTTATTCTTCACTCTAGTATAACCCACTGCCTTTTCCAAAGCCCCAAAAGCCCTTAATATGTCAAATATTTTATCAGCTTTTTTTTACAGGCTCATACTGTCAGTGCTGACTAAACTAAAAGAAGCAAAAAGCTTGTGCAATGCAAACATGGCAGTTTCTACTATAAATGACACTTAAAGAGTCTGAGTAGCCTCAGAAGAGGCATCATAGCTTAAAAAAACATCTGTAAGACAATAAATCACTCAGCTTTATACATGTCAGGTACCTAACTATACCTTAAGAAGCAAAAGCTAGAGACAACACAGAGATTAAAAGGAACTGATATTTAAGAACTAAAAGCATCTGAAGTGAATGTTTCAATTAATCTCATGGACAAACAGTCCATTGTGATCTCTTGATCTTAAAATATTAGTATCATTGAATTATTTTCTGTGCCTGGCAATATTCACCATTCTTTTCTCAGTGTATCTGAATACTCCTTTTTATTACAGGATTTTTTCATGAGCTAGACATTGCTGAACCAAAATGCTATGTTTGAATACCATAAATTGAGCTTTGAGCAACCTGATCTAGTGAAAGATGTTCCTGCCCATGGCAGGAGGTTGGACTAGATAATCTTTGAAGGTCCCTTCCAACCCAAACTATTCTATGATTCTGTGATTCTCATCTTGCCTGGTTGTGCATGCTAGTGCAGATGTAGTCGTATGTTTATACTTTATAGATGCTAATTTCTGTGTATCATTCTTACAAAGCATAGACACATTGTAAAATTAACGCAAGTGAGTTCAAAGAGTTTCAGTCTATGGTTTCAAACCTAGGAAATAATGCAGTTTACTAAAATTCTGCCAGTCTAGTTGCCCCATTAATTAATTTTGCTTCATATGCAAGTACAAGCATCATTAGCTTGTATCATTTTTAGCAACATCCCGAAAGAATCAGCAAGTCAGTTCTGTGCTCAGCCCAATAAACTGTCAACACAATTTTACGGGCAAAGCTAACTTGCGCAGTGCAAATATTTACCAAGAGATTATCTGTTCTTAAAACAAAGTCACTAATCCAGGTTGTTTTTTCCAGACATAATTCTGAACATGTATATTGAGCGAGCTAAAAGCATAGTAACAAAAATGTGTTGCAATGTAAGAGCTTCATGATCACCTGCTGCCTTCAGCCAAATCTCTTTTGAAAGCTCATTGTTGTGTGTCTTGCTGCATCGTGAATTCTGCTTTGCTTACAAAAGTGGAGGAGACAGTGGATAAAGTGAAAACATTTTCACTATTTATATATGCACTTGACTAGTATTACCTGGTATTTTTGACTCCGACTGATCAGTTTTCTCCTCACTCACCTGTCTCACTTGTCAACACCATATGGGACGGGTGACAGTCTTGTTCTTGTTCCTTGTATTTCAGCTAAAATCCGATGTGTTTTATGTATGAAGTGTCTAGTTTTGGTCTTGTATTGCTTCTTCTATGATACAAATACTTCATAATAAATGCTACTGAAATTACTCAGCAGCATGCCTACTTGCTACTGGAAAAGCACAAGAGTGCCTCATGTAGTTTGCAAAATTTGGAAAAAATTTGACCTGCCATCATCTATTCCAGTAAAGATGACATACAAAAATGAGGCCCTGGAGATGAGGGCAGCCTGAAGCTACAGTATGGAGCTACATGGACCACAACAGCCACATCCCTCCCTGCTTGGATGGTGCAGGAGTGGCTTTCCAAAGGAGTGTTTTCCACGGGAGTTGCACCACTGAGTCATAGTGCCTCAAGGAGAGGTAAACAGGATGGGTGCCCAAGACACGGGACTGCCCAGCTGCCCATCCTGGGGGGGAATGGAGTGGCTGCCTAACACACACAGCGAAGGGCAAAAATGATAGTGGGATAACAGGTTAGTCTGCTGTGACCCAGAGCAAAGTGCTGGATTACTTCAGGGAACCCCGAAGTAAATTAAAGGGATATTTTTCCTGTGAAGAATGAGAAAAAAAGATATCAAAGGTTTATTCACTCTTATATGTTAGAAAAAGGCAATCCAACAGGAAAAAGCTCAAGGTATCAATTTGTCTTTGTGGAAGACTGTGTGGTTATTTATCTTATTTAATTATGCTTCAAAAGGAACATGGTGCTGCAATAAATAACATTAGGCAACAATAAAGGGAACAGCACAGAGAGCTGACTGTAGCATGTTCCCCTCACCCTCTTCATTTTAACCTCCATAAAAGTGTGTTTTTTTCCGTGTTGTTTGAGATATTCAAGACTCTGATATTTCTGGAAGCAAGTGAAGCACAGCTGCTCGCTGATTAAGGGGATACAGGAGATGGCAGGATTACATTAGTAAGATGCATGTGCTGCCTCTCAGGGACCAGCAAGTTCCCAAATTTAGTGCCAGATACACACACATAGATTCACCTGAGCACTGCTAAAAATGTTGCACTTCCACCAAAGCCTGAGCAGAGTTTGTTATTACTTGTGTAGTAGAGAAAAAACATAAAATTCCTTGATGAGGATTGGGCAAGCACTGATACCTGATTTAAAAGAATTCCAGAAACTTTGAAGGATCTTTTTCACTTTTAACTCTCAAGATGCCAGCTAGGAAGGTCTTTTGGGCTGCAGCATTTGAGTTGGGCCAGATCTTCTGCATGGTGAAAGCATTTTCAGAAGTAATTAATTTTGCAGGGCTTACTTTGAGAGGTTTTCACTCAGGTGACTTATGAAGAGGTTTGCTTTCCAGAAGGTTGACTGAATGGCATCTCTCTGAAATGTGAATCTTTCTTAAAGTTTAACACAGCTTGGGCCGTCAAATTCACCACTCTTTCTTGTTGTCTGGTATTTGGAAGCAAATTAAAGGGAATTAGTTAAGACTTTTTCTGGTGTAACTTAGCCCTAAAGCTTTTTTGTAATCATGCTGGCAGTAATGTAACAATTTATCTTGCAGACAAGTCTAACAACAGTGTCATATTTTCAAAAACTTAACAGTCTTTCATATTTCTTTCAGCAGAACTGTTGGGATTTTCATATATGTTTTGCCTTTGTAAAAATAGAAGTTGGAGTGTGAAGCGTAGATCATCCTTCACCCTCATTCGCATTTTAATGCGTTCTCAATTGTTAACAGATTTGGTGTAGCTACTAGAAAGATAAGACCGGGTTGTGATTTACGTCTACACTTTCCAGTCCTGCAGTCATCTGTTATATTACATTTTACTGAGTGTAATGTCAGGTTTCTGAAATAAATCTTCAACCCTTTGAAAAAAAATAGTAAAGACAATGATAAAGGAAAAAGCCAATATGCCCTCTCCAATTTCTTTGCAAAGTGATAGTTCTGATTTTGTATTTTTACAGAGCTCAGAAAATTTTCCCCAACAGAAATAGTAATTAATTACATTATTTGAAAATGAAAGATGAATGTATTCTGCATTAACATTATAGTGTAACAGCATAAAGCAACATAAACATTCTCAACAGAATGATTTGCAGAAATTCTAATACAGAGAAGTTATTTGAGGAATCATATTTCACTGTATTTTGTATGACTCTACATTTTTGTCAGGAATAGAGTATTTGGTTTGGCTTAGTGAATAGCAATCACCTTTCTGAACATGTGTAGACCAACTAGGAGGTAGCTACTGCACTTTGCATGTGTTTTAAGTTCTCAGAAGCTGTCAGCTCCAAAAAGAGCTGTCAAATCCAAGAGCACTGTGGCATGGTATTTAGAAATATTCTTAGGGTCTGGAATGATTGGAACTATTCAAATTAAACTACAGAATACATATCAAAAAAGCCTGGCTAACTGAATCTTACCATCCAAATGTAGGCTACTGTAGCCCTGTGTGTCATTCATGGTATGTCCCTTTCCTTCTTCTCCTCTTTAAAGGAGGGCTGAACCTAACCCTAAACATAATATGGGTGTTTAGGATCTAAACACTGGCAATATGTGTTTGACTCTTTTGCACTCATTGCCAAATGGTTACACGTCTTGTAGCATCAGAGTAAGCCAGAATCCAGAACACCACCAACATCACCAGAAGGTGTTTTGTTGGCAGGAGTGTCATTACTGGCATAGCTGAAGCAGTCAGGACTTTTGAATGAAGGAAAGATTCCTCTGTTCATAGAAATCACTGTGTTATGCCAATATGGCAAACAATATTTTTGGGGGGGTTATATTTGGAATTTTCTATTTTATCCGCCATCTCCTTCTAGGCAACTGTCCTCAGAGAATATCGATGGGGAATTGGACACCGCTGGCATTTTGCCATAGGATACTCATGTACTACTCTATGCTGGCTGTGTTATGGCTTAGAAAGGCTCCAGAAGAAGCTGAACAAAACTCTTCCCTATGTGGTTCATTCATTTCAGCAGAAGGGCTTTAATACAACAGATGGACACTTTCCGTGTTGTTGTCTGTACTGTACTTACTCTATAAAGTTAGATTTGAATTTTCAGGTGTGCTGATTCAGTGTTTCATGAGTTTTGGTGGACTGGAGGGAAACCTGCAAGTTTTGTTTGCTAATTTTAGAAGAAGGAAGATTATCTGGAGAGTTCCCTTGCATTGCTTGTCCAGTAGGTCAGATGATATAATGGCTCTTTTGGATCTAAAGATCTGCTAATCTTCCTCAAACCAGGAAGGTGACTTGAATGAATTGTATTAGACATTTGAATATTGACTGCAACAGTCTGAGGATAGCCTTTATGTCCTGCTGTGTTAGCCGTTTCTTTGAACCAGAGCATAAAAACTTTTTGGACTTGTAGATCATCAAGTTGGTGTTACTACCTCACGCATATTGGGGTGGAAGAGGGGAGAGGGGCAAGAAATGAGTCAGGCAGATTTTCTCAGAAAGGGCATAGCTGCAGGTATTTTCAGTGCTGTTGTTAGAAAGTGCCTTGAATGCACTTTTCATCACTTGGCGAATTAGATCTCTTCCTGTCAGAAAGTTAGACTCTAAAAAAGTAAAATGTCCGTGGCAGAGAATTCCAGCTGCCAACAAAAGGCTCACTTTCATGAGGAAAACAATTTAAAGTGCTTCTGAGTCATGGTGAAGAATACAGGCCATGACTGTGTCTGCAAAACCCCATTGAGCTGAGGCATCGAAGACAAGAAAAATTGCATTCATACCACTGTGATCATCATCTGTCTATTCAGCGTGGTGCTATCCAGGAAAAGGGAAAGCTGGAGTGACAGCTCAGGGAGCAGCCTGCGCCTTTCTGTGTCATCGCTTGTGCTAACCTGTGGCACCAGGCAGTGGCAGGGACATGAGGGATAGGAAACCCTCCGTGCCGGTTTCTTTTTCCTCCTCTCTTTTCTTCCTCCCTGAAGTCTTGATGTAAACTTGCTGTGATAGATGCAGGTGGCTAAAAATAGTGTGGTTTTTGTGTACCATGCAAGCAGGTGAATAGTTTTCTGCTGTAAGCATGATGCCAAGGGACAGCAAAAACCTGATGGTAATGGCAGCTAAGGTACAATGATGGAGTGCGGCTTCCAGCCCACTAAATCAGTGGCAGAGTTCTTGGCACATTTGCCAATGCTGCTGCAGCCAGAGAAAAACCCTGGGGAAATGCTCCCTGCATTTAAAAATTATACCTGGGATACACATGTTTTATTCTAGGGGTTTGATAATTTATCCTTGCAGCATAGGAACCTTGCAGTAACAAGTGATAGTTCTTGTTATATTATTTGTTGCAGCTTCTGCCTCCTGGATTTTCAGATCCTCAGCTTCTAGCCCAGAGTGTACCATATATATCTCTCCACAAGTGTAATTGTCTTGGGGCACAGAAGTTTAAAAATTACAGTAAATGCTGGACACAGTCTAGGAAGAAACCATCATGATCAGTTCAGATTTTTCTGGTGGTACCTCTCATATTATCAGCACTACATCTGGAAGTTATTTCATACAATTACAGCAGATGAGACAGTTCTTACGTATAGGATTGTGCTCTGAGTTTTGGACAAGGAGAAAACCCACTGTAAAGATTCCCATTTTAACACTTTGGTGAGTATAAATTCCATTATTATTTAGTGTCCTAATGCCATACTGACTATTACTAGGAGCAGTTTCCATCATCCCCAATGAAATCTTCATCCTTTTGAAGTCAAACAGCAAAATTCCTGTTGACTTCAGTAGGACAGATTTAACTACCAGACCTGTGCAAGATCGTAAGTCACCTGCCTCTAGCCAGATCCTTCAGCAGTAGGTATTTTTATTGAGATGACCTCATTTATGGAGTTGCCTCAGAAAGCCTGCTTAGACTCAGAAAAGATAGAACTGGAACAAAGCAGGTGCCTTCCTAATTGGAAAGTGGGGGAGGTTGAGTTTCACAAGAGGTATTTAGTGCTAAATAAGGAATAGAATCGTTTCCCTGGGGAGCCTGAAATCCTTTTAAAACTTTTATAGCTTGCCATTTCTTTGCCTCTGGTTCCCGCTGCCAGATGAAGCATTTCGTGTCCCAGGAGGGTGCACTGCTGTATCCTCACCAGGCTTGCCGCACAAGGGACGATGGCGGGAGCAGCCAGGAAGCAAGCCTGCCGTCTGAGGGGTGGTGGCAGCGATGCTTCTCGTGGGGTGCAAAGAGGCAGCACAGAACCGGCTGTCTTGCCCCTCCTGTGCTCTGCATTGTTAATTGTATGGCAAAGCATGTCCGAATTCCTGAACTGAGTAATGGGCTGTTAATTGCGTCCCCACTGCAGCAGTGTGATCTAAGACATATAGATTTTCTACTCAGCATGTTTGTCCCACCATTGCAAGAAAAGCAGATGAGGGGATGCTTAGATCCTTTCCTCTGGATGATGAATGCAGTCTATAGCCAAACTCTGCTTCCTTATGCAAACAGTTGAGACAGATCTTGCCTCCCTCCACTTCCCTATTTAAATTGCGATTGTGAACAAAAGACCAAGTGCCATTGCAAGGACTAGTATTAGATTGTTCACATCATTAGTTTAAATGGCATTACAATTACACCATCTGCATTCGGCTGTACTCGATTCAAACCTTGCCGTTGCCTTTGTGAAACTCAACATCTTTTGGGGTGTTTCCTTGAACACCATTTGTCTCTATTTCCAGCCTATTCAAAGATACCTCACTGCCTGTAATGGCTGCACTTAGTTTCCTTTACTTAAACATTGCTAGTTTGCTGGGGTTTTATGTCAGATTTCTTGTTCCACATTATTAGTATTTAAACTTACACCTTTTTAAAATTAGATGCCAAATTAACCTTGCATTGCTCTTTTTCTAAGCATTCCTCGCTTGCTGGAATACCCTGGAAATGAGCTAATTTTCTCTCATGCCTGACACTGGCAGCCAGACATGAAAGCCAGCTTCACCAACTGGCAGCGTTCACCGTCCAGTTGTTGGCCCTGCTGAGCACACGCAGCGCTCAAAACCAGAAGCCCTGTGGTCCCCTGGCAGCAGATCTGTTGATAGCTGCAAAAGGGAGCTGTGTCCTGTCTCAGAGCGGTGAGCTTCTGTGAGCTGGAAGCAGCTCTTCCCACATCTCTCCCCGCCGTGGCAATGTGCTGCTTGGCATGCTGATGGTCCCGGGACCAGCTGACACCCGACTGCCTGCACAGTACATGCTTTCCTGGTCTGATTTGGCTGAAGTCTAAGGTGCTTTTTAGTTATCAATAGCAAAGTCTTGCCAGCCTGACTGATATCCCTCCAGCACCCTGCTTTATACATACTTGGGTGTTTCCAACAGTGCCTCTAGTTTTTGTGTTAATGTTTGCATTTGGTGACGCTCGCCTGTCATAGAAGTCACCCTCCATACCCGGCTGCATTTAGCAGCTGTGCCGGTGGCAATTCCCCACTGCAGCATCCTTCCTCAAGTGCCTTCTCAGGACGGGTGAAGGTTGCCAAGCATGGCATGCCTGGCAGCCCGCTCCTGTTCTGCATCTCATCTCAATTCCCACTCATCTGACGGAGTACCGGAGAGGTCACGGGCGCTTGTCCTTTGGCTGCCAGAGGCAGCTCTGATGCCCAGTGAGTAGGCAGCTGGGCCTTCCTCTCCCCTGCTCATCTGCGTCTTTCCTGAAATACTTGCAGGGACAGTGAAGAGGCTTGGGGAGAGCATGCTGAGATGCAGCTAGAGGAAGAAAGACGCACTGAACCAGCCCTTTCCTTTTTATTTAAACCAGCTGCAGCCAAATTAGCTATCTGCTGGCTCTCCTTGCCTTCCAGAAGAATTTGAGGGCAGCCTGTGACATGTGTTGCATCATTTCTGTCATCAAAAGTAGAACTTTGGACTGTAGGAGACTGCATCCAGGATAAGGTTACTGTCATGGCAGATTACTTAGAACATGTAACACAGATCATAAAATTTGCATAAAACTAGACAGGGAGGACAGCACAATTTGACCACTCCAAACATGACAGATTTGGAGAGAACAAAAGTAGTCCCATTTACATGTGAACAGGCAGGAGTTATTTCTTCCTCTGGTTTTCTAAGTATTTCATTTGTTTCCTTATTAGAGGACTATCCATTCAGCGTAAGGAGTTTATTTTATGTCTATTTTATAGCTCTGTGTGTTGTGGAGGCTTAAGGAATAGCAATAACCATACAACACAAAGTCGCAACACATCACACGCACAGTGTGCAACACAAATCTTTTATTAAAGGAAGATGAAAGATGGCCAGAGTTAAATTGCTGACCTGGGTCTCAGGAGAGCTGAAAAATTCCCTGAGGTCTATGTCATACCTCCTCAGCATCTTCAGTTTCCCATATATAAAACAGAAACATTAATTCCTTCCTGAGTGCCCTAAATATTTAAACTGTAAGCTCTGTATATTGTCTTATGGCATATATATAGTCAGTACTTAGTTCAGCTGGCTGTAGTCTTTTACAGGCCCCCTAGATGCTACTAAAATTTAAATTATGAATCAGTAACTTTGCAATATTTTCTGTCACATTCACCAAAGACCATCCTACCGAGGTTTGGAATGCCACACGTTGATTAGACAAGATTTTAAATGTGTTCTTAAAGTGTCATAGACAAAAATCACCAATTCATATGGCTTTAATAAAATTTATACCAAATAAAAACAATAAAAAAAAGTAGCCAGCATGTGGCTACATTCAGATTTTAAATATAAGGAGCATTTGGAAGATGAGTACAGGACTCCGAGCTTTAGTTTATTACAGCTTTTGCATAGACCACTCTTAAAGTTGGCTTGTTAATTCAGATATATCTAAATAGCATTTCTGTTTTCACATGAACATTTTGCCAACTTACATACTTAGAGAATAATATTACTTTCCAAAATGTTGGACTTTTTCTTATTTTCTAAGGGTGAAACCCATATTTTAAGCTGCTTGCTTATGTTGCAGTGTAGTTTCTGTATCAGTCTTGCCATTATAAATTGTTAGAAATCTGTTCATTTTTTCTGTTTGGCTTCAAGTTTAACATAGTCCTTTGAGAATGGTAATGGCAGCTAATGAGACTTGTGGAGAGTCTTCTGCTGATTCAAAGTGCCTATATAGCGAGGAGTGGAAAGCTAAGATTCCCTTTTCCTGTTTATGTCCTGACTCCAAAAGATACACACTGCTGGAGAGAAGGTAATTTAGTGCCCATTATTATTATACAATCCTACACCTCCTTTGAAGCTGTCAGCTTCAAAATCAACTCCACTTGTGTATGTTCATTTGAAACCTTTGCTGAGCTTTTTATCAAAGCGTGATACAGAGCTGCTTCCTAAACACCTTCCCTTTCTCGCGCACCCAAATTAACTCTTTCTCCTCATCTAACCAAAGGGAGAGATACTTTGTGGTCCAGGCATATATAGTAACTGTTGAAATAAGGCATAAAGAGAAGGAACATGCTAATTTCGTTACTGAGACATTTTAAAAGGATTGGCTTCCCTTATAGAGTGTGTAACACGGCTGGCATATTAATTCAATTGTAAAGTAAATTATTTAAACTATTAAATCATTAACTTCACATTTTAGTGAACTACCTGATTAAGATGCAGAAACATGGAAATTTGATGCATTTATGAAAGTACAAGACAATGCTCAGGTTGTTTGTGAGGTGGTAGGTTCTGCTCCTCCTGTGCCTGAAGTCAGAAGAGCAGATTCTTAGCTGTGTGGTCAATATGATCTACAGGTGTCCTCCAGCCCCGTTCCTTCATCTGCTGACCTTGATAGCTGATGTATGGGCACATCACTCAACACCTGGCTGCAGAGAGGCTGGAGTACTTGTAAAGGTTTTACAAGCTGTGAGGGAATTTGGTATTTCAAATAACTTCTTTGTGGAAGGACACAGGGGAACATTTTATGACCCATGACTTTTTTCATAAACTGAGCCTTCTCTGTGAGTTTGATCTGTCTTCTCTTCCCTGCTTCTCAGCAGAGATGAATTCAATGTTAATTCTGTCTGCATGGAGCTATTTATGTTGGATACCATTCACTGCTCTGCAGCAGTCCTTTGCTGCTTTGGACCAGTGAAGGCCAAGTACACCTAGAACGTGGGAGTATGGGCATTTTTTGTTAGTAGGTGGCAAAAAAATTATTGGGGAAGACTGTGTCATATCTTAACTGTATTTATTACAAGGAGATGATACAATCCTAATCTCACCCCAGCAAAGTCCAGACAATGCCTGAGGAAGTTAGATACTCACCCGTAACCGTGGATGAACCAGCTGACCAGCTGGTTAGAAGAGATGGCAATGTCACAGGCATAGCAAGAGGAAAATGAAGAGGTCGCCAGTTTCTGGATCTCTGATTTAAAGTCGAAAGAGCAGAGGAAGTTGAAGGAGAATAATGTGCAAAGTAAGGAAGGGATCCTCACAGGTCCTGTTACCCTTCCATTCAGGTTTCTCCTCCACAGGCACACAGCACACAGGCTAAACCATATGGAAATCACCTTCTAGGTAATGCAGTAAAATCAGTACATATCTTTGGCTGGTTTCTTGGTGGCTTCAGAAAGTAAAAAAGCGTGAGGAGGCCAGGGAACTTTCATGTCGTAGTGAAAGTCAGAGTAACATGGCATCTCTAAGGATTTCGACTTCTAATCACAAATCACCTTGAATACCTCTTCACTGGATAAAGAACTGGCTAAATGGCCGAGCGCAGAGAGTGGTGGTGAATGGAGTTAAATTCAGATGACATCCGGTCACGAATGGTGTTCTCGAGGGCTTGGTTTTGGGTCCGATCTGTTTAACATTTTTATCAATGATCTGGATGCAGGGACTGAGTACTCCCTCAGTAAGTTTGCAGGTGACACTCAGTTGGGTGGGAGTGTCAATCTGCTCGAGGGTAGGAAGGCTCTGCAGAGGGATCCAAATAGGCTGGATTGATGGGCTGAGGCCAACTGTATGAGTTTCAACAGGGCCAAGTGCCGGGTCCTGCACTTGGGTCACAACAACCCCATGCAACGCTACAGGCTTGGGGAAGAGTGGCTGGGAAACTGCCTGGCAGAAAAGGACCTGGGGGTTGCTGGTTGACAGCTGGCTGAACATGAGCCAGCAGTGTGTCCAGGTGGCCAAGCAGGCCAACGGCATCCTGGCTTGTATTAGGAATAGTGTGGCCAGCAGGAGTAGGGAGGTGATCGTGCCCCTGTACTCGGCACTGGCGAGGCTGCACCTGGAGTGCTGTGTTCGGTTTTGGGCCCCTCACTACAAGAAGGACATTGGGTTGCTGGAGCGTGTCCAGAGAAGGGCAACGAGGATGGTGAGAGGTCTGGAGAACACGTCTTATGAGAAGCAGCTGAGGGAACTGGGGCTGTTTAGTCTGGAGAAGAGGAGGCTGAGGGGGGACCTTATTGCTCTCTACACCTACCTGAAAGGAGGTTGTAGTGAGGCAGGTGTTGGTCTCTTCTACCAAGTAACTAGCGATAGGACTAGAGGCAATGGCCTCAAGTTGCATCACGGGAGGTTTAGATTGGGTATTAGGACAATTTCTTTCCAGAAAGAGTGGTCAGACATTGGAATAGGCTTCCCAGGGAGGTGGTTGAGTCACCTGGAGGTGTTCAAAGAACATGTAGGTGTGGCACTTCGGGACATAATTTGGTAGGCATGGTGGTGTTGGGTTGATGGTTGGACTTGATGATCTTAGAGGTCTCTTCCAACTTATGATTCTATGATTAGCAAAGCTGAGATTCATGCAGCAGATTTTCATAATTTATATATAGACTATAGAAGCTCTGGCAACTGAATCAAAAGAAACAATGAGAAGGTTAGGTCTACGGGGTGTGTTCTTTACTTACCATATGAAAGTCTACTATTAATACCAGCTGTACATACACTTCAAGAAGAGTTGTGCCTCCATATGAAATCCTGGAGGAGATGGGGATCAGTTCCTAACTACTAAAGAGAAGGAGGAGGACACCTATTGGTAATATGTACCAAAAAATGTCAAGAAGTCTCCAGTGCTACAAGCAGCAAAATCTTATAATTGATCCATGGAAGTGAGGTGAATTCTGGAATCCTTCATAACCAGTTTCAAATATTTGATAGCAAGTTACATTAATGCATATATTCTTCCTGTGCAACAAGATAATTAAACCGGTTTCCAGAGGAACGTCACGGACAGTAGGTTTCATCGCCTGTGCAGGATTGGTATGCAACTATTGGTAATAAAGCAGTGTTAAAAAACAATAAGAGGTGACTGTATAAAACCAAAATAAAAAGAAAGTACTTGGCTTTGAAAAGCAACTATGATACTGGGGATAAATGTGTGTCCTGTTCTGACTATATACCAAATTCTAGGTAAAAATGCATGCACCACTGGAAATCATATGCAGGGATTTCTGCTACAGCCAGTTTTTAAGTACAGTTGCCAGTAACTTAGATGTTTTGACATCTTGTAAAGAAGCTACTTTCATTAGAAAGCTCACATAGTTAGGCTGCAAGTATTGGATCACCTCACAGCGACAACGAAGCTGTTCTGAATACACAACTTAGTACTCAAACATCAGTGCACCCAAACCGCATCATTCAGATTAATGTGGAACTGCATGCCATAAGTAGGTGTTGCCTTGAATCTAAACTTTCAAGACAGCCTTGTGACTATTTGGGTTTTAAAAAGTAGCACTTTTTAAGTAGGCACTGCATTTTAGTTTTCTGTAGGAGCACGGGATGTATTTTTATCTGTGCCGACCTGCTACCTTCTGGGAAAGTGGTTCTATTCCTAACTTGAATCCTGAATTCCTGAAGTTGCTGTCCTGTTCATGCTATAAATCAAGGATTGCTGGATGTGTTAGGCAAACTCCACAGTTCTGAATGGAGCTGCTGCCTACATGTGGATCATCAATGAGGATCATTTTAGTGAGCCCTGAGCTCTGGCTGCCATACCGGAGATGCCTGGATCGGCAGAGGCCAGTAGTATCACAGAAAGGAAAGAACCAGCTTTGTGAAAATGTGATGGAGTATATGTGAATGTATGCGGAGGTTTAAGTTAGAATATAAAACTTAAGCCAGTCTGTCCTGTTTACAAATTTCATCTGCCTTAATTACTGCTAGGAAGAAGGAAACAAGAACACCATTAAAATAAAATCCTGTAGTATTATCCATAGCAAGCCTACTGCACCTCAGAAATGTGTTAGTTGCAGTTAATGTGCAGTGGGTGCTAAAGAAATATTTAAACTATCTTTCAAGGATTTAGATGAAAATTGGCTTCTATAAATACCAATTGGTTTACTTAAATGCATCCAACTGTGACAAAGAAGTGGTAGGAGGGGAAATAAATCAGAAGGAATTCAAATGCATTTGTTTTGAGAAGTGACTACTGATTTCAGTGAAAAGACATATTGGGCTGAATAAAAGTGGTGAATATTTGCTCATTTATTTAAACCATATTCTTTCCATATATCAGTATCACTTCCACTGCTAATGAAATGGATTCAATTAAATGGGTTCAGCAAAACCATATCAATTAGAAAAATTAAACTGGCAACAGTAGTGGTAACACCTAAGTCTTTGATACAAAAAGAATAATCCTATTGAAATTGATAAAATAAGCACAGAATTAATCCCAGGTACTGGACTGAGTATAAATGAATTGAAGAGATATCCTAGATGTAGAGTTTATGCATGTTTATACTGTATAGTATATAATTGTGAGCAGCAATTAAGCATGGTACTTGAGCATGGCTGTAGCTGTTACTATATGTGTAGATATTCTTTGTCAAATCCAGCTGGGAGATGCAGGAGTTTGGGAGTCTGGGATCACATGCACTGGTAAAAGTGAAGTGGAAAATCAAGGCATTTAGGGAAGGTCAGAATTATACAGAGGCATGTTCATGTGATTTTTTGCCATATTATTATCTTGTTTCTTTTATACTTGTTTTAAACCTCCACATAGCTTTTAGTGCATTAAACAGTGTTTCTTAGTGTGACTTAATAGAGACGTAAGCAAAGTATATTACAGAGACAAAGATTTAACAGAGAGAGGAGCTGATGCTGTGGGCAACCTGCCTGCTCTTTGTCCTCTTCTAGGCTGGAGAAACTACAACTGTGATTGAGGCAGGGCCACACTGAGGAGTGCTCTGTGCAAAAGGGTACCATCCCTTTAGTACCCGAGGGTGATTTACTCCGATCGTGTTTCCATTGGGCACAATAAAGTTCAGGCAGTACAGATACCTGTGGGAATGGTGCTCCTGAATTCAGGAAAACTGAAATTCATCTGTGCAGTGCAGATAGCTCAAAGAGCTGATGGGGAGTTTGGTTAAATGCATTTGTTCTCGTTCTCCAAATTCAGCTCTATAGCTCTGGAGCTGCATCCCCCTAATCAAAAGCTTCCAGTCCCAATTCTTACTTTGGTGGAGTTTTTGCAATGGGATTTGTAGGTAGCAAAGGAAAATATTGAAAGAGGTGCATTTTTGTCAAGCTGGGAAACTTCCCTGTTTTGTTTTGATTTCCATATTCCTGCATAAAGAAAGAACCATGGGAACATTTTTTTATGATCAAGACATTCTGGTTTTGAGAGGTCTCTGTCTCATGCCAGTAGAGGTGTAAAGTGCATTTTGTATGTTTGAGGCCGTTCTTCCCCCCAAATACCTGATTTGTCTAGTCTTATTTTTTAACATACTTCCTATGCTGGGATTTTACCCAGTTAAACCAGTAGATCCATTCTTCAGCAGATGAAACTGTCAGAGGTGCAACGATACTCATGGGCAATAGTTTCATCTAGTGCACCAGTATGGCACCAATAAGTCTACAATTTTACCCCAGGTGAAGAGCAGATCATAGAGTTTGCTTTGTAATAAACTTTTTTTGCTACCACATCCCTTCTCCATAGCTTAGCATGTCCTTGCTTTCACAGTAATCAAACAACTGAGCAACTATTAGTGAAGTACATATATATATATATTTGAACCAGGGTCCCTTCTCATACCAAGAAGAGATGTTTAGCTGTTCTGTAACATCTTCTTTTCCAGATGGCTACGCAGAATGTGCTGCTGGTTTGATTCACTAATGATTTTATAATGTATTTTAATCTGACTCCACAATTGCCTAGATCATTCTTACAGATATATTCCTTAAAAGACAAATAAATATGTCTAGTAGTACCACATCATCTGAATGCAATTGAAGGAAGCCACAGGCTTCCTACCTGCATTAATCAACTGTAGATGAGTTTAATTAATCTCTCAGATCTAAATGGAGAAAGAGAAATGAGCTAGTATAGCAGACTTTGAAAACATAAGAGCTGTACTGTTTACAGGTAAGGATGTGTAATGATCAGTGCATTACTTAAAAGCTGTTCATCTCTGTAAAGGAAACACAGTCAAACACTTGGGGCTTGGTTTTGTTCCAAAACATAATTTCTCTCCCAAGACAGAACATGCCTAAAAGCTCAGCTGTGTATATGAGAGTCCATCACTAATACCTCACAGTACTTAGATTCTTCACTAACCCTTCATCACTTATTTCCTAGGAGAGTAAAAGTGAGTGTGTCATTTTTATTAATATTTTGTCAAATTTGTAGGGGGTAGAAGAGGTAGAATAATAACAGGATACCCAACTACAATCTCCTATTAGGCCACCCCATTTTGCAATAGCTCTATTATGATTTGGCTGGCTGAGGTATGCTTAAATAGAAATATCCCTCATAGCTGAAATTCAGGTGCAAATAACAAAATATGCTGACAACAGTATTTTATGCTTTAAACATAAGACAAACGAGTGCCCCTTTTCATAACATTGTACATTTCTCTCATGTTTTGTTTGGGGGTAAATCTGCCAAACACTGTTACACAGCTGGCAATCTCAAATTCAGGAGAGAGAGCTTTTGCCTTCGTGTTCTTCACCACAGAGTTGGTAGCTTCCTTGTGGTAACAGATTCATGAAAATTAAATCCAGGGGGATAATTATTTTGCCCAGCCTGACCAGTCTATTGCAAACTATTAGATCTCATTGACTCTGTTGAGCTCTGTAATTTGTGCTTAGCCAAAGCATGCTTTCCAGCAAGGCCTCCACGGTCGCTTGGAAGAGATACAAAGACAGAAAACCCACCACTTACTTTAATAATTTTTCCAGTGGTTAGTCACCCTCACTGTTGCAAATTTGCGCTTCATTCCTAATTAGAACTTGTCTGGCATCAATTTCCAGCCAGTGGGGTAGCTGGGCGCAGAGGTGGATGCCTCCTAGGTCTCTCATTCTTTCTGTCACGTAATTGATTTTTCATGAGCAGCACAAAGTAAGGCTGAAATTAGCCCAGCAAAGCAATAGGAGACATGTTGGATCAGGAAGCCTCCCTGCAAGATACGAAGGTAATTTTTTATCCTATTTATTCTAATATTTTATTGAGCTTTGCATCAGGTTAGTGGATACTCTTTAACTGTGACTTCCTCTGAGGCAGCACATTGTTGATGCTAATACTGAGAAAATTTATTAATCATTTGGCCTCTGGCACACTCTGCTCTTGTTCTCTCCCTAGCTCATTCTCCTGTTTCTCAACAGGATGGTAATCGACATGCAATTTCGCTATCTCACTGATAGTTCAGGCACGCATAATCCAGATTGCTGTTCCACTAACATGGGTTTGTAAAACTGGTGCCTCTGGATTGCTTTAGGCTCCTCTGGATGTAGGTACACATCCCTGGTAAGTGTAATCTCATTGTATAGGCATAGGGGTGCGTATGCAGATGCTCTCAGGCACTGCATCTCATTTAGATAACAGCATTAGTTGATAACAGGAATTGATTTACAAGGTCTCTTGTGTTTTCATTAAATGGATCATTTATGCACTTTATTTATTTTTAAACATTTTAGGTCTAGTTGTAACTCTTCCCATATGGAACTGACTGGAGTTTTATGTATGAAAACCTAAGGAATAAAAATGAAACACAAATTCCACCAGTTCTGATGATAATTTGGTAACTAACAGTATATGTATATATCCCATGCACCTAAGGAATCCAAACAGACTGAAAGTCTCTAAAGCCTTTTCTTGAAAGAGCCCAGTGGGACTGTAAGTTTGATCATGACGGATTCCCTGGTCCAGGATGTAATTTGAGGTCTGAAGTATCTAGTGATGGCGTCCCAGGATGGGCAAGTGTTAGTAACACAGATTTTGTGCATCCCACGTATTCCAGCCATGGTTCTTCCTGCTCTCCCATACCCAAAGTATGTGCTGCAGCAATCTCAATGTGGAGTCTATTTCTTTCAGCTATTGGATCTGTTCCACTTAGTCTAAATAAAGATCCTAACTCTAGAAATGTTGGCATGTCAGAAATTGGTTTAATTCTGGATCAGAAGAGAGCATATTTCAACATTTCCTGCAGATCAGAATTAAAGGAAAATCTTGTTTTGGAAAATTTCAGGAAAAGTAAATTTTGAAGTGTTTTAAAAAAAAAATTTCTCATTTTTATATTCTTTCCATTACTAGCACTGTTCCCTAAATCTAGTCTTGCTTTTAATTATCAGAGATAATTACCAATGCAGATTACTACAGGATATAGCAGCCCATAAGCACTGTTGCACACTGCACAGCAGTCTTGCATGTCTTCCACATGGCAGCACCACGGATAAAACTTCTAAGACTGACGATTATAAACAGAGGAACATCAGCAGAAAAGAATCCATTGCATCTGTTTTGGTGAAGTCAATGTTAACTTTGAAGTACTACCATAATATAAAGTGAGTGGCAGACCTTGTATGAGCAGGCAGCCCCTTTTTTCTAGTTTGGTAACAGTATTTTCTGTGAAAAGATCATTAGTGTCACGCCCATCTCCTTAATAGTAATTAAAAAAAAGTAATGTGGGGTGTTTTTTGTTTTCCAAGTCATGAGGAATATGCTAGCAAAAATTTGTATCTATTCCAAAAAACTTGGAATCTGATCGCAACCCTTTTAATCTTTTCATTTGCCTTATGTGCCACAGGGTGTTGTTCTATGTGTGGATGGATGAAAAAAAAGTTTCAGTGAAGTCTAGATAGGATGCCAAATATCAGTGCTGTCTTGGAAACACTTTTGTTATCAGTGATACCTTATCCAGTCTTGGATAAAGCAAAATTATTCAAAACATCTTAATAAAAATATCTGTTTGTCTTTCGTCTGCTAAATAGCAGCTTATTGATTTCTTCACTGCGATATTACAGTAGCAGAATTTGAAATGTTTTGCAAACACCCCTTAGAGCCACACAACAATAATTAACAGCATAGCAAGTGCTGAGCAGCAAGTAGCTGATAATGACAGAGTCTAATGTTGACTGAATGCAGTTAATCATGGATACTACCCATAGAGCTTTGGATTTATATTCAGTTATTATAAAGCACTGATGTGGTCCCCTCTTGATCTTTCACAATGTATGTATTAAGAGTATCTCTTCTCCATAAGCAGAAGAAATCAGAAGGAATGCTTTGAGACTTGTATTTCTTAATATGTTTACTATTGGTCCATTATGCAGTTAGTGGCTGGTATTCTCCTAGGAAGGCAGTATCATAGAGAAGCAGGAGCAGTTCATGCCTCTAATCTTTCCAGCAGAGAAGACAACAGGCAATATATATGCACAGTCCCAAAGTGGCAAATAAGTGCCAGTGTTCTGATACAGGATACCTTTACGCAACCTAAAAACAACCTTTCATTGCCCAGCTTTGCTTAGAGTAAGCAACCATGATCAGCGCTGTGTGCATACCGGTGGCTTCATAATTCATATAAAATTGCGTTCATTCTTTTCCTTCTCTATCGTTCCTGCTATCATGTTCCACTTGATCAATCCACTCTAATAGTTGTTTGGCACTTGACAAGTGACTAGACTCTGAACCCTGAAGTGGATTCAGAGCAAGTAAAAGGGCACAGGAGTTTGTCATGTTGCAGTGCACTTTCAGTCAGACCTGAAACTCTTCATGGCTGAGTAAAGAGCATCTCAGTATTCTGAACTGTATCTCTCCAAACTCAATTCAAACACAACTCAGTCTCGCTTAATCCCCAAGAAAGGAAACAAGAGGGAACAACGATTTTTAAACTGAAGGATGCTAGGTATGCGTTCCTAGTCCTCAAGAAATTCCTGGTGGAAAGGCCACCCATGTCCCCTCTATGTTCAAAAGAGAAGTGCTTACCTGTCTGCTCTGTGTTTAACTTCAAAATTAAATGTGGTAATCAAGGCATCTGGCTGATGGAAGATATGATCACTGGGAGGCTGATTAAAAGTCTCATACACTGTACACTCTTAAATGGTTTACTAAATATGGAAAGTGAAATATACTGCTTGAACATTATTGCTCCTTGTTGATCACCAACCAATCCAAGACTGAAAGTCTGCTGATGAAAGCAGAATATCTTCCAGGACTTGCGAGAAAAAACACAGCAACAAATTATTTCTTAGAAGATAATGGGACCAAAAGAGTGAATAACGATTGTTGATGTTGGTGACACGGTTCTTCGGGACTGACTCTGAAGCTGGGGTCTCAAAACTCCAATGGTGCCGATAGGCGTTGAAGACACAGCTACAGAGTAAGATCCCTCTTTCTTGTTGCTGCCATCCACTTCTTTTCAGAGTTCACAGTCAACATGAAATGTTACCTAAGATGAAGGCTAATTGGATTCCATATACTGATACTTCAGACGATAAGAAAACCTCCAAAGAAGTGATGTGGTTTTTACTAATTTTGGAGGACATGAAATGAGTGTTCTTAAACTGGAAAGGATGTAAGTTTCTGAGTTTTAGGTAAAACGCAGTATTAAACTGAGGGAATGGGAAGGAAAACTCCTGTGTGGCCAGACTGTTCCTCAGTTGAATTTCCTAAGAACTGAATCGTGTGATATGGACAGTTGTTTTCAGTAGGATATTACATGATATGCAATTTTTGTCTGACTTTCTGAAGTAACTACTATGTCCTGAAGGTATTTCATAAGAAAAGTCAAGAAAACAAAGGAAGAAATGTGATTGACAGTATTTCTCTCTATCTGTAAAGAATACTGGGTGATTTTTTTTTCATTGTCAGCTCTTTTTTAAGCCATTCCTCCATAGCGCTATGGAGAGTGATAGATGGACATTGCTTTTCTAATACCTTGCTTTAAGTGAAGTGTGATTCCCTTGTGACTGATTTCCACAGCTAAATAGAAAAATGCAACTCACTGGAAATCCAATTTTCAGACAAGACATAAAACTTCAGAGCATAGGTGGTAATTACAAAGTCTGCATAACTTTCTGCAGAGGTAGAAAGTCCTCCTGATATCTTAATCCTTTTGTATTAATGAGTTTTCATTACTTCTGCATATTCTAGGGGATTTCTTTTAATAATATCTTTCTGATTACAATGCTCTTTTTGGAGACATGAAAAAAAGGAGATAGTTTGTGAGGAAAGTACCATATGATAATAAATGAAAAAGAAGAATAAAAAAACAATCAGTGGAGAAGACTGAAACAGTGGTTCCTTGGTTGACTTTCTGGAGTTGTCTCCACAAGTTCATTTTCTGTGGGTGGGTGAAACGGGCAGGAGTCTTTTAGTTAGGCAGCTGGGAAACCAAATCATATTATTTCGTTTTCCCAGAAAATAATCTTTTGAAAAATCGCCTATGCCCCCGTAAATAATAAGCAAAAACAATAAAAGTCAATGAAATAGTTAGTCATTGTATTTTGAGTGAGGGGAGACTTTTAATCATGAAGGATTTTTTTTTTTTTCGAGGATGGTATTTGTCGTGTCATTCTTGTCTAATTAAAGTAGAAGACATCTTTAAAGCCAAAGATACTTGGAAGCTGAAATGATAATTTTCTTTCTTATCACCTACTGTTTTCTGTCCTCTTGGGTTTTTTTCTAAGGCTAGAAATTAGTGCAACACTCCTGTAAACAGGAGAACTATCCGCACGTTTTTTCTTTCATGTGTCTTTTTTATTTTACTCCTAACTGGACTGAAATCTGTTAGTTTTGCCATTGGTATTAGTAGAAGCACTAACGAGAGGTTTTGTCAGATCAAATGTCTATCCAGCTAAAAAAAACATAGGATTCATATTTTTCCCTTGTTCACGTATAAAAAAGTACAAAAAGAAAACTGCTTGTTCAAGACAAAGAGTTATGAAGTATCAGTGACATATTAGTTATACAATCTGTTTGTTTTCTGCCTTGTCACTTATTATCAGTACTTTCACTTCTCCCCACCACAGAGCAAATGCCAGGCAAGCAACAGAATTTGACATCATTTACTGCTACCCCTAGAAACATTGTTCCTTTAATTCTATGAGAGTGGCTGTTGTGAGTCTGAATTAATGAATCCGTATGCGTGTTGTGTTCATGATGGACATTAAGTCTTCCAGGTATAATTTTCTGTAAAGAAAAGTCATTTTATTTCCAGCTGAATAGGCACTCTATCATACTACTCAAGTCAAACAAAGTTATTATTTGGCTTTTTGCCAAGTTGTACAGTATCGAAAGGTCATATTTTTAATAGCTCTGTACTCCATGGTAATCAAATTTGTAAGCCTGGAGAAATAAACTACTTGAATACATCCGTGTTCTTTGTGGATGTTTAACCACTGCTGTTCTGTTCATATGGTACCCTACATCCATGCTGCAACAGCAGAGCAGGCTGGGCTTTACTCTTATCTTGGTTATTAGCTTTGTACACTAAGGTACAGTGTGCTATTCATATATGAGCAGGACTAGCTAATTTGAACTATTTCTTGCTAAACTCCAGTTTCGAGGACTAAACCAAAAGCTATTGTTCTCGATCAGATGTCTGCTGATAGACAAACAAGGTTACACTGCTGTAAACCTGGGTGCACATAAGTGTTAATAACTTGCTCAAATCAACAATAATTAGAAAGAACACCTGCTTTTAAAAGTCATTTTTCTTCTGGTTGACTGGGCATTGCATTTGTGGGAAATGGATGCTGATTACATGCAAATGAAATTTCTAAGGTTTTCTCGTGTTTCATTTTTAAAAATAATCATGCCCTGTTGTGCATCAGCAATAATCCAGCTTGGTTATTGTTCAGCAGCACCTGTATGTCAAAAAGGAGCTGTGAAACCTTGAAAAGTCCAGAGGAAAGGAGAAGATTTTGCATCAGCACTTGGGCTATCTGTCTTCTTAAACATTAGATTAACCTGAGGTTTTTGTGATTTTATAATAGCGGTTGTTATGAATTGGCTTAGAGTCAAGGTACAATCTGACTGGTGAGAGGAGATGAATTATTAACCTGAAACACAACAGCTGGGAATTGGGGCTGCCAGACAGGACTGTTAGCGCCATGTGTATTGATGGCTTCTTGATGACGAGCTTTTTCTTTGTCTCAGAATAACTGAAGCTAGTTGCAATAGCCACACTGCTTTGGTAATGATACCTTTCTTGGTCATTGCTTTCATTGACCTTTCCCTTTTTCTTTCTTGAATTTTACCTTGCCTGCAATTTGGTGGTCAGAGTTTGAAGTCTACAATCTTTGGTCATGATTCTTGACCTCTACAATAAGTCAAGACTCAGATCCTAACCATTATTTAAAATAGTTTCTCTTACATTTAATTGCTAAAAATGGTACTAAATACCATTTAGTATTTAGTCAGTAAGCTTAAGCAATATTGTCATGGAGACAGAATTCTTCATCACCTTTTGCAGATTTCATTGCTACAGTGCACTGTTAGAATGGGGCTTTATGTTTTGCCTATACAACATAGGCTACAAAATTTGAATCCAAATTACCTATAAATGTTACTTTAAACTGGATTGATAAATCATACAACGTAGATCCCTTATTCAAAATTAAAGTAGTCTTAGTTGGATTTAGCTTAATTCACTTTGGAAATGTCTATACAGAATTGCAATGCATTTTAATTAGTCAACTTAAAAGCTCATTCAATGTAATTTACCTGAACATCACTTGTACTGTCCTCTGTCTATAACATGTTCTCTGGTAAAAAGCCTTATTTTGTCATACCAGTGCTTTTCATAAGCATTAGAGAAGCAGCAACATGTTTTAGCTTTTCTGAACAGTGCTTGCCTCGTGCCTGGGTTTCTTCGTAAAAAACTGTAGTACTCAGGACTCACCTCTAAAAGACACACACTGCTGGCTGCTCCAGCATGGACTTGGCCCTCTCCTATAGCTGCTTTCACACAGCAGGAAACCCCAACCCAGCAGAGCATGCTCCTCCTCCTAAGCACAAATCTGTCAGCTTGCAAGTGCAGAGGGCTGGGGACCCCGCTTTACATTTTCAGTAAGTAGGTCACAGAAGCAACGGCTTTGGTGAAGTGAGCCTGCATAACTTAGAAAATTATCTTTTGCAGATAATTAAATGGACACTTCTGTATGTTTGACAAAGGTTCTTCAGAAGTAGAGTCTTTGGGCATGCATTGAGAAATGAGGAAAATGTAGCGCATTTTGATTTTTTACTCACTTTTGTCTTAGCTCTCCAGTTTGTAGCTATCTTTTCTTCCAATAACCATTTTTTCTTGCCTACTGAAACTTCTCAAATACAGACCCAAAAGCAATGCTTTTGGTTCAGCAGCACATTTTCCCTTTCTTTGAAAAGAAAGAAGTTCTTCCTGTGCCAACTTATTCTAAGGTAAATTTGAGTTTCACCTAATTATCAACGAATAACTTGTGTCATCACATAGAAAATAGCATTAAACTGAACAGAAATATTAGCAGATTCTTGACATTTGAAAACAGGCCTTCCAAAATTTTAACACATACGAAATGGTGTCATGAGCATGTTTACATTTGAAGTTCTGTGGCTTCATGTTGCCATGTTCATAATAAGGTTGCCATCATCTTGGTGATGATCAGCTACTGAGCATCAAAAATTCTCCTCTTGGGATGCAGTTACAAACATTTAAAAGATGAGATTTTTTTCCTGAAGATAAATTTAAACTTGCACAGCTTTGTTCCAACAAGAGATATTTCAGGACTGGATTGAAATCTTTGAAGGGGTAAGTCATTCTTCCATTAAGAAAGAGGGAAGTTACCTTCTGATGCTTTTAACAGAATGAGTTAGATCTCCAAACTAAGATTTGCATTGACAAAAGGCTGATTTAAAATACTTCCCCTGTATCATGCAGAAGGCTCCAGGTTGTGACTGCTTGGCAGGCAGAGTGGTTGTGTACAGCCAAACTAACAGCCCGTGCCACTGACACATCGCTCATGTGGCAGCTCCATTCTGGATGCAGTGATTGATTGCAGTCCACTTGCAAGAGACATTGTGCATAGACCCGGGGTGTGGCTGCAGCCAGCAAAAAAAATGTAGCTTGAAAAATTTCCTGTTTTAGAAGTGTATACTCTGATTATGTGATCAACTTTTGATACGGTAATCTCTGGGAGCAAACCTTATGAAGACAAGTGTTTGGATATCTTCCATTTTCATGTGTTTTGGTGTTTCTCTCCAAATATGTCTGTACATCTGTTCCTTACTGACCCATTACTATACCTGAAAAGTTATGCGATGTCTCTGCCTTTCCGCCTTGTTTGGTGCCTGCTATTTCTCCTCTCCTTGGACTGGCCCTGCAGGAAGAAGAACAGTACATAAGCAGCAGGGAGGGGTTTTGCACGTTGGTGATGTTATAGTCCCAGTACAATCAGTCAAGCAATTGGACTGAAATGGCAGTGTCATGATGGACCCACTGCTGGTGCCTCACAGCACAGACCTCCAGTATCTTATGGATACCAGCCTCAACCATATAGGCATTACAAAACAAAACAGAAGTAAGGTCATTCTCTGAAACTTTCATCCAGAAAAGCCTTACTAAAAGCAATCTGAGTCCTTTACTTGCTTATGAGTGCAGAAAACACAGGATTTCATTAACTCTATCTGTGCAGTTGTTATCCCTGTGCAGCAGCTGCAGCAATCAGACAACTGCAGGCTGCTCTCCCAGCTTGTGACCTGAGACCTGAGACCTGAGACTCCTTTAAAACATGCAGCGTGTTTTGTGCAGTGCCACACCAGCCATTTGAACTTTAAATCACCAAGACGCTATTCCAGCATAGCAATTGTGAAGATATGGAAGCCAGAGCTTTATTTTGGTGGCTGGAAATTGGTTTTTTTTTAATTTTAGGAATTGTCAAACTCAGCCAGGAATGAGCTGTAATTCATAAGCAGTGCACTGTCTGCACTCTGGTAATGGTAAAAGTGGTCAAAAGATTGTCTGGAAGTCATGGAGGGAAAGGTCAGAAAAAGAAGAGGGACATTAACTAAATTAAGTCTGTAAAAATAAAGGAAGGCCACATAAATATTAAAGTCTGTGTGACAACATATCTTTTCTTTATATTCCCTTTAAAGTTAAACAAGGGATGTATCATTGGAAAGGCAGGTTGATTGTCTGTGAAAACATCAGTTAAGCTTGAAAGGAAATATTCAATGAGCATAAAATTCACAAATGCATAAATCTGTAACTTTGGATAACATGAAAAGGAATCTGGCATTGCATTTCCCTGCCTCTTACAAACCCTGTCTCGTTAAGGGAAGTTCCAAGGAACAGATTATGGAGAACTGAAAAATGAGAGGTTTGAGTACAGCAGGAGGTTAGAAGGTAAGCGCAGGGACAAATAAGCAGAGAAACCTGCTGCAGGTCCCAACAACATGGAAAAACTGGCAGAACTGTGTCCATTACATGATGGGAACCTGTGGTGTCGGCAGACACTTGGGGGAATATAGGGAAGAAACCTAAAACTTGGGATTTTCCAAAGCCACTGGAGAGAACGAATGTGTGCTCAACCCACTAAATCTGCTGCACAGTCCTTGATCTTAACAGCCTGACGTTTTCTCTGGTTTAATACCTGTAATATAGTCTGCAGTCATTGTGCCAGGAACAGCTTGCCGGGATGTGAAAGGGCAGTGCCCAAAGTCAGCCTCCCCACTACCCTTCCTTTTTTTTACCTTTCCTCTGGGCCAGCTGGCAAAGGACAAAGCCAAAACCTTAACTCGTGTTAAATAACTGGCAGATATGACTTCCTGATATTTCAGACGTGTTTCAGGCACGTTCTTTGCTGTGTCTAGTTCTGAGCGCGTTTTGGATGGCTTGTGCTATTGTGGGGGGTTCTCTCCAGTGGTGTCTGTCCAAAAGCCATGAGGAGTTAAGGCAACGTAGAGGTGAAGGGGAAGGTGGGGCGAATACAGATATATGCTGAAAGGCTAGTATGCAAATAATTTGCCATGGTGCCAAATGCATAGTCCAATGCATATTAAAAATTGAGGTCAGGTCTATTCTTAATGTATTTTACACAAGTCCATTAAATGATTCTCTGAACAGAAAGAGAGGGTGCTGACAACAGAATCAGGACCTGCTCCTGCCTCCCCCAGGCACTGAGAAGGGCAGAGTTTACAGCTCTGAGCAGCTGTGCAGCTAATTGTTTGCCTGTAAAAGCCTGATAGACTGCATGATAGTGCAAGTGATGTGTATCTAAACTGAAAGAGTAATCACCTAGTGATTTCTTAATTGCATTCATTTGTATGGCTAAAGAAATAAGTTGTTCCCTTAAGATTTCAGGCAGCTTTGGGTAACGGAGGGCATCCCACATATGCATTTCATAAGGGCACAGACTCCAGCCCAGCCAAAAAATGAGGGCAAGATCCAGGAAGGGAGTGGCGTACTCTGAAGTAAAAAATTTCAGTGGACAAAGCAAAATATGAATTGCGCTCTCCTCCAGAACCAAACGCAAATGTCGTTATGAATGTGCTGATTGTTTGGATCACACAAAGTACTGCGATAGAAGAGCTGTCTGGGAAGAAAGCATTCGTGTTTACAGGCACCTGAGAAAGACACAGAGTCACAGAAGGGAAAGAGTAGAACAAAGAAAGGATTCAAGGGGGACGGGGCAGGTTTCTTGTGCTTGGTTTCATTCATTTTCTACTTAAATATTTGTATTGCAGCACTGAGACAGCAAATGGTTAACAGCCAAAGACAAAACCCACTGTGACCGGCAGGTCTCTGTGCAATCATCAGCAGAACTAGCTATTCTAGCCAATTTAATAGCTTGAAAATGAACTCATTAGTGGTCTTTTATCAGTGGAAAAAAGTCTATTAAATCTGGATGTGTGAAGAAGCAGTACAGAGGCTCATTTCCATCCCACTTGTGACCTGAACAAATCAGAGAAATGCTTTTCAAGGAACAGGGTCAGGCTTGACTGCAGTAAGATATTTTCTACACACAGCACCCAACTTGTATCTTTCCTTTAAGTTTCTGATGCAGTTAATTTTAATTTACAGTCTGTTTGCCGCTCCCCACATCTCCCCCTTCTCACCCTCTTCCCAGTACCGCTGTCACCCATAAACATGTGGGCTGTTTGTAAAGAGAAAATGTACTACAGTCTGTTGGATTTCTTGATATACCTGCCCAGTGATAGCCCTCTGACAGCTCTGGATTCCCCTGCTCGCTGGCCAAGGCAGTAAGTAAAGATACAGGACCTCTTCTGGAAACTAAGGACCACTCTAGACTGATGCTGGTTTACATCAGCCTGGGATCTAGCCAGAGCTATGGACAGAGGGAAAATAACCTGCTTTTGGCCCCTTTGGAGAACAGAAAGCCAAATGTGAAGTGTTTGAGATGTACTTCCTCCAAAAGAGGCAAAAGCACTCTTTATGTCAGGATGTCAACATTGCTCTGGGATTATGTCTTAAAACTATTTCTAAATAGCTGTTCCTATATTTTTTGCTTCTGAAATGATGCACAATGTTCAGTGAGCTAATGAACCTGAGACGAAGATACGCAGTTCCCTCAGAAGGTGGTATATCTGCAGGACAATGCTATCAGACAGCCTTTTAGCAGCAGTCCACGGTGAGTTTTAAGTCTTTAGCCTCTGGAGGAGACGAGCATTTAAGGACTGTTGTTAACAGAAATACTCAGTAACCATCTCATGTCTTGGCATGAAGGAGTTAATTATCTTTATAGAACTAACTGTAATAACTGCTGCTTTGGACGCCTCTGAAACACTGCGTTTCCACAATGAATAATACTGTCATTCCTAGAGAGCTCTGCACTGTCACTACATACAGAGTGAAATAACACTGTCTTCAACACTGTTTGGGAAAGGCTGCTTCCCTTTTTCCTTCTAACTGTTTGGTCAAAAGTTAAACTCATAATGGAATTAAATTATTTTTTTTTTAAATTTAATTCCAGACTTTTTATGCACATGCATTTAAACTTATATTACTTAATAATATGCTAGGATTACTTAATGGCCTCTCATCCTGCCCTGAAACATAACCCTATTATTCCAGTCTTAGCTCTCTTATGAATTGAAAATTCCAGCTGTGGTAAATTCCTTTGAAATGATGCTGGGATTCTAGCATGAGTCTGTGGGCTAGTTTGAGACCACCAAACTCATTTACTGTTGTCTCTTAAGCCAAGCATGAATCACAGATCTCTGGGGTGAAAATTCGCTTTATTAACCCCCTGGGTCACCCAGCTACCAAGGCAACAGCTTTCTGCAATAAGTAACTCGTAACTAAAGCATCAGCCACATGAAATCCAAATCCCCTGAGTAGAACAGAGGCTCGTAAACCTCAGACCGGGCACATAAATACTTCCCAGAAGTTTGTTTAGCTCTTAGCAGAAACTGTTCTCCTTCACTTGCTTTGAAAGGTGCAAAATTGAAAATTGTTCCCCAGCTTGCTTTGCTAGCGCAGAGCTGGCCTGATAACTTGATTCGTGTGGTCTCAGCCTCACAGCACACTGCAGCCATTCTCTGTCATTGCCTTCTGTGCTCCTTCTTGCATGCCCCTGTCCTGGGGGATGCCCGTCAGTCCAGGAGGTCTGGACATGTTATTAGCTTGTCTTGTAGATGATGTAAGGTTTGCTGAGACACTACCATGCACTTTATTGTGCATCAGAAGAAGAGGCACAGGGGATACTTCACCCCAAGCAGTCTGGACAAATAAATTTGGAATTAAGACGAAGTATTTATTTAATACTTCAAGGTAAGTAGAAGTTTCATTTACATCGGAAAAAGGTTCCACCCTGTTAGTTCTTCTGAAGTCTGGTTTAATTGCTGCATCTCTCTGAAAGACGTGAAAAAGGTCAGAGAATTACAAGAATATGGCAAGCGATTGTAACAGGAGAATTTTGTTGAACAAGTAAGTCCCCACCTGATGTAAGGCGTGAAGATTTGTATCCCTGTGCAGCAGCAGACGTCCTGCAGCACAGGCAGGCTGCAGTGGGGCACTCTTAGGCAGGTACCGTTACTGCCGAGCATCGCTCAATCTGCTGTCTCGCTGAAGCTTTTGACACGCTGTAAATTTGTTTGTAAAATTCCACTGTGCTTTGCTTAGCACTTCTATAGACCAGCAGATGGGTGCATTTGTTGCTGAGAAGTAATTTTGTGTTATCTGAAGTCCCATTTTTATGTTTCAAAGTCTTTCTCCACACATCACTGGGAATGTTCAACTCTCACAAAGCAAGGGGAGAGAGCCATTTAAATAACACACATACAGATAACATGCTGGCTTTTATTCTTTGTTCTCAGAAAGCATGTACTGTACAAGAAAAGAACACGGTCACCTATCCCCTTGCTAGAGAAACTGTCATTCCTGATTCATTTATACAGGGTACTTAAGATGCCTTGAGCAAACTGAAATAGCTTTAAAGGAAAATTAGTCTAGTTTAACTGGAGAAGACTAGATTTTTTTCTAGAAGCGTAACACATTTGTTAAAGAAAGAAGTGCTGCTTTTGTAGGCCTGAGGACTGTTAATAAAATCCTTTGCCATGCTTTCACCTCCCCGTGGTGGGATGATGGCAGGACAGCCAGACACTGAGCACTGTCCAAGCGAAAGTGATGGGGTGGATGCTCCCACTGCTGCTGGCGTTCCGTTTGGGTCCAGCCGGGAGAGCACGGGCTCTGCTGTCCGAGGTGAAAGGCACCGTCCTGCCCTGCTGGGATGCCGAGCCCCTCATCCTTGCGTCCTTGCCCACCGGCCGGAGGGAGACCCCAGCCACCCAGCCCCAATGGTGGCAGGGCAGTGGCACTGGCTTTGGACGTCTCCCGATAAAGGAATCGTGAAATGCAGGATTAAGTCTTCTGTGCCCAAGATGGGGGGCCAGGCTGGCAGGGTAATGACTGCTGAGAGGCTGAACCGCTCAGGAGTGATTTTCCCGTAAAACTCTGCAGGACATTACCTGTTGGCCCTGCCTGAACTAGACGTGTTGAGCAGACACCTTGAAGGGCAGAGTTCAACCTCTTCTCTGCGACAAAGTTCTTGAAGAGGTGTGTGTTGACTGCGAACGACTTCTCAGCCTGGTCTTCTTTTCTTCTCACCTCTCAGGCAGCCCTATTCCTGTGGCTTTTTGTGTTGAAGGATTTTTACTTTGTTGCTCTGTGAATAGAGATTTAAAGCAGTGACTTTTCTAGGTGCACTAGTGAAAGTACTTCGTAGAAATTAACACACTATTTTGCATTAAGCTCATCAATTTACTCTTTTTTAAAGAGGGGGGAAATGCAGCACTGACATGTATGGTGGTTCTTTGGTTCTTATATGTACTGCTCTCCTTCAGCTTGGTGGCAATGTCAGTGTACTATTCCTCAAAATAACAGCTGAGATTAATTAATTGGTAATGTGTCAAAGTAGCAACCCTTCTTTATATGACTGGATACTTTCAAGATCACTACAAAAATCTTTCTAATGGTTGTACGGTGGTATCTAATGATGTTGTATAACAGGAGTATCACTACTAGATTTTGTAGAGGGGTTTTTTCCTACATCTTTTAAAATCACACAAATTCTTTAACAGCTATTTGCTGTCATCTATATTCATGGAAAAGATTTGGACTTTTGTCCTGAAAATGTATTCCAGGGAAAAGTAAGAGTCACAGTCAATTTTGAAATTGCAAACGTAGAAGTTGTTTTTCTTTGCTTATATTAAAGTTCTGTGAATGTGTCTATGAAGGGAAGATTTTTTTTTAAAAAAAAGAATTTTTAACACGTTTTCTTGTGATAAAACTCTAGATATTAAACTAGTTGCAAATAAAGCTATCTAGAAGCAAGGTGAATAGACTGCAATGTTTATTTAGGGACTAAATAAAGATTCCAAAATTCCGTCCTGGCATCAACAAAGAAAATATTTTTTGGAAAATATTGAGATAAAAGCAGAAAAATAGGGGTTTTTTCCATATACACATTTAAAAAAACCCCATGGACTATGTGTATGTAGCATCTCTTCATTTTCTTCATAGATTTACAAATTGCCCTGTCATAAAAGATCATGTGGATGTTTAGAGCTAGACATTGCAACATATCTAAGATATTTATTCTGGTAGCTCACCCCAAAACTACATCAAGTGCATCCTCCCAGAAGTTCAGACCTGTACTTATCCCTGTAATGTTATCTTCTTCATAAACGTAAGTGGTCTGTATATGCTAACACAGCTTCACTTTTACGTAGGTTGCACAGGTTGTACAATGCCTGCTGTGCAGGTTAATACACATAAGATAGCAACAGGAACATTTAATGGATATTTTTTAGAGAAAAGTCTTTCTGGGTTCTGATTTGAATCCTCTAAGATACCCGTGTTTAAACATCATAGCATTAAGAGCAGGATGCTCCTCAAGAAACACGTCGTACATAGGCTGACATGGTCATCCTGAAGGTCACATCTTAGTATTTAGTAATTACTGATTTTGAAAGCAACCTAGCATTACTTTGAAGTGGTTATAATTATGTAAATGTGTTTATAATTTATTGTCATATTAGAATCTCATTATTAGAGTAGCACCAAGTCCATTAGATTCAAATACATTTTCTCTATTCCCTGTTCCGCTGACCAACTGGTTGTTCCCTGTGCAGTACAGGACATGCTTAAGAAAATGTACCTTTTGTTCTGCTTTGATGGAGAGTGAGCAGAAAGCATTAGTCTGCCTGATGAGATGGGATTGAACTGTTGCATAAATCCCCAAACAATGGTGAATTTCACCTCATTGGAAAAAAAAATGCATCTCATTAGTTGTCTGCTGTCATTTCCTGCCAGGTTATAGGCTTTAGAGCACTCCTTTGAAGTGTCATAAAGCTATTTTAAAACAGGAGAAAATGATCTTGCAACTTTTGAAGAATATTGGCATTTTTCCTTTAACAAATTAGAAGCTGAAGGAAGACAACTGAAAAAAAAAAGTCTTGTCTCGCCTCCCTGCTTCATGAAAACGCTGTCCTTTAGGCAAGATCTTTCAGGGATACACTGTCTCCTGACTGTCATCATTTACACCATAGAGAAGCACCTATGAATGGCTGAGAAAAGCAATGTTATTCCACCAGTCTGCAGGCTACTGTAAGTATTAATATGGTCATGTAAAAATTCCTAAATAAATTACAATGATACTGTAAAGATGACAGTGGTGTCTGATAATGACTTACATTTCTGAGACCCCAATGTCAAAATTTTCTTGTTCAGACAGATGAATTTCATAAAACTGTTATAGACAGACACAGAAAATATAGTAGGTGTGACTCTTGTCTTGCTCCTGTCTAGTAAGACTGAGCTTTGAAAAAGTCATTGCATGATTATTTTGATTTAAAGGAAAGAGAGGTCGTATGTTTTCCTGTATAGAATTGTGTCTGCAGGGGGACATATTATGCAGTGCTGGCTCCATTTAAGGACCCAAAGAGTCTTAAGATAGTATTGTTTTAATCTATTGAGTAGGTTTGCTGTTGCGGGTGTTTATTAATTGGAGTGGTCACTAACTACAGCACTGAATGTTCTCCTCATTCCTGAAAATTATTTTGGCATAATGGGTTCACTCTGACTTCAGCCTACCCTTTTGTAGCCACTGTGAGTCCTGGGTAGCAGAATCTGAGAGGCAAGATACCCAGCTCCCAGACACGTATTGCTGTACTGGAGGAACGCACAAAGCGCAAACACTAAAGCATGTGTCTGTATGACAGTAAATTACCCAGGCTTCATTTCAGCTGCATCTTCTAGCATCACAGTCCGGCTGGTAAAAAGCAAACCTGGGAGCACCGGTCTCAGAGATGCTGCTGTGACTGGCTCCCACAAGCAGGGGGAAAGCCTTGAGTGAACTCAGCAACTCCTGAAATAATACTATAACTGGGACTCCAAGGTTGCTGTCTCCAGGATTGTTTTCCCCATAGCAAAGTGGGACACGTCAGCTTTCAGCTGACTAAAACCCATTCAAGTATCTCTCCTATCCATTCATATTGTGCTTTGCATTTCTATGTTTTCCACCAGAAGGCGTGATGGAGACTGTCTAGAGGAGTAATATAAATAAAATTTTACCTGTAATTGGAAGCCCAGCACCAGTTTGTAAGGTGCGGGAACAGATATGGTGTGTTTCACTTTCTGTCAGGCCTTTGTTCCATTTATTCTCTTTGCTTTCCTGCTCAGTTAACTTTTAACAAGAGTGAACTCTTTTGAACAAGCCCCTTGTTCATTCATTTTAGTACTTCCATTTATCTCCTGATGCCTGCTGTGGATAGGAAGCCTAAAGATATTTCATTAATGAAGCATGTGAAAATGAACCAAGTGGACAAAAATAAGCTATTAATTAATTTTCATATTTTTTTGTTTACCAGGGTTGTGTAAAATAGTTTGGACAGATTAAGGAAACATTTTAACCTTATCCCAAATGCTAACTGAATGAAACTGGAAGTCGAAGTATTTAGCAGTTTCTGTAGCACCCACCACTCACATCTGTCTGCTGTGAGCAACACAAGAATTGGTAGCTTTTGGCTCACCAAGCGCAAGCCACAAACACTCATCCGAATGGGGAACACTCACTTGCGATAGCAGAAGGAGTGTCTGTAATCTCAGGTATGCAGCTATCGGCAAATAGCTTTTCATGGTAACTTTTTAACAGATCTTTTAATGCACAGAGTACAGAGGAAAACTCCAGCAATACTCCTTTGTAGGTTAAAAGGGGACATTAGAAACATTGGTCATGAAGATTAAAAGAGACTCAGCAATTTTTTAATACTATTTTTATTGTAAAAACCTAAGAGTGGCCCTGTGACCCACAGCAGAAGTGGAGCTCAGTCCTGTGTCTCTGACAGCGGCTGGCTGCAGACATGAAGGCAGAGCCATATGCTGCTCTGAGGAGTCTCTCACCACCCACTGACCAGCAGTTGAAGAATTTCCTGAGCTAGACGTAGTGTTTTGCACCACTGCAGGAATAACAGGGAAAAAAACATGTTGCATAAATGACTTGACTAGTGTATATAAGTTGTCCGGCTTAAGACTAGTTGGTATGATTGCATAAAACCACAGAGTCCATGGATTTCAGAATGCTTTTCAGTTTACTGTATATGAGCTACTCTTTGTAGACCTGCCTTAGTGCAGTTGTCCCAGGTTTCACCAGATTTATGGGTCAGTTCCTGTAAGTGCTAAATGTCCTCCACTCACAGTTAATTGAGTCCAAGTCAAAGTCACCCACCACCAGCAAAATTTAGCTGCTAATCCCAGTCTCTGTGATCACTCATTTTCTTCTTCACTGTATGTTTCACTCCTCTGCCTGGATTCCAGTTTCAGATAACTGTCCTCGTACTGTTCCTCTTATCCTACCTCGTGACTGACACAAAGTGTCTGAGCAACTCATTTCTGTACATTGCACACTACTTTTAGAGTAGTGATCGGATCTGCAGATCTTCCCTGCCTAGAAAGCTGTTCCTATTTAAAAATTTGATTGGATACTTTTTTTAATCTGTTGAATATAGGTAACATTTAATTTTTAATTGGTATCTACTAGTGTTTTTTATTTTCCTTGAACAAATGCTTCAGTATGGGTCCCTATTCCCTTGTTACTGAAGGTTACTATTTAATGAGCTTTAATAAGCTTAGATGCTGAGATAGATAGATAGATAGATAGATAGATAGATAGATAGATAGATAGATAGATAGATAGGCAGATAGATAGGCAGATAGATATGTAGATTCTTCTTCCTACATTTAATATAATATGTTGCCATGGTGATAAGTTCTCTACCTGACAAGTGACAAATAAGCCAAAGAAGGCACTGCCAAAATAGTTCAAAGATTGGAAATGTGACATTAAAAACATCTTTTTGCAACTGAACTAAATAATTATTGCCTCTCTTTCAGCTGTTCCATTTTATCTCTTCTCTCTGGAACCACGCTTTACAGTCCTATGAACAGGACTAACAGGCATGTCCCTTTGGAGCCTATCCCAGTTCTGCTGCGTGAACTAGATTACATGTTACTCAGTGATGGAAGTGGTATTTGTCTCCCTGGTATTGCTCTCTGCTCCCTCATTGGCAAAGACTGAAATGATTTTCTTCATCACAGATCCATCACTTGGGTTTTTCGTGATTCCCCATCTAGCAGTTCACTGTGCAGCACTGTAGGAATTGTACCAGTTGGGATAACTCACAACCTTGTCTGCTTCTGGGGTTTACAGTCTCCTTGTTTTAGCTTGTCCTTCATACTTCTCCAAAGTTCTTTGACATTCTGTGAATGATGCTACTGGATTAGCAATTTAGGGTTTTGTTCTTGGGGTTTGCTAGCTTAATTGGTTAAATGGATTGAATAATCCATTTAAAACATCCACCTGCCAGGGCAGAGCTAGACAATTGCCACCTTATATGTGTTTAGATACACTCTGAAGCACCGAAGTCAAAATTGTTGTCTTTTGCCTTATTAAAGCCCTTTGGGGCACTGCCACTGATTTAACCCCTAACATGGCAGTAGGGGCTGTGCACTCAGAAAGTGCAAGTAAAGGTAGTGTTCTCAGCAGTGGAAGTGGCATGAATAGTGTGAGTAGCACGTGGAGCTTCCTTGGAGAAAGGAGAGAGGAACTATGTTGACCCTGAATGCTTTGAATTGACCAGTGAGCCCCATGCTAAAAGATAAATTTTCTGACATTATTATTAATTTTTGTTTTCACAAGGGCTGTGTGTTACTGCACCAGTCGTTACCCTGGCTTGTGTCTTCCATCTTTGCTGTATTCACATCAGCACAATTTACTTGTTTCCAGAAAAGGACTGGCTGAATTTCACGTCTGTGCTGTAAATACCAACATTCTTAAGAAAAATTCTGGCTGACAGGAGTGCATGTGATAGAGTTTTCAGAGCAAAGTACAATGAAGCACTACGTCAGGAAACCTGAAATCCTCTCCTGCCCTGCTAGCAAAGCTCAATGTTCTCTTTATTTCATATTAAGTTATGGAAGACTTATGAGTTGATGATCTAAGCAATATAGGAAAGTCATATCTGAACTGGTTGCTCCATTACTCTGGCCTCCAACCAAAATTACTCTAGTTTAACCCTATAATTTTATTTCATGATTCAGTACTCCTTTGAAATTTGTCAGAGTTTTTAAAAAATCTAGATGTGTCTCAGGGAATCCAAATTCAAAGCAGGGGAAACACAGCTAAGTAGTCAATGGAGTTTTTAATTTCATGTAACTATCTAAACAAAAGTGCCACTCTGTTGTTCTCCCTAAGTGATAAGTGATAGAGAGCTGAGAGGTGGGAGCCAGGTGACAAGAGCAATAGGATGGGTATGTGTCGTGTAAGAGGGAAAAAAGAACGTTTCTCATCTTTGCATTTAATAGTTCCTGAATGTTTTTTGTTTAAACTTAGTTAGTCACATGAAAACCTGGTGGTCCCCATTAGCAGCTATTCTTTCAAGCCTTCTTTCAGTTGTGAATGTTCAAAGTTTTGGAATTGATGTTTCAGATTTGAGTGTATCAGTTGAAACCACATAGTTTCACTTGGCTTCATACTAGAGCTCTGAAAATTCCCATCATTATCTTTCTTTGCCATAAATCGGAAGAGATTTGAGAAATATTCAGTGAAACTGAACTGAGCGTCTAAAACAAATTTACTTACTTCAGGATTTCTTGTGAATGTTTTACATAAAAATTTTAAAAATAAAGGTCTGAAAAACATGGGGAGAAATATTCTGAATTTTTTTCACTGAGTAATGTTGATGTGCCGCAGTAAATGTTTAACCATTCCAGAATACAAATGTTGTATCAATCAACTGAATTAGCTACCTTAATGATGAAACTGCATCTGACTATGATGGGATGTTCTCACTTCAGCATTCTTCTGTACTTATTTTGGCTTATAGGACACGGTTTAGGAAATCATAAAATTAACAAAATGGTAGTTAGAACAAACTTCATGAGGCCTCCAGTCCAACCTCCTAGTCAAACAAAGCCTGTGGCCAACACTGGATTATGTCAGTACGTATCTGTCTAGCCAAGGATGGCGCCTCTACAGCCTTGTTCTGCCAGGTTTTCCCACCAAGAAGAATTTGACTTTGTCCCCTTCAGGTAGTTGTAGGCAACTACTAGATGACTTCTTAGCCTTCCTTTCCCCAGACAAGCAACCCCAGACATCTAGGGTCCCATAATCTAGGCCTTAGACCGTCTGTGTACCCTTGTGCTGGACTCTTCCCAGTTTCTCAGGACATCTCCTAAACAGGAGGACAGAAACCTGTGCACATTATTTAATCTTTAGCTTCACCAGCACCAAATGGAGGTGGGTAGTAACTAGCCCGGCCTGCTAGCCAAGTTCCTGCTGGGGCAGCCCTGTATGCATTTGGCTTTATTTGCAATGAGCGCACACTGTTGGCTCACATGAAACTCCATGTCTGTCACTACCCCAGGTTCTCTCCAGCAGGGCTGCTGCTCACCCAGTCACTGCCCAGTAGGTAGTCCTGCCCAGTGCAGAACAGTTTGCTTACTGAACCCCAAGAGATTCTCCAGGTTATCAAAAGTCTGTTTTCTCCAACCTTTACCTGCTGGAGGACAAGCCAGTTCCCCTAATTTGGGATCGTTTGCAAGGATGCAGTTCTGTCTTATCATCCAGGTCATAGAGGAAGATATCACACAATATAAGCCCTGCAGGAGTCCCTGGGATATTTTTGACAAGGAAGTTGCTGTCCTTCAGTCCCCATGATATAGCACATATCTTAGAATCACAGAATCAGAGAATCATAGAGTGGTTTAGGTTGGAAGGGATCTTAAAGATCGTCTGCTTCCAACCTCCCTGCCACGGCCAGGGACACCTTCAATCAGCCCAGGTTGTTCAAAGCCCCATCCAGCCTGGCCTTGAACACTTCAGGGAGCGGGCACCCGCAGCTTCTCTGGGCAACCTGTGCCAGTGCCTCACCACCCTCACGGTAAAGAATTTCTTTCTTATATTCAGTCTAAATTTACCTTCTTTTAGTTTAAAGGCATTACCCCTTGTCCTATCACTACATGCCCCAGTAAAAAGTCCCTCTCCAGCTTGCTTGCAGGGCCCCTTCAGGTACTGGAAGGGCACAATACGGTCTCCTCGGAGCCTTCACTTCTCGAGGCCAAACAGGCCCAAATCTCAGCCTTTCCTCACAGCAGAGGTGTTCCAGCCCTCTGGTCATCTTTGTGGCTTCCTCTGGCCCCGGTCCAACAGCTCCACGTCCTCCTTGTGCTGAGGGCTCCAGAGCTGGACGCAGGACTCCAGGTGGGGCCTCACCAGAGCGGAGTATGGGGGCAGATTGTGGGCTTGGTTTCACTTTGCAGAAAGAGTATTAAAGAAAACACATAAATGAAATATTTCTAATAACCTCTTACATTAGGGCAGAATTGTTCTTCATAAAATTTTTGTGAATTTGGAAATTATTTTTTTCCTTATTTTCGTGAGTAGATAATCTGTTCTTTCACAGTTTAACAACAGTAATCAATATTATTAGAAAGGTTGCACTTTTTCTATTGAGAAGTCATAACTTGGGGAGAAAAGAACTGATATTTTTAGAGCCCTGCTAACTAAAAAGTATCATAATTTTCTTCTCACTTAAAGAAATTACTCTTCTGTCTGTCTAGGTACAGAAAAGCTTCTGTGAAAAGTTATTAGTGTTTAAGAAGAAGCATTGGGTATTTGTCAAGAGCTTTACTGCTATCAAACTACAGGTGTTCATATCTGTGCATACTGTGTATTTTAATATTCACCCTGTGCTAAGAAAATAAGCTGGCAACTCATTATCTGTACAACTTCACAGAAATCACTTATGCCAACTCCAGTGCAACAGCAGTGAAGTGGTATTCAGTATATTTATTCTGAAGTATCGTTAGTCAGAAAGGGACACATACAGGCCAGACTGGAGCAAATGCAAGCCTGAATGAAGCCGAGATGCACAGCATGCTCTTTCTTCTGTGCTTATCATTGGCAGACCTCAGCCAGAGCAAGGTTCAAGCTCATATTTTCTTTTTTTCTCTTTTTTTTTTATAGAGAAAGAAAGGACTTACATAATTAAAGTCCATTGGAAAAATGTCTCTTTCCACATATCAAAAAAAACGAGACAAATTTTTCTCCTCAGAAATGCAGGTGGCATTCTGTTTTAATTCAGGGTATGGATATGCAGACCCAGGCTACTTAGACAAGAAGTAGCTGTTTGGCCAGGTCTCCAACATTAGTCACAGGAGAACTTGGACTTTCTTGCTGCCTCTGAGATTACCATTTTGCCAGTAGTATCCCTCCTCACCTCTCAGAGGAGAATGCATCTCCCTTGGTTAATGAGTACAAATGAAGTTGCCCACTCTTCTCCAGATTTCTCTCTCCTTCTCCTTCTCCCTCTCTCTCTCGCACTCAAGCTCATCACTTTCTGGGAGCAGGCATGCTTGTGACATTTTACCAGTAGCAAAGAGGGCAAAAATCACCTTTGACTAAAACCGTTTTTTTAGATAGGTACCTAATGTGAAGTGTTGACTGCTTGCATGTCAGATGAATATGCTTTCCTAAGGGTTTTAGAGAGCAAGAATGCTAACCTGAAGGGCCTGTACAGTCATGTAACATTTCTTCTTTTCTTTTTTACTGTTTGCTGATGACAGCAAAGGGATAGACTGGCATTGTGCTTTAACCAAAACTGTAGCTGTGATGCAGATTTATTTCTAGTTTATTAAATCTTCTAGCAGGTTGCATATGTGGAGGGAGTCTCTTGGAGAGTGAGCAGGTGGACTTATCCATCGTTGTTTAAAGTTGGCTCAAGTCCTTTTGCAGAACCATTGCCATATTGTTATCCTGGGTAACTTGGTAGCTCAGGGGCTGGACAGTCAGTCCATGTGATTTCTCCCAGGATTCACTTTCAGGCTTTTTGCTGTTTTATATCCACCTGCTTCCTTTTGGAAATGTGGTTAGACTGTAGGACTAGAGCCATCACCACTCTGTCAGTGATGAATAACCAATGTGCCTGTCATTCTCCCCGGTCGTGTCATGAATGCTTTATGGTGCCCTCAGCAGATGTTCTTTGATGGAAAACCTGCAAACTAGTTAGGACAAAAATCTCATCAGAGAACGTTTAGTAAACAGCTCTAGTCCCAGTCTCAGGATTCAGTCCAAACACGGATTCTTTGGTTTTTAGCAAACCCCACTGAAAAGCCAGGAACGCTTCCCTTCCACTAAGTCTGAACGTTCTTCATTAAATATCAAAATATCAAGAATGTCATTACCCCTAAAAGAAAAAGTCCGAGTTTTGAGGCATTGTTTATATATAGTCTTATCTCAGTCAACTAACTGAGCTAAATCAGCTGAACACCATGGGAAGCTGACCCGTGGGACTGGGGCTGTAGTCACCTGGGAAGGGGGGCACATACTCTTGGGTAGTCACCATTATCAGAAATATTTGTCCTCAGGCTGTCCAAAGTGAGGCTGAGGTGCCAAGTGAGCTGCCAGAAGCTTTGATGTCAGTCCTCGGCTTTGTTTCGTGTAGTCCCCTGTCACTAGCACTGTTGTAGAGTTTCAGAATTGTTTTAGAAATTACTGGCAAGACCAATCAACACTGGAAGAAAACAGCACCATAATTTTGATGTACATTCTGCCCCATGCTTCCGTGTCCTTCATACTCTCATAAACTACTTTATCTGAATACATCTTTGTCCAGAGCCTGCTGGATAGGTAGGAGAACTTTCTGTAGTGTTACAAACAGTAATAGATTATTACTTATCCTTCACCATATCTTTGAAACAGTTTCCTGCATCAGCATCAAAGCAATCTTTTCATGTATTTGGATCAGAACAAAAGACTTCTAAGCCACCTTTCCTTCCATTTATGTAGGTTTTACTTTAATACCTGAAGAGCCAGACTTATTTACAGAGGACTAATCAAATGGATTAATCTTCTGCCTAATTTTGCTGCTCCTCTTTTACCCAATAATGTTTTCGCATTTCACTCCTTTTAAAAGTAATGATAGTAAGCATTTTTCTCTTCTGCCTCTGGTGCAGGACTTAAAAAAAGATATTACTTAGATTTTCACACAGATGTCATGTTTGTGATGAAGTCTGACAGGGCAATTGTAATTTCTAGAATGGAAATTTTTAAGGAATTGTATATGTTTGGTAAATGTCTTTAAAAAAAAGTTAGTGAATGTTGGGTCTGATAAAAAGAGCTGTAAACAGTTCTGGGAAGTGAACTGTTTTTTATCTACCAAACACTGCAGGCAGATACATCTCCGTGATGCTCTGCAGGGATTACTCCTGTGGGTGATCTCCACAGACAGTCTGCTCACCATGTTTCTTGTGGTTTCTGTAAGCAAACTGCCAGCTCGTATTGCTTGTGGCACTACTTTGTTAAGAAAGAATTTAAGAAGATGATGAGTTCAACTAGGAAAGGACTCCTGAACTTTTAGGGGAATGGAGTACTGGGACAGTGTACCTCCTTTGGAAACTGTCAGGCTTTGCTCTGTGTGCATGAGGGGGAACACGGCTGAGACTGTGGATACTCTCTCTGCCATCAGTAACCATCCCTGTTGTTATTTTTAGTTATATTCTTAGTTACCAAGAGGTAACTAAACCTGATCCCTCTTGTACTTCTTTCACATAAATGTGACTCTGCTGACTTTCCTTTACAGTAGTGTGAAAGAAAAAATTGATGTATTAAGGAAATATTTTACTCTTTCTAATCACACAAAGGGTAATAATATTTTTAGAGTGACATAGGGAAAAGCAAAGAGGAGTAGTGTAGCTGAAAGTCAGACTTGAACATTCAGTAGAAAAATGAGGCTTGGGATGCATAAAATTTCTGTTTAGGCAAGTTCAAACTAATTTTATGAACCGTTCACCCAGCTCAACTTTCCTTTTTGAATCCCGTTTTCCTTACCAGCTAGAAACAAATACAGCAAATTTCAGTAGACCTTGAAAAACACATTAAAACTGAGCACAAGGTTCCTTCTTTCTTTCAATATATCTCAGCTAAATTGAAACACCGCAATATTTTTAAGATGACAGCTTTCAAGAAAATACAATATCAAGTTTAACTTTAAAAAAGGCTATGTTATAGTTCAGTCTAAGAAATTTATGTAATTATATACTCCAGAATATGCTGTAAAGATCTATTAATAGACACCTTCAAAAACAAAATTTACTATACCAAATTGTTTAAAGCTCTGCTTGTGTGTTGCCTTTTCTTTACAGGTTGTGAATTATCAAGTTATAAACCACAAAGAACCCACAGCCAAAGGCATTCATAATAATGTTAGATTGAAATGTATACCATTGCATTTGTGAGCATTCATTTCCTTTCTTATTACTGCTTTGTGGATATGAATTGGCATTTTCATCCCCAGGAAGAGGAAGATTTTCATGTTAATTCCATAAACCGTAACAATAACCAAGCAACTCCAGTGACTGCTCAGTGCCAGTACCATTAGATGTGACACGGCCTTTTGTATGGGCAGATCTAAGTTAGAAAAGTAAATGCTATTGATTGGTCCCAAAATTCAGCGGTGTGGAAAGCTGGCAGTTTAACTAGGCTTCCCGGCTTTAGAAGGCTCTTCAAAATATACACCTGTGCACTGACCTCCGCAGGAGAGTTCTGTTGCTAGTATGAGGCATACTGTACATCTGTACCTTCATCCCATTGAAGAACAGGCAAAGAAACTGTCTGTCTTTTAACCAAATAGGCAAACAGCATGGCCATCAGACAGGGCAATGCGCGGGAGCTGTTTGAAGTCATTAGGAATGGTTGGTGGAGCTGGCTCAAAGCAGCTCCACTTTTGTGTCACTATGAAGACACAGGGTTTGTTTCTGTGAGAGCTGTTGGTAATCTGCAGTGATGGGGAGTCGGTGTGTGTTTTGAAGAAAAGGTACAAGGACATACTCTGGATTTCATGGATCAGTACCCTGCCTTGAAACATGGATTAGTTACAGGAAAACCAGGCCATAAGCACTAACTCTTGTGCCTTCAGAAGCGAGGGCCCAGGTCTTTTCTTGAAAGCTGCAAGTTCTGTATGGGACTTGCGCTTTGCTGGACTTTGAGTGCTTTGCTGTTGTCCTCAGTAGGATCAGGATTACAGATTTGGATTTCCCTTTCCTGGCCAAAAGACTGTGAGGGATGTAAAAGGAGACAGATACCCAGCTGGAGGCACCAACTGGTGCAGGTACATGAGAGCCCATAGTGTTGCCTTGATTTACATAGTTTGGAAATTTAGTTCTGAGCACAACCACCTTATTAAAGTGAAGACAGATGATACCCACTGAGCCTTATCACAGCTGTTGTTGTGCTGCTTAGATATGAGGACAAACTTCAGCTCCTTAAATGAGAAAAACACACCCTTCCGTGGGGCTGCTCAGCTTGTTGGCAGAATCTGAAACTCTGCCTATCCTGCCTGAAGCCCAAGACAGTCTGGCTTTATGGACTGTCAGCACAAAATCCTTATCTTCATGTCTTCTCTGCCCTTGCTCGTCCTGCTTGCAGGACATACAGCAAAAAAAAAGGTTTGCCAAAACTCACCTTGTGCAATGCTTCCATTTTGTTTTGATTTTGGCATGAAAAGCCCTTTTCTTCTGAACACCATAAAAACTGAAGAACTGCTGAGGTTACAGAATCACAGAATCACAGAATCACAGAATCGTAGGGGTTGGAAGGGACCTGTGGAAGGTTGATTTTATTCCTTCCAAAAAAGGCTGAAATCCAGCCTTTCCTCCTGTCAAATGATGGCTTAGGACATTCAATCTAGTTGAAAATTGTTTGCTAGTTTGCTTGTGTTAACAAGCTAGAAGCATAAGTTTTAGCCATTAATTCTTCCAGAGTATTGCTAGAAGTTACTGCTGAAGCACAAGCCAGCGCGATTTCATTTCACTTCCAGGAAGTTTTGCATTTGCTCTTTCCAAAGCAATTCAGTGACAAATGTGACAGTATCGTAAGCACTGAGAGGCAGAGATCTGATAATCAGAATGCAAAGTGTTTCTGTTAAAATTCACTAAAATACAGCTTTGATTGATGTCATGACTGAAAATTGCTATGAATGATGGCATTTCGGTGGTACCTGTGAAATGGAAAGACGTAAGACTTCAGATCATCCATCATGTGCAGATGTTTACTGCAAGGGTTCCCACTTCTATGAAGTGGTTTGCCTGGGTGGGTTATAGTTGGAGCACCAGCATGCTCCATGCCATCCCGACTCGTAGCTAACTGGAGGAACTACGCACTGCCAGGTCTGATGCCCTACACAAGTTCTAAATTTATTTTAGAATTTGTAAAATGTAAAGAGAAACAAAATACAGACACACAGGTGATGCAGACAGGGATCTGTCTTCCCAAAAATCTGCACCAGTGGAGGTCATGGGAGATCACTTTGGCAGTTATGTTTTGCACTTGGTTTAGTCATGGCTGGATTGTTTTCTGGATTCACTGTTGAGGTTAGGTATGGTTATGGACTGCAAAAAAAAGTTAGAAGCTTCTTTTCTCCAAGTGGAGTTCACCTGTAATGAGCATATTTTTTTATTAAGGAGTAAGGTGCATTTAATGAAACATCACTGAAAATCTGCTACTGACTTTGCTGTTTATATTGATGCTCGTGTAAGGGCTTAGATGACTACACTGATAGGCCCAAGATAAGCAGACAACATGCTAGCGCACAGATAAGATAATATATTTGCCTTGTTATTCTGCTGTATTGTGTTTGTAATAAGCTGTGGAGTGCTATTTAATTTGTAGTTACTATGCACAAGATTGATAGATTCTGGTTATCTTTTATAAGCAGCAGAGTACACAGACAGCGCCAGCCTTAGACAAAAAACTCAAGGAATTATTTGGGACCCTGCAGGCCTATCCAGTCCATCCAGGGCAGTTCCCTGACCATCGGATTATTGCATGGTACCTGGCCATGTACCCGGCTTACCTGGTCGTATCCCCAGGCGGGGTGAACTTTCCTCTGGAGGTACAAGGGTGCCCAAAGAGACAGCAGCTGCGGAGCTGAGGGGTAACCCCCTCCCACATCTCTGTTGCTCTAAAGCAGAGTCTAAGCCAAGACCTGTGCCCCTAGTCTGGGAATCGTGGTACCAGCTGTGAGAGGCAGGACCCTGGGGATGAGCGTGATGGGGATGAACTGGAGGGTTAGGAAGCAGGGGCCCAAGTCATGCCTTGAGGACTTTAAGAGCAGTCAAGAGTGAGGTAGGTTGGGATAGAAGAAAGTACAGCTGACAGCGTGAAAGGGGAAGACAAATTTGTATTTTTAGAAGCCACATAGGTCCTAAATTTTGGTGGTCTCCAAAATGTCTAAGGCCTAGCCTGAAAGTAATTTTCAAATATTAGCTTATTTTAATAAGTGTACAAGTGATATTACAGTTCAGTAATAGTAAACATTTCTCTCGGGGTAAAGTTAAGATCATGCGCTTAGTTTACATGCTGTCATAACTTGGATGTTATTCAAGAAATATTTTTACCAAGGGGATCTGTATTTGCCTGAGTGACTCAGGATGCCAGGTGGCTGATGTTACTTAGCTTTGTTCTTTCCTATAGCACTGACTAGCCTCCAGTTGCTCACTCTTTTATACTGTATGTACTTAAGAAAAAATATTGCACCTTGAGATAAAATAAAACATCCTGTTGTTGCAAAAAGACATGAAAAAATCAGTGCTGTATAAACTCAAAAAGCACAACATCTCACCTGATCAGAACCTACTTGTGCTTCAGGCTCTCAAAGCAAACACCTCATCAGGGTCTACCTCTCCCAAACGGACTGCAGATAGAATAAAGAGCCTGAGACACCTTTAATAAATGACTAATTTAACTTGAGAGAAAATGCCTTTGCCCCAACTTGGAGATGTAGATGTGATGGGGGCGTATAGGAACAGATCTCCCCACAGTATTGCCCCATTCTCAATTCACAGCTTTGCAGTCCTCCCAGGACATGCCATCCTTCGCAGAGTACAGTTTCATGACACTTTCCATGTAGCCCTGTAACAGGTATTGCCATTGCTAATAACATGCCATAAGCTTCTGTACTGAGTTTATAAGGCCTCAGGACTGAGGCTTGATAAGTTTACTCTGTCTGAACTTTTCCTGACCTGCCTGCAGCTTGGGTTTCCCTGGTTTAGCTGTGACAGCAAATTCTTGAATTGACCAGGTAGCTACAGCTAATTTGTTTTACTTTGTTTATCTTTGTGTGGTACAACCAATAGCTTTATATAGATAGCAGTAACAAGCAGTTATGCTGTGTAGAATAAGATGTTTATGACTGTAACACAGTGATGTCATGCAGAGAAATGCAGACTTGGCATGATAGCAGAGACCTTGAGAGGTGGAGACACAGGATGGGCACAGAGGCGTGCAGGCGTGGGGAGATAACAGACATGGCGCAGGTGACCACTGAGGACCCCATGGCTATAGACAGTTGAATAGTGGCCAGTTAAAGAAATGCAGACATGGAGATGCAAAAAATGGTTTTAGGGGTAGCTCAGAGAACAAGGAAATTGTATCTAAGATGGAAAAGGCATCACATAATGAAATTTTATTTTGTGAAGCTACAGACCAGCAAAGAATGAGCAAAGGTGTAAAAACATATTACCAAACATAGAAAAATGACCCGAGTGCATCCTGGAGTGAAGAAGAAGAAACTAACAGGCATCATGCTTGTCCTAGTGCATGATGTCTAACAAGAGCTGTGTGTCACAGCAAGGTGGAAATATATTGCTTTGTTTTGCTTGTAATCCTTGCTGAGTAATCCTAGCATACTCTGCCCTTAATGTTAAAAACATAAATACTAAGAAGCTGGTTTGACTGAAGCTGATCTAGAGTTCTGTTCTGCTTCAGTGTTGCACTAGATGGGAATAAAGTCAGGTGAAACAAATGTTTGTTTGATATTAATGAACAAAAAAGTCTCCTACCTTGGCATAAGAAAAATAAAACCTGAATGTCAAATTGCTGAATATTTTTCTTTCTAGCATACCATCAGGTATGGACCACAGCTTTAAATTCCAGTGTTAGTCTTGATTATGTCTGAAACAGCATGGTTCTGTTGGTATAACTCTCTCATCTTTCATAAAGGAACAGGAATGAGAAATTCAACTTAATTGCATACTTTTAAGTCAGAGCACTATTTCTAGCATCTAGGTTGTGTTAGTCAAGACATCGCAGGGTCTGAAAGAGCAGAAGAGGCTATTAGTTCTTCTTCTAGGTACTAAATTGGTACAGATGTGAGATGCTCCCAGTGTAGTTCAGTATCTGCTGTGTCTCTGGCATGTCTCTGAAATCCTCCCCCATGTGGGTCTGCATACAGCTGGGCGGGCAATGTGGGTTCGACTGAACTGTACACTAATCAGGCTTTCAAATGAAGATAGAGCATAATTAAACTCAGTGTAAAATTACCCAGAAGGCAGTAACACATTTTAAGAGGCTGCAGCTCTTTGACATTTATATCGTTAAAAAAGTATGTTTTCTCCCTAGGGGTGCAAACCCGGAAGGTGTTTGATCTGACCTAGCTGGGAAGGCTCGTGACCTCCAAAAAGATGTGCCATGCCTTGCAGAATTCAGCTATAAGGCACAAAAACATGTTCGTGCTTCTTTCTGTTTCTCTGCTGCAGACACCAGCCTGGCTTGCGGCCTCGACTCACACGCAGAGAACAGCAGCAGAAAATAATAATTCTGTTCTGCAGAGGCAGCATTGCAATGATCTGGCTTTGAATGTCACCTCACACATCAGCTACTTTTTTGCCTCTCATGCATGGCAGTACTTACACTCCCCAGAGCAGCAGAAATTTTTTTGCCAGCTCTTGTGGACTCATCTGTTTGAGCCAAATGAGCCTTCAAGTGGTAAAGATGTTTAAAACAGTACACAAAAAAGGCCATCCAGGAGTTTCCACATCTTGAGTGAGACATCTCTCCATCTTGGGCACCACTAGAATGAAAAACACTGCAGGTTCAGGGCAGCTTCTCCTTCCCCTGTGAGTGCATAGCAAAGGGATTCCTGCTGTCCCGGAGGAAACAGGCTGATTTGGGATAGTAGTACATTGGTGTACAGGGCACTGTATGGAAGAAAATGCAGATGTTTCAGAGGGTTACATCATGCTATTCCGTCCCACCACGGCTGTGTGGCCACAGTGACCGGGAAATTAAAAGAAAAAAAATAAGTCATTTGATTTAGAATGGCAGCTAAGGCAGGAGTTGCACTCTTGTGCGCATAAATTTACTGATGATTATTTCTCCAAAATGAGATTTATATAGTGGGTCTAGAAAACTATTAAAAGGGGTCTGGAACATAGAATTAAGGGTCCTGCACTCATACAGCCTAGCTGGCTTGGAGCATAGGTGGGACTTTGTGAGTCAAACCTCTCCTGGGAGAGATATTAGTCCAGTCGGCCAAAGTCTATATGAACATCTGTGAGGTGGAAACTATGAACGGGGTTGCAGCTTGCTGTTGAAGAGAATTCCCTACACAGTCAACAGAGGCACCGAGCCAGTTCCCTTGCACCTAAAAGGTTCGGAGTGTTGTGGGGCTCCATTGTTTTCTTTCTGCCCCAAGGTGATCAGCCACTACTTAATACATTTTCCTGTCTTATCATCATGTAAATGAAATGCAGCACGTTTCTGGAAGAGGCTATTAAACTGCTAAGGCAAGTATTTTAAATTTGATTGGATTAAGTATACATGGACTTCAAATTCCAAATATACTTGCCATTTTATTTACAGCAAATAAACAGAAAAAGCTGTTGGATCATAATCAGGAATGAACAGAACCCTCTTAAAATATACAGCAGCATTCTCACTAGGGTTGATATAATCAGGTCGGTAATTTGGGAGTAATGCTACCGTGTCAGTATTTCTATATACTTTTCTTCTCAGGGGTTCATAAATATCTGATAAAAAAGCAATCGTCTCAGAATGAAAAAACAGTGGGCAAAATTTTATATAAAATTAGTTAAGCATTGGTTTTATTTTGAAATATTTTTTGGTGTTTTCCACTGCTGGTTTGCTTATCTTCGACAAAAAAGACCAACAGTTACTTTCATAAAACAATCCTGAGGAGGTAAAAAGCTCTCATTTGAGCTCAGCTGTTCAAATTTAGCCTCCTCTGAGCTGTGCATTTTCCCTCACACTGTCGTGCTGGGAGGCAGCAGGAGAGAAGACTTGGAAGGAAGGATCATCTTTGCTGCCTCGACTGCTGACCGTAATGCACGCGGGTCAGGGCCCTTCGCTTGCACCTGACCTCCAAGCATTTCGTTTCTGCTGAGAAAATGCCCTCAACATCTGTGTGCCTGCTAATGGGCATATGTAAAACCGGCAGTGTCCTGGTGACAGCGTGCTATTTCACAGTCGAGGCGAGGTACGGCCCTGCAGGTGGGCAGTGTGGTGCCTGTTCTGCTGGCAGGACACATCTGGACAGTTGAGGCCATCCCTACGTGACCACGCAGAAGACTGGCACGGTTTGTGTGAAAATGTAAAAGAGCTGTGGAAGAAAAGGGAGGGAAAAAATGATGGAAAAGGTGCACTTGGGTTTTCATTTCAAAGCATAATGCTGTTGAAGTCATATAGGGTGCGAAAGGCACAGATGGTGTAAAGGTGTTTTCAAAACTGCGTGCTCAATGTGTCTTGAAGTAAATGGGCATAACTGAAAACAACACAGCTCAATGGTGTGCACCTTTAGACACCAAAATGCCTTTTAAAATTTGGCCTTCAGTACTTCACATCTAAATTGTAAAACTTAGATGCCTGTAAACTTTTAAGAATTTCAACCTTTGCATTCTTTGTCTACTTAGGTACTTCTGGATATTTTATCATTGCTATAATTAAACTATGAGGAACTGGCAGGTAATTCTCTAATTGGAATGTTATGGTTTTTTATTCTATAAAATAATCTTTAAGAATTATAAAACTGCTGGACTTCATGGTCTGTAGTTCATCAAGAGCATTGAAATAACAGGCAATGTTAGTTAATTCAATCAAATGCTTATTACTGTGTTTTACAGGTAGAGTAATTTCAGTGGTTTTGACTTCATTAAAAGAAAAATGGATATATTTGTATTGTGACATGAGAAGCTACAATAAATTAATGGTTATGTCTCTCAGCTCATTAAAAAGGTAGCAACTTGATATTGCATTGTTGCTGCTGATTATTTCTACAGTGAGAAAGTGTATGGCTATTCCTTGCAGGCAGTAATAATAGATAATATTTGGTTTTAAAGGTGCCACCAGAAAACCGTAGTGAATGGAGGAAGTGAAACAGTTCCAACATGACCACATGGAATAAAATATACTCTATATTGCTATGCATTAGAAAACTACTTCTGGTAGCTGAATGCCTGCTCAATACCACAAATAAAATGCTCATAAGGTTTTTCAGTACTTAGTCAAAAGTCAGCATATGTTTTTATCTGATATATAATTTTATATGACAATAATGTACAGGAAAGTGAACCAGTAGTGGGCAGTTGAGTTGGATTTGCACAGATACTATATATGGGCACTGTGAAAAAAATCTATTATTGTCTTATAAGCATATTGAGAACTCAGCTAAATACAAGATTCAATGAACATTTGCACTATCCAAAAAGGATGGTGAATAATTCTCCAGAAATGAGGGGAAATGCCTGCAGAAAGAGAATTGCTGCTTCAAGTCTATCTATATTTGTTTGCTTTTCCTGTGATCATGTTCAACCCAATGTAAGGAAGGTATTGTGTTTGCTGAGGTATCTTTGGAAAAGTGCAATTCTATTTCTTATGGAAAACAAGGTTTGTTTTATGGTGGACTGTACCTGGATATTGCTTTATGAACTGAATTTTACTTTCTGTGTTATATTAATACAATTCGTTCATCATTCTTCCCTGCATATCCGTGTTGCTGTGGAAGCTCTGAAAGAATGTGTAGCGAAGGAGTGCTACAGGTTGCCATGTGGGCCTATGGTGGGATGGTATTTGGCTTTAAGAAAAGGAAATAATTCCAGAGATTCTTGCAGAATAGATCAGAGTTCATACCTCGTAAGCTAAACAGAATAAAAGTAACCAGACAAAGCAATTATATTGTGGAGTAAGAGATCCCCAAGGGTTGTTATACAGGTTTAACTACTGAGTCTGTAATTATATCACTAAAATGCCTTGCCAGATTAAGCTGAACAACCGCTCTGAACCTAAAGACGGTCCGGGGTAGCTCTCTCAGGATTCCTTCAGTGTTGCTGTGAAAACAGAAGTGTGGAAGTTGAGCATCGCAGGCCAGATCCCTGCTCCCTATAGTCTGTTTCAAAGGCCTTAATTCAGTTGTAAAAGAAGGATTACAGGCTTTTATGGCTTAGTAGCAGATGGTCATGGTGTTGCCTTGGCTATGCCTGTCCTCCAGCCACTGCCGTCACAGGCTGGCCTCCAGCAGAGCCCCTACCCTGGGCTGAGCTCGAGCACGGCCTTGTCAGTTGGGAAGGTGGAGATCCCGTCACCCGCTGCCTTCTGCTGCTCTGGGAAGGGGGTAGCAACTTCTGAGAGAGGGTGAGAGTGAACAGTTTCCTTGAATTACAACTGAAACAGCTGAAAATTCACTGTTGGACTCCTATGTACACACAAATGGAAATGATCAGATTTGATACCTAAATGTACCTAGACATGCAGATCCATTTCAGATCCAGCCTTCTAGAAAATGTCCTTTGCTGTGTCAGTTCTCAAATTTGTTTTTCATTAACGTCCCCCTTAACACTAAGATTCTCAAATTCTTCTACCTTAATATGAGATCCTGGATTTTGAAATCAGGCTTCAAAATAAGTGAGCAGGTTTGGAAGTGTCTGAATACCACTAGCTCTCACCAAACTAGTCAAAAAATCACTTATTTTGAAGGCAGAGTTTAGTTTTACGTGTCAGGATGTTGTATCCAGAAGATTTTCAAAATAACTTCTGGATGAATAACGTTGGGTTCACCTCCTTTCATTTTCCCCTTCCAGTAAAGGTTCATTGGAAAGTTAGTTTGTCATAATTACAGAAAGTAGAGCAAAATTGCATGTTTTCTACTTTGGGAAGTCTTGACACTTCTAATGGAAAGTTGGTTGGGAAAGCAATGGCCATCTAAAAACCCTGATAAGCTAGGAAATGTCAGACGGTGATTCATTTCCTCCAATTTTAACATAGATCTACAGTGAAGTACTTAACTCCGAATCACTATCATTTCATTGTTTTAGAGCATAGTATGACATAAGCTAGCCAAAAATATCTGGAGATCTGGGTACAACAGATAAAATATCTAACAAGCCCTTCTTCTAGAACTTATTTATAGAAACTCCATTAAGATCTTGCAACAGATCTTTTCTATGCAGTGCGTGCTGTCAACGTACCTTTTAAAAAGCCTTTACATCACAAAAAAGAGATATACTGATGCACAACAAACTACCTTTGTCATAGACAAAAATAATTGCATCCAAGGTAATAACTATCACACCTTCCCATTACTTTTCTCTCCCGTCTTTACCAATTATAGTGCTGTAGTGGGCATAATCCTGGCAATTTTAAGCGAGCAGACGTTTCGCTGAAATCATAGCTTTCACTGCATAATTGCAATCTCTAATTGCATAAATGCAGCCTATTTGTTTGCACTGCTTGCTTAGGCAAGTACACAAACCAAGGCATTTCATTCCTACTCACACAGTTGACATTTTCCAAGACATTTTTGGTGAAAGTTTCTCTTTCCATAATAGTTTTTAATGCAATGGGATCTCGATCACAATTTGGGCTTCTGGCTGCCATTTTAATGCAGAGATGACCTCACCTCTAAGAGAAGACAACTGAAAAATCTATCAGATAATATAAACTGAAGATGAAGAGTAAGACTGAATTTGGTTGGGCGGTCATTGTCTTTGGATGGATATTTTCTTTCTTTTTTTTTGTTTGTTGTGAATCTCTCTTGGTTTGACATGTACTGTATGTATAATCTCATGTGACTTGGTGACCTTATAGCAGCCTCCCAGTACCTGAACGGGGCCTACAGGAAGGATGGAGAGGGACTTTTCACAAGGGTGTGTAGTGATAGGACAAGAGGGAATGGTTCTAAACCAGAAGAGCCAGAAAGAGGGCAGATTTAGATTTAGATTAGATATTAGCAAGAAATTCTTCACCATGAGGGTGGTGAGGCACTGGAACAGGTTGCCCAGAGAAGCTGTGGATGCCCCCACCCTGGAAATGTTCAAAGCCAGGTTGGCTGGAGCTCTGAGCAGCCTGGTCTAGTGGAAGATGTCTCTGCTCATGGAAGGGGGGGTTGGAACCACATGATCTTTAAGGTGCCTTCCAACCCTTACCATTCTATGATTGTATGATTTTCCTTTTGAAACCAATAATCATTCAAATTATGTGGCACTTCTCCTTAACCCAATACTTTTTTTTCTCTCTGCATAGAACTAATAAATCTTATTCAGAACAATTTCTCCCTTTTCCTTGGAATATGTTTTACAGAAAATTGTTCACAAATATCCATGTCTGTGCATGAGGAAGCAAATGTATTTACGTGTTCTTGAGTTGTTTTACCGCATAAGTTAGATTGGCATATATGAACCAAAGAACAAAAATTAAAGATTAGCTTTGAATTATTCAAAAGACCAATAATTCTGTAGTGACTGCTTGTTGGAAATGGGGGATTGTCAAACTCATTGTCGTGATAGTTACTTTAGTGTTCAGTCTTCTGATAGACAAAATATCTAACAAACCCTTTTTCTAGAACTGATTTATGGAAACTCCATTAAGATCTTCCTACAGATCTTTTCCATGCAGTGCGTGCTGTCAACATACCTTTATTTACTCTGTAATTGTGATATTCAAGGGGATTGCTTATAATAATAAACACTGTCAGCATCTAGTGACCAACATTTTCATTCTCTGGCACTTATAACTTAGGTTCTCCAAACACAGAAAAAATATAATATTTCTAAAAGAAAAGGAGTAGTAATCCCTAAAAGTGAATATTTAACCTCTTCTGTCTGCAGAGGTCTCTTGCTGAGTAGCTGGTTTCAAACATATTACAGCAGCCAGTTGCAGTTTTTAGCTTCTGCAACAACTTCCTTGAGGAAGTTTTGTAGTATTTTGTGATTGTAAGGAAAGTTCCTCTTGTTACCAGAGGCAGACGAGTGTCAAATCTGTTGCCCTAATTATGAAATCAAAGTTTCATTTACATTTTTAGGCCTTTTAGAAAGCAGAGTTGAAAGACAATTTCAGGCATTACACCTGCCTGCTGGTGACACTGACAAATAGTAAGGTTTTACAGTTGAATCATAATCTTTAAAAATGTTTTCCCATCTTCATTGTTCCTCGGGGAAGGGCTTACATGAACAAGAAAAATACTAATACCAGGAGAGAGGAAGGGAATACTGACTACACACAAACTGCTGTCTAATGTATTATTAAATAAACCAAAAAGATGAGGGAAGAAACCATTTTCTGTAATTCCTTTCATTACAAGATTTAAGGAATTCTTTAATAGAGACAGACAAATTTTTCATTCAGGGTAACATGATTTTTCTTGCACTCTCTGAACCACCTCTTGGGCTTTTTGGCAGATATTTCCCATGTGGTCCAGAACAGGATCCAAACCTCTGGTCCAGCAGAAGTTGCCCCTTCCTTCACAAGCCTATGAGGAGGCTAAAGACAACCTGCCAAGGATCTCCTTCTGCTGCCCTCAAAAGCCATGTGTTTGTGTCTGTCAAAGCCCAAAGCTCAGCCTGTCTGAAGATGGCCTTTTGCAGTTTAACTGGTGCAGTGTGCCAGCACGGTGTCCTTAATGGATGCGCTGCAGAAAGAGAGTGACTCCATTAAACCAAAGTACAGCCTTTTAGTTCCCTTTGGTCCTCAGCGCTCACTTATCACTATCTCACAGCATCCTACATCCAAATCAAACCTGCCAGCTGCTTGGAGCTCGAGTTGTATTTAATTTAGTTAGTTAAAGCGGCACCTCAACTCTTCCCTCCCAACCGCAGACAGGTTCCTTTCAAGCTATGCTGAGTGGGCGTTTCCTCTCCTGACATGAAAGGGCAGCCAATTTGTAAGGGGGAAAATTAAATTTAGGACACTTAGTTCATATGAGAGGAAGGAAAATAGAGCAGGGGAGTGAGACAGGGGTATAACATTTATTATGTGCATTCAACACACACGTACATGCATATATATATACTTGCAGAAACAGTAAAGCTATTAGGTCAAAAACAGCTACTAATTTTTGAACAATTGACAAAACTGTGGATCTTTCCACAGCAGGCAATTCTGTGTCTGTTGCTAAGAGTTCATGAGTTCTATCAATTCCTTGCTTCTTCCCCAGGGAGAAAGAAAAGTCAGATTTCCTTCTACCCCTGGAAATCCACTAAAGCTCTAAAACAAAATATTTTACCATAAATGTGAGTGATCTGAATTCAGATTTTTATGCGCTCATGAGTTCCTTTATGATGTTGAGCCAGTCACTCAGCAGTTACCACTTACAGTGCTCCAGTCCTCCATCTGTGAAACATGACTAGATCATCTTTATTTTGGGTCTCCATTTATTGTAGTTCACTCAGGAACTGTCTGAAGCAAGGACTGGCCATGGATATATGCAGCATCTATCAAAATGAACTCTGAGGCTTATTTTCCTCTCAGTCTGCCTGCTTGAATCCCTTTAATACTGGTCTCTACAGAGCTGTGACCCTGAAGCAGGGGATTATAAAAGCAGATTTAACCGTGGGAAAGAGTAAGAGCGGATACGTAAATGGTTGAAGGTACTGAGTGAATGTTCAGCAGGAGGGCAGGTGTGTGCTGCATGCCTTTTTTAGTAATCTGTCAATAAAGCTCTTATGGAGACACTTCTGGTTTTCTTGTAGGAAAGACAGCCAAGAGTCCTGCTGAAGTTTTACCTTCTAAGATTGGTTTCCTAGAGAATGACTTGTTTGCAGAGAGTAGAAGTATGTACCTTGTACGTATGCAGTGGAACAAGCCTGTTTTGGCACACAAACTTCCTGCATGATCGAGAGACCGCTGTTGTGGAGGCTTTTGCATCACTTAGCTTTTCTGGAAGCCCTGAAGTGAAATACAGTAATTCAAATCCACTTGTATATTCGTTGCATTGGTGCTCCTCATAAATGGGAAATGTGTTTTACTTGGTGAATTTAGACTCAATACTTGCTTTTTATCTTTTTGAAGATAACAAGGTCAGCCACATCCTCTCCCCCACTGCATGCCTTCCTGCCCTGGAGCAACAACTGCCTCCAATAGCAAGAAGGTGACAGGTTCACCCTGGACAGCCACTCTTCGCCCTGTTAGCTGAGACTGACACTAAGGAAAAAATATTTTTTCCAAAAAGGGAAGAGGAGAGGGGATGATTAATTTTTTCATAAAGGTAGCAAAGACCTCTTGACATCGACTGACAAAATCTTAAGCACAGTTATTGCAGTATTAGCTGCTACTATCAGCAACGAGGTCCTCTTGCATACAGTGTCGCCCATACACGCTTAGGAGGTAATTTTTGTATGAAGTCCTTACTGTCTATGCAGACGAAGTGGACTGGGTGAACAGCAAACAAATTTTTGAATTTGTGCTGAGTTCGGTTTGTTCTCTTTATTCCTATGGCTGTGTCCTGAGTTAAACTGATTAGATTAGAGGTTCCCCATGAGACTTTGGGATAAACAGCTTTGTATTACTTAAAGTTCATAGAATTCAATCTGCTGTTTGGATGTACGAGATCAGAAAATATTTAAAATATTATACACACAAATACAATGTTTGATGCGGATTGTTCCTTTCCCCAGAATTGATTTGCCTTGGTGTCTTGTAATTTATTCATGCAAGGGAGCAATGATGGATGATGTAAATTACTTTATTTTTCCCTTTTGACTTAAATAATAACTGCCATTATCTTAGCTCAGTATGGAAATATGGGGTAAGACCTGGCAAAGTGTTGCAAAGTTACTTTTTTTTTCCTTTAAGGCGACAGCAATTATAAGCATGAGTTCATTATTCAGAAAGAATGTGTTTCTTAAAGAGAGTGAAAATGTCACAGTTTAAGAATATCACCTGAATGCTGAGAGGTGATGTTGTCAAATGCACACTGAAATAAAAGATGGTCAAATGGAGTTATCTTTTTTTTTTGAGCCATTCATGCTTTTTTCGAACCTTAAGTCATTGCAAGAGATACAAAATTAATAGATTCTGAAGATGAAAACACAGGTTCTGGCATAGAAGTAAGCAGTTTGTAAAGCTGCCTCTTATGCATCTCTCTAGGGACAGAAGCTTAGAAATATGAATTGGAACTGGAAAATAGAGTGTAAAAGAGCCCAAGACAACTGAGCTGGACCTTGCACTGCAGCATCCATACCCAGTATAAATCACTGTATTTTAGTGAACCTACACTTGTCTTCATTATTATCATGTTCTTAAAAAAGTGTTTTCTAACACAGTCTTGCATGATGTACAAACCATCTATAGAGTTTACCAGAAACATTGTGGGAGTGCAGACTTCAGGCAGAAGTCTCTCACCCAGCACTTGTCGTCTAGGTCAGGGATGACCAGACCCACTGACCGTGTGAGCTGCGTCCCTGTGTCTTCGTATTAACAAGCCTTATTGGTCCTCCACCAGAGAAGTTGGTCTTTGAGAAACACAGATAGGCAGAGATAGCAGAGATTCTCCAGATGTCCCATGGGTCTGTTTTGGGAGGACAGTAGACTGAGTGTTCACAGGAGTGCCTGGTAACCACCAGCAACCAGGGTCTCGGGTCACCTAGCACAGATCTGCTGCCAGCTATGCAGTGTAGCCCTTACACATGAGCCTAACTTGAGCCATGGGTGTGCTGATAAATCTCAACAGATCGACTGTTTCTGATGAAAATTGGACCGAAAAAAAGTAGGAGGTGGGACAAAGGAAGCAGAGGGCTCTGAGGTGACTCGCGTGACCTCAGTGAAGAGCTGCAAATCTGAATCCTCATCCACCAATGCCCAGTGTCCCATGCTGCATCCAGAAACCACACTGCTGGTTTTCTTTCCTCATTGTACTGAAGAACCTGAGTCTCCCCAAAGTGCCACTGGAAAGCTGTGAGGGATCTAATCTTCTTTTTGCTGCTTTAGACTTCCTCATCTGGAAGATAAGTATTTATAGGCTATCCATCTAATTTCAGGTTTTAATCTACATGCTGAATCATGATTCATAAGACATCAGTCTCTCAAGTTCATGAAATGCTCATCCTTAACGCTCACTGTTTGGATTGCATACTGCAGACAGGCCTGTCTGGAGGATGATATAGTGGCTCTGTTCCTGTTCACGCAAAATCACAAGGCAGGAGAAAGCTCACGGTGATAAGATGCTTTCAGTGAATGTGCCTTCCCAGAGCCCATTCCCACATCTTCTGTTTTCTGCTGTGACTGCCAGGTACAACCAGGAGAGGAAGGACCTTTTACAGCATCGTGCTTTTGTCAGTGTGGCCCCCTGATGAAAGGGGCTGGTGCTAGGTCACTGCAAGAAATAACTTAGTCTCTTGGGATATTGTGTTCAGAGCGAGAGCTTACAAGGACTATAGACTGACCAAGAGAGTGGAATTCAAATAGTCTCTTTTTCCTGGCTGAGGCAATGCTTCAAGTACACAAAAGGCAGTGGCGTGTCTATATCAGAAGCAGCTGTCTGCCAGCAGTACAAAGGGTATTGTTCCTGCTGTTTCCCATGGAACAAAGGCACACATGTGAGAATCACAAGAAGTGACTGAAAAAAAGGGAGATAGCCAGGAGCTAATGGGAAGTGGCAAAACCCTTCATAAACTTTCTCTTCCTGTAATATCTAAATTCATCACCTCAGATACAGAAAGTGCTCCTTTGGCCAAGCCAAGGATCAAAAGATTAGATTTGAGTATGGAAAATAAAGAATCGCATGTTTGATGTCTAGTTCCTCTGTGCCATGGAAACACAAGACTTTCCAATAGAAATCCACCAAAAACAGGTGAGCTAGCAATGCATTAGGAAATGCAAAACCACAGATTATTCTGGTGAACCTGCTCTTGTACATAATGTGCATGTGCTTTTACAGTAATAAGTATGTCCCATGGATTTCTGTATTACCTGTAAAGCACTCAGGCTGATTAGGACCAAGTTTAATTTGGTCCTAATCAGCTCCAGGCAAGTGGACCGCGAAATTAAGCTTGACACATTAATTTTGTGTTTTATAGTGGGTAGCCCTGCCCAATTTGCCTGACTGTGCTAGACCAATTTTATGTCTGTCTATATGTGCATGAATATATAGATATACACACATATTTAAAGCACTTCAGTTGTCTCAGACATAGGTGCCATGATGTAAGATGTTCCACTTTTTCTTTGGACTACAGGCAATCCCTCTTGGGCTTCACATTTAAAGCATCACACTTTCTTTTAGTTCCAGTCTGCCGATGGTGCTAATGTTTAGTGACATTTACTCAGTACTAATGATCACCTTTGGGGATTTTCAGAGTGCTTGCCTCTTGCTGGTCATTGGTGAAATGTGATCAATAAATCTGCCAGCCAGGCTTTTCCTCTTGCCTTTCCTATTGGAATTAAATGAACACCACAGTAACCGATTTGCCATGGAGTTCCCTTACCATCCAGAGCCACTCTGTACATGAGTAATGCTGGTTTAATGGATCTATGAAGCGTATCGTGAAATTATAAATATATGGAAGAAAACAGATGAGTAATACTAATATTAAGCTTGTTTTTAGGTATAATTCTTGACTGGAAAAAGGAGGAAAGTTAAAAATTGCATAACAATTTGTTCTATTTGTTTCTCATTTTCTTCCTGATGAACTGCTCCTATCAGCTTTTCTCTTTCTAGCTCATATCTGTATTGGCACGAAGGACCTTTCCTTATTTTTCCTTTCTGACAAGTTGTTCCAAACACTTTTTTCTTTTCATCTTGAAGCGGTGTGCTACTTACTGTATTTCACATTTGGCAACTCTCTTGAAACTTTTTTTGTATTGTTGTTCACCAAACAGAAGTTACTTGTGTTTTCTCTGTAGGGAGAGATGTCATTAGGTAATTTATCAGCATAATCTATTAAGAGTTAATGATACTACATCTGAAAAATTACATTATTTATTTTTAAGCCACTATTCTTAATACAGTGACATTATTTTCTGTTTTTGATCATAAGAGTAATTTCTCATGTCTTTCCATCTGTCTGATGGACAGTAACAAACAGTATTCAAATAGATGCTAAATGTTATCTATGGAGTTGTGAATACTGTGCCTTTGACCAGAGGTAGAGCAAGATCTTGCAAACTGCCATGACAAACTTCAATGGAATATTAAAGTTATCTTCAAATTTTTATGTGAGTTTAAGGAGAGCTGCTTCTGGAAGACAGGGGTCTGTCCTCCTGTGCTAAGAAGTTGTATAACTGCCCGTGTCTGTGTTACAGGGCTGTGGAGCAATGGCTAAAAGCGTCTGGTGTGACAGTGAGTAAGTGGGTTTTTCTGAACGCTTATAGCATTGTCACACAGCAAAAGCTCTCAGACCTTTCAAAAACAACATTGGCTTTCATAAGATAACAGGGAGAAAAAAAATCAGAATAGCAAATCGTTGATTTGTCTGCCTTCTGCTTCTTCACTTCGCCAGTGGGAAAGCACAGAGTTTATGCTCTTCTGTAGCTCATTAAGCTTTTCTAAGGGTTGACAATTTAAAAGCTGAAATCTGTAACTAAATGGTTACAATAATTAAGTTCTAAATGTGGTCTAAAATAGCTGCACCTGAGGAAGCTGTGAATTAAGAAAAAATGAGTCTTCTCATGGCAGTCACCTCCTTATCTTGGCTGATTGCCTACCATTTCCTTGGTTATACCCTGAGCAACCAAAAGACAGCTGGCTCAAGCACTCTTCTTCCGGTCAGTGACTTTTCTAACGCCAGTCCTTTGAACGCCTTTTCCTTTGAGAGCAGCAGCAGAGGAGCGCGGGAGCTGCTCCCCTTAGCCGAGCATCACAGGCCTCCTGCACGGCTGAGGTCCTGCTGTGCGGGTCCAGCTGGGTGTGGGTCTGTGGCCGGGAGACCCTCTCTTTGGCTGCTGAACAACTGCTGCCATTTCTCTCCTACTTCAGGAGCCAATTCTCACAGTGACTTTGTTTGGTACGTGGGTTTGAGGCACCAGAGAGAAACCACAGTGTCAGAGCCATGGCAGAAGAGTAGGAGGCAGGGACTAATAGATTACATTCACCTGAGCTTGCTATAAATATATTTGGAGTTTCAATAACTCTGAGTGACATCATATGAATGACTCACACTCTGTATTAGTCCTTGTAGGATGAGGGTCAACTTTTTGGCCAATTAAGAAAAGTAAATGCTATCAACTTGCAGACGAACTGCAGTTTCCTGGTTTTCATTAATTGTGCTGAGCAGGGAATGGGAAGAAAGTGCAAAGGAGATGAAAGCAGGTGAGTTTGTGCTATTTTGGTATTCTAATCTGATGGTGCCTCAACTCCTACAAAGTCAAATTGAATCATCTTGAAGATTTAGGCCTACTTTGACATCATTTTCTTATAAAAGCAACTACTGTAATTCTGCCAATAAAAGTGTTTTAGACACCACGTATTTTTTAACATTTTAGTCGTAAATATAATGCATTTTTCTTAAGTCAAAGGTAACCAAATACTGAACCTGAAAATGGCGTATGCGTAATGAAGTATTTTAGAAACAGAACTTGGAAACAGGCTATGAACATATGCACATACAAAATGTGCAACACCTACGTTTGTGTTCTGTATCACTCCTCATATATGAGTTCTGTCACACGCATGTGAATAAGTAGCATATGGCTTTCAAAAAATACTCCTGTGGATGCTCTTAAAATACATCTCACAAGAAGTGATTCCCCTTTTCTGAGGAAAACTTACATAGTTTTTCTCCCCATGTGCAATTGCATTCTAATTGTTTTTCATCAGTGTGTTTGTTGTTCGAATAGGCTGCTCAGTGAGCCCTGTAACAGCAGGGAGAAAAGCTCCCCCAAACCCAACTCTGCCCAGGTCTAACTGGGGGCTGCGACTCAGCATTGTGAGCAGCTACTGGCTCCACCAACAGCAAAAGGACCCTGGGGGCACTAAACACTAAGATCAGTGGGGTTACCTCTTCTCAGAGCCTCCACCTCCTCTGTGATGTGGAGGAATTTTCATAATCAACGGTAGAGGGAAGAGAGGATGAGGTTTTAAAAGTCCTATGAGAGAAACATTTCTGAGGTTATTCCCATTGCTGCATCCTAGTGAAGTCTTTAATGAAACCATGCTAGCATCACTCTTGAGATGCCGATACGTGACCAGCCCTGCCTGCTCCTCTCTGCTCCCACCTCAGCCTCCAGCCCTGGCTTAGCCGTATCAGTCACCTGGCAGAAGGGCTGTCCTCTAAGCTGAATCGTTGACGTGGTCCAGGTTAAAAACACACTTCCAGGAAAACAGGAGCAAACTCAGAGCTGCGATTAGAGCGGGCCCTGCCACAAGGACAGCAGCATGAGGTGGACACATTGAGCCGTGCTGCAGGGAGAAGTGGGGATGGAAGAGCATCTATGGGAAGAGCTTCAGCCTGGCTTGTCCCTGGGACTCTCATCCTCCGAAATGTCAGCAAAAGAAACTGTAAACAGAAGGTGATTTCTGCTTTGATACTAAAATGTTTATTTTTAACAATTATGATAAGTCACTTGAAAAGTAGGACTTCCAACATGAATCCCTTGTGTGATGCAATATTGCTGTGCATCAGGGAAGAGCTTTAGGCGGGACAGTGCAGTGCCGCTATCCCACGAACATCACCCACCGCAGCAGGCACACCAACTTGATAGGACACATGCCGGGCATGCCTTTAGGTAGACGTGTCCTTGTGATCCTCCTGGCGTAACTGTTAGGAAAGTAAACACTTGGTGCTGGGCTTGGGATGTTTCTGAGCAATGAAGAATAGCTGCACGAGGCTTGGCTGCAGGTCTTTGGTAGCCAGGTCCATTAGGACTGCTCTGCTATATTTTGTCACGTTCAGGTTTTGGTAAGCACAGAGAGTTGTTTTGCCAGCACTTCAAAGAGGGCATAACAAGAGTAAAGTCAGTTGCTCACAGGAGTAAGTGGCACGTCCGATAGAAAATACTGACAGGATCAAGCCCTGGCACTAAAAAATGCTCATTAACAGTTTTTCATTTTTTGTCACTTCCATTCAGCCCTGTCACCCCTGTTCAATAACTAGCACTGTTGACTTCAGCTACGTACAGAATACATGTGAATGTAATGACTGATGGGTTAGGCCGTGACATGCAAGATTGTATTTTCTCTTTCCAGAGCACTGTGCTTTGGTCTTTTTACAGATGACAATTATGCCATTTGTGCAGGCTGATAACACTACAGTGCTGCAAATACCAAATTAAACATTTAGTCTGGATTTTTTCCCCATTTTCAGCAACTGCATGCATGCCAACATATTCTGAATCCAGTCCAACATTTTTTGCACTGTATAACTTTCAGAAATGTAGCAATTATAAGCCATTAAAATGAAACAATTTGTGAAATTCAGATGCCAATTTATAACATAAATTAGTGCTTGTATTATATTACTGAATTGACATTTATTATGTAATTAATAATTAGAACAGGCATTCTTTCATGCCATCTGCGATTACATAGGCCTAAATTATGTCCCTAAGGGATAATTGCAAGTTAAGAAACTGCATAGGTGCACACCTTGTGGGGGAACAAAAGGCAGGTTGGGAGTTTTGGGTTGGGTTTCCCAGATGGAGATGGCACAGACTTTCTGCAGAAAACAAAGTCTTTTCACCAGTGCAGGAATTGCTTAGACCAGACTGGAGCATATTTCTGTACAGCCCCAACAGCATATAGGTGCCAGCCTGTTCCTGTGGATATCTGTATAGGGGCAGGATGTAGCTTGGACTACATGATACAAAACACATGCAGAAGAAAATAATTTGCTATGGGCTATTGTTGTTTTAACATGAGCACTGCATATTTCCATGTTAACATAAGAGGTATTTCCATATGCTCTACAATTTATTCGCAGTTATCCATTCTGAGACCATCTGCCCAGACCTTAAAGGATAGATATGGAAGCGAAGAATGGTTTGGCCTGTTCTGAGAGAGTATTCTGTGTGGGAGCTCACTTCATATATACATGCCTGTGTTGCTAACAGAAAAGCCAGTTTCACTGTAATCTGACAGCCCCTGGGAGAAAAAACGTTATCTCCACATCCTGGGAGGGCTGATAACACCGATCTTCATAGCATCTGAAAATCTGTGCTGAGGGATAAGGAAAGAAATTAGCACACTTAGAAACAAAAATGATTGCAAGATACAAACATGTAAATCAGGTTTCATAAATGTGAACCATGTTCTACTGGGTTGTAAACCTAGAACCGCTCTATTTCCTTTGTGTGACCAAATCACTTTGGGTCCAGTCTGGCATGAAAAAGGCCAGGCTTTTAAATGCAGTTTCTTTTTTCTTTTTTTTTTTTTTTTTGGGGGGGGGGAGGATATACATTTTTCGTATAGAAATTCAGCTTGGCTTGGAAATGAAGGAATGTAACAATTTTGCTGTGCATCAGACGAGCATCTAACTTTTCCTATGTCATAAAATGAAAACAGAAGAAACAAAACTGCAAAAACATGCTGTTAAAGTAACAGTGTTTATATGAAAGCAAGGAAATTCAGAGTTAAGTGCCTGGTGTCCTTTAACTCAACCCCATTGTGTCTAGAGAGATTGCACTTTGCAGCACTTCACCATGTGATCGTTTCCATCCCTGCAATCCCAAACACAATGGGGTGAATGAAGACTGGACGGGAAGCATTAACTCTTTGTTGCTGTGGGTGCTGTCAGACAGCCTGGCTGTTTGTGCAATAACTTGCTGAAAAATAGGATTTAAATTGCTAAGAAAAGCCAGGGCTTGGTAGTCCCCTAGGAGTCCAGTGCGCTGCTGAAGACCAAAAAAATTAACACAAACCACCAACCAAAATACCACAGCATAGCCCTACTTTTACTCTTCTTTTTCCCTTGAATTGCATGCCTCATATTGCAAGCCTCAGGCAACAGAAGTGTGAAGTGAATATTTCATATATAACCTTATCCACAAAAAATTACATACATAATACATTATAGATCCTTTTACTTCCATACATAATATCCCACGTGGTGATTTCTTTTCCAGAAAAGGATTTGTGAGAAAATGGCAAGTCTATTCTGGGTTGTAACTGTAGGCAACATGTTACTAAGCCTCTTGCCGCCACAAATTGAATATAAAAGAAGCTGTGCACCAGTTCAGCGTAATAAAATGCATTGTTGGTTTTCGGGTTTTTAAACAACTCTAACGTGTAGTATGTGATTTCTGGAGCTATTGACAGCAGTTGTAGAGCTGCAAAAGCCCTGCGATTAATTCTGGGTTGCTGAGATGAGGAAACCAGTATTTGATGTGGCTCATCAGAGATCCCAGTTGTCCTGTTGCTCCACAAACACGGGTATTTCCAGTCTGCAACACGTGTGACAGGCCGTTTACCTGGCTAGATATTCCTATGGGCTCCAAACGAGCTGTCAGTGACACTGGTGTCTCTGAAGAGCTCAGAAAAGGGCTTCCTCTCCCAAAATAATGGATATCATAAAACTGGACATACAGGGATGCACTGTGGAGTTGAAGGTGGCCACATGAACTCTGAGAGGTGGTGAGCAAATCAAGGCCACAAGTAGCCCTCCCAGACCACGAAAGACACTCTATAGGCCAGTTGTTAGGGTGCGCTACCAGTGGGTTAGCACAAAGCCTTCATGCAGCTATTCCCAAAGTCCATCTCCTCAATGTGTGTTTACAGCCCGAAGCAATGACTTGATTTTCAGTGTATAATGCTCACCCACAACTCCTGCCACAGTCTCAGAAAATCAGGCTGCAGATTTACTGCCATTTTTTTTTAATTCTTTTTTTTTAGCATGAGGCATAGTTTAACTTGAGTCCCCTCTAGCTTTGGGACTTATTTCTGTGACTTTGGACACTAAGGGATGGGGAGATTAAGTGACTTTGTCAGTGACTTTCATTACTCAGGTAGGTCTTTCATTACTTTCATTACTGTGGTAGGTCTAGGAATTAGGCCTTGATGTTGGGCATTCAGAGGAGTACATTTCTTCCCTAATAACTGAGTGGTAATACACTGCATTCTTATTTGGAAGGCTCACATTTGATTTTCAATTCTTTCATCTCCAGAGAAAGAAGTGCTCTGGAGTCTGAGCACTCAGCCTCTGAAACTACGTAAGCCAGTATTTCTGTCAATTAATGGACGTTAGAGGAATGGAGAATGTCCACTCTGACATACACATTTAAAGCAAGGGGGGGAACAGTAGGGAATATTGCAAGCTAATTTTTCCCATCTGAGCTATTTTTCCCAATGACTTTTTCTTATGCTTCTATTACAGGTGGAATTCAACTGCTCTTTAAGCACGTCTGATATAAAGTGCATAATGACCGAGTTGAGAATAAACATAAAAAATGTGAATAATTTTAAAATAAGCAGCCAGCCATCATTAATTCACTTAGCACTCATTGCAGTAATATTAATAATGACTTATGCATTGTATATTAATATAGTCTTCCACTGGAAAGCTGGTTTGCTTCTAATTTTATTTCAAGGATAATAATTGGTACTTAAAACTTTACCTAGTCTGCCTTGTTTCCAAATCTTTCAAAAGTTAAGATCAGGAAAATAAATAATCTTTAAGGTGACTAGAAGTGAGCTGTGAAGCTATGTGTTCCCTAGGTCACACCACAAGTGTAAACCTGGGTAAAAGCGATGAGGATTTGGTGACAATTCAATTACTTACCCAAAAGGAACTGGTGGCCTGTCTGCAGTTGCTGGTGAGCAGTGTCTCTGGTGGCTGCTCCAGAGGGTTTCCTTGTAGAAAGGCTGGTGGAACTGGGGGCACGTTAGGGACGGTGAGAGACAGCTATGTAGGGACCAGCCCACATAGTTACTGCCCAGTGTGTTTAGTTGTAACTCATGGTGGGAACAAGAGTTTTGTTTTCATGGCTGTCAATTCAGAGCACTTCATGAGCAATATTACTTTCTAGAGGCAAGGGTCAGGCATGGTGATACTGGTGTTGCAGCAAAAGGCATAGTAAAGGCAGAATCCATTGCCTTGCTTTGTTCTGAGGGTGTTTTCAGGTGCTGCCTTCCAGCATAAGAGAAACCAGAAATGCTGACATTGTTTTGCCAATAAGTTGAAACGGCAGTCCCTCCCCTAATGTGCTCACAGCAAGTGCAAACTTTCGGTTACTGGAAAAGGTGGGAACAAAAATTTTTTGTTTTCTTACTTGTTTGAAGTAAGAGAACTTCTTTGGACATGTTCCACATTTCAAAAATTTGCCTTCATCTGGTAGTTTTGTATGGAACTTTATCTGTCTCCTGGTGCTATATGAAAAGTAACGTATTCAGAACACTTCTATTTAATGTGAATTCTTGGGAGAATAAACATGTTTAACAATGGGTACTATCATCTGCAGATTGCTGAAGTTCTTAATTAGCCTCCAATTAAGCCTAAGATTATTGAGGATGCTTTAACTGATCTCGCTTTCAGATGCAATAAACAATTAAAAGCCAAAAGCAAAACCAGAATTCTGCTTCTGGACATAATATAAAAATAACTGAAAATTGCTTGAAAGTGAATGGCCTGCTTAGTCCTCACTCCTTGGTCTGACTAGCCCTCCAGGAAGTCTCTGTGTTTTTGTAAAATTGGTTTATATGCTCATTAGTGTTTAATAGGCAGTATTTTTCAGCAATGGTTTTATTTTACTGTTGATATCAGTAATAAGTTAACTCCTTAAAATTCAGCCACGGAGCTGTAAGCCATGGAGTGATTGTGAGGCACAAGTGAAACCTGCTGTTGCAAAAAGGGTTGCGGGACTGAAAGAACAGCTATTCCTTCTGCAACAGGAGAATATGAGGTAGTTGGGATATGCTCTTGCTCCTTTGTACCTGAAAAAAGGTCATTTCTGGCCCAGGCTTCACTTGGCCCAAGATGGGCTGGAAATCCGCTTTGGTGATCAGATCCTACTCCTAAAGGTTGTGACTGGGGGCACTTCCCGTCACTAAGCAGTGCCCTGCTCTCCTTTTGAGTAAACACGTGCTCTCAGTCTGTTCCTCCAGCTCCCTGGACGAACTTTCGGGGATTTTGGCAGCATGCACCTCATGGATGTACCACCTTTGTCCTGCTGTGCGAGACCCCATGCTGGGGTAGCACGGGTGCCACTAGTGTCCTTCCACACACCACCCTTGCCGTGGGGAGGAAATTGCAGCCCAGGGAGAGGGAGAAGGCTGTGGCTGGTAACCCCTTCCTCTGCTGTAGAAAGATGTGGCCAGGCATATCTGCCAGTTCCCTTCCATAGTTATTTGTTTCCCCTTGTTTTCTTGTATTTGTTTTCGAATGCACATTCTCCAGACATTGCCCTCTAGTGCATAATCATTCCCTGCACTTGCACTCCAGGGGCCCAGTGTCAGACATGAACCAGGGATAAAAAATAACTTATTTTTCCCATTGCTATTGAGAAGTGGGGGGGACGCACACCTTTATTTGGTCCCTAAACAACAACAAGAAAAAATCAAAAGAGTAGCTGCCACTGCTCAAATTAAATCCAAACTGTCTGTTAAACCTCTAATTATCAACTTGCCTTGTGGGTAAAATGGTACCATTCAATTATTGGTTTTTGTTCGCTTGTCAGCTGCAAAAAACATATTATCACTGCTTTTCAAACTGGCGAAAAGAGCAGAAATTCTGCAAATTGCTTTCTAAACGTAGTTACTTCAAATATAATACCTCTCTGCAGTGTGTCAGCAATTGTATAATGCGATGTTGCACACAAATTGTATTTAATGTAGGTATTCCAATTATTTGTTTTACATTATGTAATTTTGGTGAAATGGTTTCCTTTGTTGCCACATTACGTGTGCTTTAGTTTGACACATCCAACTTAGAACGTTAAAAATAAACACACACACGTACATACTCGCCTGCATACATTTTATCAAGCTACTGTAGGTGCAAGCAAAAATTGCCAAGTGGTAGTTAGGTTCTCTGCAGCCCCAGTGAGGTTAAGAAATAAAACCATCTTTTCGAAAGTTATTTCATGACTGATTGTATTTGACAGTCGTTCTATTTATTTGTTTATTTACTTACTTCATCTTGGGCGGCACACGTGTCTAGGATATCCTTGATCAATGTATTTCCCCTTTGCTTGTGTGTGGTGCTGGCAGTCGCTGCCAGTGAGCACCACAGCCCGCAGCCTCCCAGCCACCTGCCGATAACACGACGGCTCTGTTGTACTGCTGGAATGACTGAAGATCCACCACTCCCATGATGAAATACATGACACGTGTACATCCAGCTTGGCTGGTGGGTTTTGGATGTTACACTGCTTTAGTCTTCCATTTCTCCGTTCACATCACACGAAATCTAATTTACTGAAGCAGAGGGAGCTCAGGAGAGATTTCTGACGGAGATTGCTAAAACCCCTCCTTCCCCTCCCTGACTTCTCCCTCTACACAGCCCTGTAAGTGATCTCTGCCATAAGCAGGGATCAGTACACCACCGTTGGTGACAAATGAATAAAGTTTTTGTTGAGCTCCTAATTTGTAAGCAACACATCTTACCAGGGCAGGGTGAGATACGGCTCTAGTTCAGCCTTTTTCTATCATATATTGCTTCTGCCACTCTATAGAACCCTGCAGGTAGGATCCTTGAGGATTGCTTTCATTGGCCAAAACAGTGATTTTCAAAATATTCCAGCACTTGTTAAGGTAGGGGTCAGGTGTTTGTAAAGTCCAGTATCCTCCTGCTCCCAGTGGAAAATTTCTGGGGGTTTATTTGCAAAAGTAAAGCTATGTGTATCTTACATTGCTTGACTCGGGTCTTACTCTCCCTTTCCAATGTTAGAAAGAGCAATGTGTTTAGTTATTTTGGGATGAAGCTGGAATTCTCCCACAATTCATCTTTAAAAGGCTACCAGGAAAAGTTTATCAGTTTAAGAACATCTTTTGCTATGGGAGGAAATACTTTGCAGAGAAAAAGCTCAGTGCTTGACTTGCCAATTAGAAAATCTACTTGCCTTAGGCAAGCAGTGAGGAGAATATTGCAAGGCTGGTTTAACCCTGCGATGGGCTTTCATTTAGCTCTCACGATGCTGGCATGAGATTTTTTTTTCTGGACAAAGCACAACAAAGCAGAAATACACGCGGAGTGAGTCTCCTGAAAGTTTCCATCTCTGATCATTGCCTGTCCCTACTCAAAGACAAATGACGGTTTGACTTCTATTGACTGAGAAGAGACCACGAGGGGTCAGAGGCAAGGAGATTCGGAGAGGCCAGGCAGCCAGGAGAGGCGAGTCACACCTCATTAGTAGGCATGCAGGTGGGAGAGCTTTAGATTTGTTTCAGGCTCCTTGCAAAGGTGCCTTGACAGCTTGAGTTATGCTGACAGCCTCCCCTCAAAGGGAAAGAGAGTGTCAGGCAAGAGAGATGAAACATGTTTCACTGTCACCCTCCACACAGCGTAAATGGATGGCCCAGCATCTTGCCATCAGCGACGTTCCCATCTGGGGAAAAAATGGAAGAGTTGAGTTTGATGTTATAAATCACCATAATTTGTTACAATTTCCAAAGACAAATATGACAGGGTGGAATTACTTTGCGGTGCTGAGACAGTCATTTGCAGAACCCATAAAGTGCCAGTATAAATCTGAGGATGAGATATATTTAATCTGAAGAAACAGAGCACAATATCACTGCAGTATATTGTGTTTACCAAGAAGTTGGCTGCAGTGATGCTATAGGATTGCAGGTTGCTCATTTCGTTTTACCATTTAAAATCAAAATTACTTTTTTATAAAAATTCTAATGAGCTAGAAAGATTCTTCTGTATATCTTGTATTTGCTCCATTTAGATGCGAAAATATTTATTATGTCCTCCAAGAAAATCATGCAGTGTTCAGTTTTCACAACAGAAATAGCTTGGGAGTTTACAAGTGAGATTCCAGAGAGAGACGATGCTCTGTTACACATTCAGGGCTGTCTCTAAACAGCCACTCCTGTTTAGCAGCTTTTAACATAACAAACCTGCTGACTTACTATTCCTTTTGGAAGCATCCAGGTCACAAGCATTACTCCCAAAAGCTGTATCTTGAAACTTTTTTCTTCCTCCTTCAGTGAAGGTGGCATAGTCCAAGAAGACATTTTGAAGATGGGTTGTTGGAAGAATTCAGAGAGGAATTGAAGGTGTTACCCTGTGACATTTCTGTCATTTCAGTCTAGATCATCAATTTTGTCTCTTCTATAGCAGACACCATTTGAGGTGGCACACAGAACAGAATGTGAGTGTTCAAAGTGTGGAAGTTGAAGCCAAAATTGCTGATCACTGCCCGTATGTTTGTGGGTACATTGCTTAGCCTGTCTGCACCTTGATTTACCCACACATAACAGGAGGACATTGCTAGCTTCCCTCACTCTTTGTGTAAAGTTATTTGAGTGGCCCGTAAGTTAAAGGACCTCCAAAGAAAAGTGCAAAGTCCTTTTTAATAGTATTCACTTTAATAGCAATCTTTTTTATTTCCCAGGTGAGAGAATGATGGCACATTATGCACCTTTTATTTTTTTTTAAGGCCAGAAAAAGAGAGAAATGGGACTAAATACTGATTTGGCACTTACTTAGATAATCCTTCCCCAAGCTCTCGCTTTTTACTTCCATAAATTCCAGCACTTTTATGTCAGTGAGTAGAGGATGATATGTTCACCCATTTCACATTTGGGTGTTATCAAGAGAGAGATGAAGCACATTTTGGTGTTGCAGTCTCTACTGAATAAATCAAACCTCAGTGATGCAGTGTGATGGTATGAAAATCTCGCAGGCTGTGAAGTCAGTCACTCATACATGATGAAACTGGATCACCCTCCTTAAAACGTGGTCTTAACTGGAGCTCTCAATATGTCAGCTCACTGCTCTGGAAGAAACTGGCAGGTGTTTTGAGCTTGTTGAAATGACAGCAACTTTAGTATGTGCTAGGAAAGGGTTTACTGCTGCCTTTCCCTCTTCCTACTGTCCTACGGATGGAGTTCAGCTTGTTTCAGCCCTTCGAGATGTCATTCATGATATCTAACAACTGCACGCAGGCAGCCACAGTAATTGCCTTTACAATTTGTGCCTTTGTTGCTTTCTAATTTCCTGAGCTCTGCACTTGTCAGTGTATCCAATACATAGCAATAATAATGGGACATTTGTTTTCATGCTTGTGTTATCATTGTGTTCTCATTTTGTTTCTTAAAAGAGGAGCTAATGTGAGTGGCCACTACCCATGAAAAGTGAGTTGTGTTTTCTAAAAGGCTTGTCTTTCAGGAATGAACTGACTGGCACGTCTTTGCTAATGCCAGGAGAGCCGTGGTAGTTTTGCAATTCTGCTTCAGACAGTGAAAATTGCATTAGCAGAAGGGAAGAGTTTCCTTTTCCCTGCTGAAGTGATATATAAATAGTATGAGAAAGCTCATTCGATCTGACTGCACAGGTAGCTTCTGGTCTACTTCCGAAAATGTTCTTGCATGTTTCCCACACCTCTTCTAAAGACCTGCTGTCTCTGTTTAGAGGACAAAAAAGTTTAAAAATTACTGTAGAAAAATAAACACATGACTTCCATCATGAGGCAGAGGTTAACATAAGAGAGGGTTGAAACTTTCTCCTCTTACATATGCAGTAAAGAAGGAAAGAAGTAGTTCAGCATCTCACTGCTCAGCACCAATGTACTGCTTTAATGGAGTAGTATAGGAAGGAAAATTAAGGCGGTACTCACACACACAACACATACTATGAGTGTGGAAACACCTGCTAAACTAAACACCAAAGAAACGGTGGGTAGAAGTTGCTCCTTGCTCCCTACAACCCGGCCTAGACTGCCTGAGCAATGATCAAAGCCGCTTTACCCCAGGAGCAGTGTGGTGTGGGGCAGGAGGAGCAAAGGACAGTCTGTGAGCACCCTGCCAGGAGCTGCAGACTCCTTTAGCAGGTGGGATGCAACAGGAGAAGTGGGCTACTGAAGAGCAGCTGGGGTTTACACAGCAGGATATGGGGTTTTGTTCAAAAAACTGCGTTTAGCAGAGGAGATGGTATTGCTGGATCCTCACTGTGCCAGGACCTACAGAGATGGGCAGGTGGGTCACAGGTTTGCAGTTCTCCCTGGCAAGAGAAAGGAGTGAGAGAAACACTGAGAGAAAGACTGAGGAAAACATTAAGAGTTTTGTGCATTTGTTTGTCTAAATTTCCTCACTTTTTCGCCTCCGCACTGACCTTCAAGTTGTACGGAAACAATCCTGAAAACATTTCAATCCATTTTGCTGTGAGTGCTCCCCGAGGAAAGTGGCTGGACGTTTCTCCGCGTGATGGGAGGGAGACGTAATCACCCAGCTGGGGCACCCCGAGGTGCTGCACAGCCATTAATGGAAGGTGATAAGGGCAACGATGCCTTTTGCTGGCAGAAAAATCAGCTTTTTCTAAGTGCCACCAGCTTGCGCACTGCTGTGCAAACTGTTCCCCTGCCATTCCCACCTCTCTGCCCCCTCGGGGCTCAGACAACCTTTAACTCCCGAGTCGTCTGTGGCTTTTTTTTTTTTTGTTCTTGACGGCTCCACTGTTTTAACAACGGCAACAAAGTCGCCAGACCTCGTAAAGCTGCTTCCAGCGTGGAAATGGTTTGCAGGCAATGTCAACGGGAGGAAGAGGGAGCTGTAAGAGAGACCGGGGAGAAGCAAGAGAGATGCTGCCAGTGCTTTCCAGAGCAGTCGAGGTGAGAACGAGTTGTGAAGCGTTGCTGGTCGGTGACTGCTGCTTCACCAGCTTGGGCTGGTCCTGCTGGCAGGGGCATCGTTTTAGTGACTCCGTCACATGCCTAGGAGCCTCCTGATCTTTCTGCATTTGCGTGTCCCTTGGTCACCACATGGTCTGCTTCTCTAACCAATTCTCACTGCAACATGCTGTAAGATGCTCCAGGTTTGACTGAACCAGAGGCAGTGCACAATGTAGTTTCTTAGGTCTTATTGAACTTAGAAAATTTTGTATTATTTTTGGAATAGGTATGATCTCCAGGATTAAGCAAAAGCCTAGAAACCCAGCTAGATTTTTTTCTCCTTTTTTCTGTTCTGCCAGTGTATGAACAGCGAGAAGTGCTTAATCACCCTGGCTGCATTCGCATCTCGTGTGATAAGACGTTGTGACTGTCTTCATTGTCATGTTCTGGCAGCTCTGGATAGTAGACAATCTGAATTATTTCTTCATCCCCTTGACCTTAAAAACAAAAGTAGTCATGATTTCACCATTTTGCTTATATAGTGGATAATCTGCACGTAGCCCAGAGAGGATCTGGAGTTGTTCAAGTGGACATAGTGACTTTTTGCAGATTCCTGGTCTCTGTGACTGGAGTAGTAGTGCTTACCCAGGACCCCTCGATTTCAGCAGACTGGTAGGTATTTAAGGAATTGACTAGAGCCCCTTTACCTGGAATAACTCTCTGCAGTGACAATTAGAGCAAGGGGTAGACATTTGCAACATGCAACAGATGAAAAAGAAGTTGCCTTGTGGTTATGTTCCCAACTACACCTCTTTCTGATCACCTGCTCCAAAGCTGAGGGTCATTAGGTTGTCCTCTCTTCTCTACACCCTTCTGTCAACAGTGCTACTTTACAAAAAATGAGTTCTCTGTAAGCCATTTTTAAGCTAATTCCAGCCTTTGTGAAGCAAATTGAATAGAGGAGAGGGAAGACCTCAGCCTTCCAGATGACTTCTATTGGTTCAAAGACAAAACTTGGACAGCCTGTCACCTGGGAGAACTCTCACCAGCAGAAAGCCACTGTGCCCCAGGAGAAGGATGGCTGGTGGACAGCTGCCCGGTTTTCAAAATAGAGAGGAGGGGCAAAGACACCTTGGCTCAGTTCTCAGATCTGGTAATGGGTGTCCCATTGCTCCCCTGTGCACAACTATTTCCATCACTCCCAGCTGGGGAGCAGGCAAAGGGTGAAAGGGTGTCCTGCTAAGCTTTCCCATGCTCTAGAACTCAATTTCACAGTAATTTAATTTAGTACTAATTCACTACCTAGCAATTGTACAGCCATTGGGAATGTGCCTTCTCATCAGTCTGATAATAAGAGCATATTCTGCTCTGGTAATTACTGGAAATGGGAACTTCATTAATGTTCATTTTATTTGGGGAATCCTCTGTTTCTGTCCATCTGCAGTCTGGCCACAGAAGTTCTGTAGAAGATCAGTTTGTTAGAGCAGAATAACTGTGTCTGAACTGCAAGAACTGTATTTTGGTTCTAAAACTTCTGATTACAGAAGCACAATCACTTACATTTTCAGATGAGAACTCTTCCAGTGTACCCTTGGCTTTTCAGTTGGTTTTATTTGTGCAACATGTGTAATAAAAATGAATGCCATAGAAGTGAATAAACTCTTGCAGGTTAGTGTGTCTTTTACTCCTTCAGTGTGTAGGTTTATTGCTTGCTCCTTTGACTTGTGCTTTTAGTGTCCCCAAAAGTTGGACTTCAAAACTTCCCCTGCCAGATCCTTCTGCAATCCAGCAGATCTTCCAATTAGCAAAATGTTCATTATATGCAGATAATACAGCATGGATTTACTCGTTCGCATTCACTGCTGCTTCTTGGGACCCTCTGAATAATAAGATATTCCATCTCAGAATAATTCATAGACTCTTTTTGCCTGAACGCTGTATCTTTCAATAATCAATCTAAATTGCAAAATACCTTAAGCAGCAACATTGTTTGCCTGGTGCTATTTAAAAATCATGAAAGTGGTGGAATGAAGGATGAGGGAGCATATCCATTCTCTGCTCGACATAGTATCATCCTTGAGAACAGGACATTGCGGAGACATTGATATATAAATGGATGATAAAAAATTGGACTTTTACGTATTTGGGAGGTGAGGCTGAGGTGTCTATCATGAACAGTGACACAGCTTTGCAACTAATAACAGTGTATATTCTTGAGGAGCATGTAAGGAAAAGGGATAGAATCTACATTTTTAAAGTTAATTTAGTGTCCTTAAAGGTGCCATACTGAATGTAACCTCCATAGACCAAGGGTATGGGCACCTGCCAGGCAAACTACACATTGCTGTGAAGAAATGACCTGGACAAAAGAATGTATGTTACTCTTCTTTATTTTTTCTCTGTTTATGTTGTCTGGAACCTTTCTAGGAGCATGTGAGGTGCTGTAGAAACATGGAATAAAAGCAGGACCTAATTGGAGAGGTGGTCTCAGTCTCAGTGAAATGGGATTGTGTCCACTCAACACAGGTGGCAGCAAACAAAAAGGAAGGTTCCTCATTTGTCTGCAGCTCCAGATTACATCCAAATTTTTATGTATAATGTATTTTGCATATGTTAGGAATGATTTCTTTGTTATCTTAGCTCCTCTTAAAAGCAGTTTTGTCCTACTCCCAGTCTGCATCAGGGACCATAGGTGAGTTTTTTATAGCCATGGGGTTCCCAGTGCCAGCCTGTGCTCTGTCTCGTATCACCCTGCGCCTGCACTTCTATATGCCCTGCCCTGTGTTTCCACCTCTCAAGACCTCTGCTGTCACACCAAGTCTGTACTTCTCTGGAAAACATCATTGTGTTAGAGTCATAAAAATCCCATTCTGCACAGGATAATTGCTTATTTCTGTTATCTACATAAAACTATGGCTGCACAACACAGAGATAAACAAAAGTAAAGCAAATTAGCCGTAGGCATTTGGTCAGTTAAGGGAATTGCTGTCACAGCTAAACCAGGGGAAACAAATCTGCAAGCCGATCAGAAGTCCAGACAGAGGAAACCTGAGAAGCCTCAGTCTTGAGCCCTTGCAAACTCAATTACGGAGCCTATGGCCTGTTACTAGCAATGGCAATACCTGTTACAGGACTTGGAGCGGTGTTATAGCCACTGATGGTAGTGTCAAATGCATGTTTGGGGTAGATCAGCCTTTGAATACCTATGACTGGCAGCAGAATGAGCTGGAAAAGTATTAACTTTCTGCCCTAGTACAATAGCTGCTGCAAGTTATTGTGGCAAGTATATAAGCTCCAAAAACTGCCTTAACCTTTATGCTTTGGAGTAAACACAACACATGAAATGTAGGTGATTTCTGTAGAAGAAAAATCTGGCCTGACCCACCTTGCTGCCTATTGACCTCCGAAGTCCCTCCTCTTAGTCCTAAGAAACCAGGTTTCTGCTATTAGATTCTAATCTAATATTAGAAATCTCCGTATCTACATTTCAGGTAGTCACCATAGGTTTTGTTTCTAGTCTGCAGAAGAAACAGGAACTTTCAGTGCTACCCATTTGATCTCTAGATTATCTGGAAAAGACAAAGGCAAACAGGAGAACCTGGTTTTCTGTACTACCTACAGGAGGAGGTAACGAGCTCAGCTGAAGACTCTGGATGTTTAATTTTGGGTGAGATAAATAATTCCCAAAGTATTCACTTAAAACGTATTCCACAGTTTCTGTTTTACATTCATGCTTGTGAATTCTACATTGTTCTCAGCTTTGTACTGCAAAATAAAAGAAAAAATATATGTGTAAAATTAGTAGAGGGCAATAGAAAATTTCAGCAGTTACAGTTCTCCATTGCTGTCCTGTTTGGTCCAAGAAAATTATTGTGCATATTTTCAGTCCTTCCCTTTGTGGCAGGGATGTGGATGCATTACCAAAGGTGTATATGGGTTAAATTTACAATATCAACCTAAGCAAAAAAAGTAGTCAAATACAGAAGCACTGTTTCTCAAAGGGAATAATGGAGTAAGATAAATAATTACACCCTGAGTTCTGGAGGATTAAGCCTGCTCGAATAAAAGATGCATGGAGACAAAATGATTTAGCACAATTATATACAAAGCCAACATCCCAAGTAAAATAATCAAAGCAAAGGATAGCTGGAAAGCCTAGAGGGTTCACAGCTGCAACTCAGCAAGCCCAGCAACTGGCTAAATCCAGACCTCGTATATCAATGAAAGAAGGCCAGTAGGACAATGTGTCCTGGCTGTGACAGCTCTTTGTGAGAAACTTATGGCAAAGCCTCACTTTCCATAGATTTATAAAGCTCAGGCCAGAAAGGATCATCTAGTCTGATATCCTGTATATCACAGGACATTAAATTTCTTCCAGTTAGCTCTGAGTTGAGCCAAATAACTTAGGTCAGACAAATGCATTTGAGTCTTCAGAATGTTAAATGATATTTTGCCAAAGAAAGATATTCGGTAGCTTGCTGATACTTAGTATATTTAATAAAAAAGTGTGGATTAAACAGCATTTCAGATGATTGTAACTGATTTTGCAGATCCGTGAACTCTGTTGAGTCCTGCTTTTATGGTGTAGACATAAATTCATCTGTATAGCTTTATTTCAAGGCTTAAATAGCTCCGTTTCACCATACAGTTACCTCTCTTTCCTAGCAGTGCATGCACCCACACTCCAGCAAAATCAGAAACTCTGGCCTGGGATGCTTGGTATAGATTTTTCTTGGATGTCTGCTCCTACGTGGGAGACCTGCATAGAACGTACAAGTTTCACAGAAGCTTTTCTTCTTGCTACTTTTTGTTCTTCTTTTTCTTATGACAAGGGGATTTGGTGCCTTTCTGTCCTCCCAAAGCTGGAACAAGTGGAAGGTTGTGTTGGCTTGTGACTATCTCCCTGTGTTCTTGTAGCATTTCACATTTGATCCAGTTAGGATTTTACAACCTTTCTGAGTTGTACTATCAGCTGACTACAATGCTGATTTTACAACCTTTGAGTCAGTCATTCTTCCAGACAGTCTTAGTCCACGAACCATTATTGAATTATATTTCATTGGGCAAATTTTCATCCAAGCTCCAGCTACTAACAAGGACATCAAGGAGTTCCCTACAATCTTCTCCAGATTAAAAAGGGCAATATCACATCTTCAGTGTGTAGCTACCAGCAGTAACTCTTTGTCATATCATGGTGACCTCTTAGGGTGGTATGTAACTACAGTATCACATGGTGCACAAACCGATCTTTGTGGGATGCTGAGTGTAGGAGCTATTTGCAAGAAAGAGAAAAGGTGGAATGGGTTTGTTCATAATGGAGTAGAAAGGTGGTGTAGAAACCTGGTGTCCTTACGTTCAATGCCTATGTAATTGGGACAGCACATGAAGACCAAATGTTCTGGAGCTGGTTGGCAGAACAAGTATCGTTCACCTAGACCTATCACCCAAACTTTCACTTTTCTTGGAAAAATGATAGATGGGACTCTGGCAGCCTAATTTGTAGATCTGACTTACTCCCAACTTTCACCAGTTTAATGAAGCAGCTACAGAAGTGCCTAAATTCCCCATTTGTGCGATACAGATAATGAGATGACTCTGGAGCCCTCCAAAGGAGATCCTTTCTAGGTATTTAGGTTTAGGTAGCTAAACACAGGCAGACACTGTAACCCTTAAATCCCTCAGAAGGTAATCGCAACAATCTGCTTCTCTCCACTGATTATATTAGGAACTCGCTCTTCGTAGGCTGCTTCATTAGGTGTCTAAAATGTAATGAAGCCTGGATGTTTAAGTTAGGTGGATAGGCTCCTAGAATCAGCATGTTCTTACCTTACACTAATTACCTAATGTCATCTAAGTCCAGATAAGAGCATACTTTTAATAAGCCTGCACCTTGTCCACTGGAAGGCAACTGTGAAGAATGCTTCTTTCCTGAAAATGGACTATGTTGCGATAGTCAAAGGCAAATCAGCAAATTATCTGGGATCCATTACAGCAGAGTACTGCCAGGCTTCATAGCTTTTCATCTTTATTTTCTGAAGCGCATAATTATTCTGGGATTGCAGAGGTTCTCCAAAATAAAAGGGAGCAATGGCTCCTTTTAGATTTGACTCAGTAGTGTTCACATAACCCAGCAGAGAAATGCTAATTAGTAGGTAAATTAGATGCCTTTATCTGCAGTTGTCCTTAGAGAGATGGTAGATATAATTTTCCAGCAACCTTGTTAGCCTCTTCTCATTCAGTGGGCTGGATTAAAAACCTGTACAATAACCCAATGGGTGTATCATGTAACAGAGTATCTGTTACGAGTAAAACTCAGCTTAACAGCCAACCAGTGCAGACCGTGATGCTTTACCCTCTGTGATATTACCATGTAGCTACTCTGTGCTGTGGCGCAACAGAGGATGAGGACACACTGGAGACCAGTTACAGGTTTCTCATTTCCCCACAGCCTCCTGACAGCTAAACAATATCATCTACTTTGCAGTATATTGCCTTAGTGTGAGAAACACACCTCAGTATATTGCAATAAAAAAGAAACATTTGAATGTTCTACATCTCCACTGCACATACTTGTCAAGTTTCGGATGGCCATTTAGATGATGCTATTGCAGTGGATGAGTTAATAGAGGAAGCAGTTCACACCTTTGTTTTTCAGTCCAGCCCTACAACTGACAGCAAAGGCTGGAAATAGTGTCTTCAGACTCTCTGTGCAGAGTTGCTATTATAATACCATGAGGGTGGTTTAATCTGATATGTCTTACTTCGTGCTTAGGGTTGTCTTGCTGCCTGCCCCAGTCAGTTATGACAGCTTGGTTTATTCGCAACAGCTCTCTGAGCAGCATTTACTTGATCGTATGCAGGCATCTGGGCATAACTACAGTAATAACTGTCTTCTAAAAGGAGATCCAGTTGTAGTAAGAAAAATACTCCCAGACCATGTCAGTGTCACAGCTTTACACCATAACAGGACAGGCAAGTGCTCTGCCTTGTCACTGCATTAGAGAGACGTCTCCCCTTCTGGCAAATGCAAAATTCCTCCGGGAATCTGAATCCCAGTGGTGTGGTGTCAAAGCAACATCTTTTAGGTCCAAAAGCTGCGGAAAGTTTAACAGGATTAGGAAAAGAAGGTAAAAGTCAAGAAAATCAAGTGATTTGTAATTGCAGACTGAGAGTTTGTGATGGTGGTGGGAAAGGGATAGGCAGAACATCAGAAACAGGACTTTGATTTGAAATGCAGAGGTGGTCTGACTAAAGCATGGGAAAGAGGTTCATTTAAAAAGAAGTTACAGTGCTGATGAGGAGAGAGATAGATTTTCATCAAGGACCTTCTGAGTGACCTTAGGCAAATCACCATTTCTCAGTTCCTTATATGTGAAATGAGTCTAATACTTCTCTGCATTACAGGAGAGCTTGTGTGAGAGATGCATCCTATAAGGGGGCTTGGTGCTTAGACATATAGATACCTAAAAGGCAAGGGAGATATATTCCAAGAAGACATTTGATCCCACTGCTTTCTTAAGGTCAGAATCTCTCAAGAATCAAGAACTGAATATTTTGCTCCCTGGTGTAGATGGTGTTACCCCACAAGATGCTGATGCAAGATCAAGTCTAAGCCTCCAGCACTTGATAGCTAAATGCTTGCCTGAAGCAAGCTCAGTTGGAACTGAATCATTTCAATACTTTCTGTGTGCTTGTGAGTCTTTAGTAAGGAATAGGACTTCCTCCCTTGAAGAAATTAGAAGTACAGTTTATTAATCTATGCACATAAATTCCTTATAACTGGTTAGAAGGACTTTTTAAAAGTGTTTTCAAAAAATAGAATTTTAGGATTGCATTTGCAAGATATGTAATTCGTCTGCCATATGGCTTGCTCTCCTGAATCATTTAGATGTTCATAAAATGCAATTCTTTGGCTATTTTTCTTTACAATTTCTGCCTATCTAATCTCATAATAGAAAACCAAGGTATATTTCACAAGACGAAAAAAAGATAAGAAACACTGTGTTCACGCTATGACAGGTTAGTCTCTAAGGCTCATTGTTATGGTATCTTTTTAGCCAAGAATATATCAAGATTCAAAAGCCATTTGGTATTTATATGGGCAACACAAAATATTAGGATTTTAAAAGATTTTAGAAGTAGTACAAATCCCTGTGCTTCAGGGCATAAACCAATCTCTTAATTAATCAAGGTTAGAAAGAAATCTTTAGGAAAAAATGTTCTAGTGTAGGGTTTCTACTGTAAGTTTTTAGCTTGTTACTCTCAAGTGCTTGATGTTGAAACAAGCCCAGACTAGAAAGACAAGTGATCAGATTCCATGTGGGATTTGCTGTTTCTGTTTCTCATTATGTATTTATCACACAGACATTTATAAGTCACTCACACAGTATTTCTGCCATTTTCTGGTGTCACAGTCTACACAAACTCTGATCGAACAGGATATTCTCTGCGCTTTCAGGAATACACCAGTGTTTCTTCCTAACTACATGACCCAGCTGTCTTCATTACATATCTGATCAATAAATATCGAAAGAATAAAGTGGACAAATGAAAAGCACTCACTAAACAAGGATTTTTCCCAGGAAAGCCTTGATTTCAAAGATTAATAAATATTTATGTCCAATTCATTATTTCAGTAGACTACAGAAGAATGGAGAATTTGCGATTACTTTGCATAGTGCTTCCAGCAACCCATGCAAATGAATTCCATGTTTCTAAAATCCTATGGACATTCGCACAAGAAATAATGGTCCCCCCATGTGTGAGTGCCTGTCCTCTGTGCTGCCAGCTGAGCAGGCTGGAAAGAAGGGCTGTTTCTCCCAGGCCCCAAAGCACAGGTCAAGAACAGGCAACGTGTAGCATGCAACCTTAACCATTTCACTGCTGCCCCTTTTTATCTGCTTTCCCCATACTGCAGTCTGACAGCAAGAGGTCTTCTGAAGTATTTTCAGGTAAATGATTTCCCATATAAAGGTTTCTCGGTTCTGGGGAGAACTTCTTCATGAAAAAGGAGGGTTATACAACACTGGTCTGGTGGTGAGAGCTTCAGCCAGAGTATTGGAGACATATATTTAGCTACCTGCTTTGCCTGATTTAGTTCAGGGACATGACCCTGTTTCTCCCATGTTTGAGATGAGTGACCAAATCACTGAGCTATCAAGGCAATCTCTTCTGCTCTGTGGCCCTATTAGTATCTCATTACCGAATCAAACAGAGCGGCACACTGAACCAGGGCCTCCCACTCCTTGGTGTGTGCCCAGCTGTCTGATACTAGCTGGTCAGGATCTGTGGCTTCTCTGAAACACCTTCACAAGATCTTCGCTTCATCCCACTGAGAAAGAAGAAGAGTTCTGAAATCTCAGGGATGGGCTAAAAAAACTCCTTCTCACTCAACTCCAACCCTGAGTTTCTTGTAGGCTTGCTTCTGCATACCAAAACCTGTGTAAATATGACAAATGGATAGGCCATATTTCTGCCTTCTTGTATGCTGAGTTTTGCAGAGCTGGAACTAATGTGATTTCATCAATTTAAACTAATGGACTGGGATGCAAAGAGATGGGTGTTATGGGGTCTGTAACCACTACTGAGTCAATCCAGTAGCGTGCCAGTCTAGTATCAATACAATCACCCAGGCCCATACAGCCACAGAGAAGGTTTGCAAATTCAAATTTACAAGTGAAAGACTTAACATCCAACAAAACTATTACCTTCTTTAGCTTTCCAGTTGAGGCAGAAGAGAATGGCATGAAGTGAATGACAAAGGTGCAGTTGAGCTATAGGCTTTCAGGGAAATGTGCACACTTGAGTGCTGAGATGTCCTCTCCCCATAGAAAGGAAAGGGGAGAGGAAACAGAGAAGCATTTTTTAACCCCTCTGTGCACTAAGTATACATATTAACTTTGTGGAACTGCTGAAGCAAATTGTAAATTATGTATGAAATATAGAAAATCCTTGCCCACTGCACAGAGTATATGACAGGGCTGTGCCTTCATTGCTGTACTGTGCTATTTGCTGTGCTAATCAATTCAAACAGAGCCACAAACCCCACCAAGCTCGAAGTTTTCGATAAAAGAACTAAAAAGGCAGAACACAAGTATTCTGTTTTGTGGTATGATTTAGTGCTTTAAGCATCTGATCTGAAACACCTAGACTCCATGAAACCACAGGTTTAAATCCCAGCTGGGTTCATTTCATCCTTTTATCTCTCAGAAAGAGATAAATTGAGTACTCTGTAGTTTTACTCTGAAGGGTTCCTACAGACAAAATCTTTTAAAAACAAACAAACTCAAATTCTTCATATTTCAGAATCTTTTGATTCCAAAAGTTTTAAAAAACACCTGTTAATCTTGATGGCAAAAGGTACATCTTGTTTATCTCTTGAATGCAATAATAAGTGAGGAGAGTTTATGCTCATACTGCCCATGGTGAATACCTTTCTGGCAATTAAGATGGTTAAAATGCCCCAGGTAATATCACGATATTTTGTGAGACCTCGGTGGGGATCAAGGACTGACAATCGCTTGGGTAACACTGAACAGCCTGGATATTTCCAATGAACCCAACTGGGGTTTTCCAGAACTCAGTACCAGTACTGAGTCAGTGCATGCATTAGAACCTGGTACTAAAATACTGAGAAAATTTCATCAGAGATGGAAAAATCAAGACAAAGAAATGTGCATGAAAAAATCTGCCACCGGTCTTGAAGTTTGATAAAAATTATTTTACTACAAATTGAAATTCTGGAAGATCAACCATCTACAGGCACACCGTCCCAGGAAAACTAAGATACAGTAAGATTCAACACTACAGAGAACTGTGTTACTTAATCTCCTCCTCAGTTAAGTGCCATTCAGAAGAGTAAATATGCAGCATTTTACATTTAAGTTGTCATAATCTCATCCTGTACTTCCCCCCTTGCTCCTCCTTCACCCTGCACTCCCCTCTCCACTTCCTTCGTACTGAAAGACCTCGTTTTTCATGATGGCCTCGTGCTCATGTGCTTACATGGGAGTAGCTTAGACTGGAGAGTAAACTTATACTTGTGGATTTCTGTCTCCCTTTGGAAACACAAAAAAATGTATGTTGGAAGGGAGCTCCACAGCCCAACCTCTGCTCGAGGCAGGGCTGCCTTCACAGGACGTGGCCTGTCGAGAATTAAAACCTCAAAGGACAGAGATCCACAAGCTCTCAGCAAGCTGATGCTCCTGTGCTTCCACTCTTGCTACAAGGAATTTTCTTCTTATGGCCTGTCAGAACTTCCCCTGCTGAAATTATTTTTTCCTGTTATTAGTATATTCTCTATTATAATTTCTCCTATTGATGGAAAATGATGTTCTGTGTCTTTTTTGTCAACTTATTCACCCAGCAGTTTCCCTCCCAGCTAAAAGGTGTGACTTTCAGTGCTGTCACTCATCTCTGCAGCAAGTGGGGATCTTCTGAACAATCACGGCTCAATCTGGCAGCACCGGGTTCCCTAGGAAGCCAGAGAGGCATGTCAGTGGGGTGCAAGTCAAATGTAGAGCACTGTTACTGCTGGTTCTGGGTTTATTACACAGATATTGCCCTTTCCTCAGTTTCCAACCACCACAAGCATCTGGTTTTTTTCATGTTTTTGGGTTTTGTTCAAAAAGTCATTCCCTATCTGAAAATAGTTTTCTCCTCTTCATCCTGACACTAGTTCTTTGAAAATGGCATCAGTTGCTCTGTTATTTCATGTTAAGCCTAGGCCAGAGCTGAGTGTGAACCCTTAACTCATGTCCTACTCAAGTTACTAAACAGTCAGCACAAAACTCGGTGCTCCATTGCCAAGCTCTGCAAAGGGGTGCTGAGCACCCTTAGGTGGGAGGAAATCATCTCAGCCCAATTGTTCAGCACTGGTTGAAGCCCAGATAAGTCACCACCAGCCTTCCAGAAACAGGTCAAGAGGAGAACCCAGCCTGGAGCATCCACCCCAAGAGAGCTCTTCGCTTCCTCAGTTTTACCCTGGCCAGGGTCAGTGTTGCCGTTCAGCTGGGACTGGGTCCTGCCATCTGCAAGTCCATCATGCCATCAGCGGCCTCCAGGCACAGCTCCATGCCTGACCCATCTCAAAGGTCTCTGCACTCATGTTCAGGGCACATATTTTCCAGTTTCATCATTTTTGCTGTTACATCTTGAATCCTTTGCTAAATGGTTACCAAAGCAGAGTGTCAAGGATGCTAATAACAAATGAAACTGTACAGGCGAAGAACTGGTAACATAACAGCTGAGGCCTTCGTGAAGAAGAGAAAAACTACTTGCACCGAGGATGAAATGAAAAGTACATCCTTGTGTTTAGCACTTCAGAAGATTTCCTTGGGTGGAACAGCTTTTGTCTCGGCCAGAAGCAGTGTCATCCCCTAGGAAACAGTCATCCTCTTGGAAATAAAGACATATTTAGATTACAGAGGCTTCCAATAAAAAAAAAAAGACCAAAAAAAAAAAAAAAGACAAAATCATAATACAAAGCATTAAGGTTAGAATGTGATGTCTGCTTTGAAAAAAAAGGATCAAATACTACCAGGGCTGAGAGTGTTCTCTCTGAAAGAAATGCCTTTATGAGAGATATAAAAGTAATAAAAATAGCCAGTACTCACAAGAAATGGTAAAAAAATTAGTCTCTTTCTGGGAGAAGATCTAGCTGTACATTAGGTTAAAAAAAAAAAAAACCTAGAGCAATCAAAGAGGATTTTTCCCTCCAGTGTGTATTTTCCTGGCAGTTGTGCTCACTTGTGGATGGTGTTAAAGCACTTTAGTTATCATTGTAGAAAATAGAGTCAGAGAAAACAGAAGTGGAAGGGACCTCAAAGGGTCATCTAGGCCATCTCGTTGCCCAAAGGCACAGTCAGCTATGCCGACGCCATCTGGACAGATGCTTTGCTTCTTAAATGGGTATTCCACACATCGGTAAAGACTGGTTCAAAATTAAACCACATTAAACACCAAATGTATTAGAGATAACATGTAGGTACACTGTCCTAGGAGCACCTGAGAGAAGGAAATAATTTCAGTTTTCTGTTTCTCCTCTAATTTCCTGCTTTGCCATCTGGAAACAGATGCTAGCTCGCTGTTGGTAGGCAGGAGAGAGAGCAGCAGGGATGGAGTGAGCAGTACTGTTCCTCCTGGCAGCAGAGAGGGGCAGAGCAACCAAGGGGTCTCTAATGGGAGAGCCACCGCTCTCTGCAACAACAGCCGTGGTTCCCACAGTCAGCATCCCGGACTCAAGTCGTGAACTCACCAGGAGTTCAGCCTGAGAACAAGAAGTGACCACAGGAGGATATCACTAGCTCAGAACTGAAACAGAGGTGAAGCTGCTGGGACGTTTGAGGAGGAGACTTTCAAGCTGTGCTAAGAGCAAGCAAAAGGTCAAGCAAATGCACTATCATAGATGTTCACTCCGGGACAGTTACAATTCATTGGAGTCTAGTTTCTGCTGACTTTAATTGAATTTCGCACTTTGTGCAAATATGTACTTTATTTGTCCTTGTCCTTTAAGTATTACACTTTCTGTTGCTCTTCCCAGGGTTTGTGGAATAATTTGTTGAAATCAGACGTGAGCAGAGAAGACGTTTTGTAGAATGAAAACAGTTAGAAATGCACGTGGCAGAGAAGTGACACAATTATTCTTTTCAGCCAATTCAGTTTTCCTAAGAGAAATTAACTAATTTTGGTAACAATTCTGCTTTCTATTTTGAAAGTTATCCAGTGGGTTATTTCATTTATCTGGTGAGGCTCAAGCTGTGAGTGAGAAGATCTCACACACAGTCTATGCAGCTGATTCAAAAAGTTTGAAGACAGAAAACCTTCCTTCACTCCTTATTTTACAACCATTTAAAATTAGTACTGACTGTCTAAAGCCTTAGAAAATACTCAGATGGACATCTGAAGAGCTATCTTAAAACAGTTTCTTGAAATATGACATTTAGGTGCCACATAATGAGATTTCAATATAAACTGATGTGAATGTGCGGCTGTGGCACGTGTCATGCACGTATGAGTTATTGCGCATGTATACCGAGTGCTGCGTGCATGCTGGCAGAAGAGTGGGACTGTAGGAGAGTGTGATTCAGTGCTGTATGCTGGAGTGTGGTCTTCCTGTTTGAGCAGATGATTTCCAAGTATACTTACGGATTTTCTCACTTGAAGGTTGGACCTCTTCAGAGTACCTTGGCTTGGCTGTGAACATTGTGAGCTGTACAAGTACCAAGTGTGTAATGACAATTTTCAGCTGATCACAAATCGTTCAGCCATGAACTGGTTTTCACCAAATTTTCATTTCTTCAGTGAGGACGTTTTTTCCAGATGGAATTTCAACCCTCTGGTATTTTCGCTATGGACGCATCATAACTTTCCGTGACAAAGGAAGTATTTTTACCGTGTGTTTGGACAGAAAGTCACAGCCACAGTGGATAAAATTTCTCCTCATCCTGCTATAAGCCCAAGATTTTATTCAGGCCTCCTTTCAACTCCAATTCATGTGTCTGAGTCTTAATGTCTGCTCTAATGTGAAAGCAGCCCTCAGGATGGTGTTTCCTGTCTGTAACGAAGATAAAGCTCTATCTTTGAGACACATTTGTTGCTGTTATTGTTTTTTGCTAGGACATAACCCAAGTCCTTTTAAGTCATTGTGAATTCTTCAGTTCCTCCCTGGAGATCAGGATCCAGCACGAGTAAAAATGCCTTAGGATCATTTTATTGTATTTCATTTGATGATGCTCATCCTTTCTAGAGTTATCATCTTTGAGGGTATCTCCACACATCTTCCTCCTTTATTTTCAAGACCTTTAACCTACCTGAATCATGATCTTTCTAATATTTCCTTTCAGCAGAAAACCCCATTCTAAATATATTTCTCTACGAATATCAGCTTTTCAAGGGCAAGTTTGAATGTTGATTTGCACAGCAAGAGCATTATGGTGCTTTTTGTGGCACCACAATACGACTTACATTATCGAAACTGGTGCTTAATAAAGAAAATATTAGGAGAAAGTTTCCAGTATGTGTTCCAGAGGTGAGAAGTCTGGAGTTGTCTCAAGAGATCGTCACTCCACATTATTGCTGTCAAGATGAGTTAACTGAAGCATGATGTATACAGAAATTACTTTTTCAGTTAATAGATATAGGGGAAAATAGGCATAAGTGTCATATCATCAGTGAAAGATTTATTGCACTGCTGTTTCGGATCTATGTAAAGACTAGAATAGATTGAAGGTAGGACACTCATATGCAGATTACAGCTCTCTGAGCTGCCCAGACTCAATTATTTAACCCACTCTACTGAGATTACAGTTTTGTCATTACTCTGTATTAATGAATGATTTTAACATTTAGTCCATGGACTTTTCCAATACCCTGCACATTTGCTGGTGAGAAGAGAATCCCAGAAGATTAGGAGACTCACTTCTTTCAGTTAAAAGCTTATCAATACCTTTTGTATCTACCAAGCTTCTTAGAAAAGATACACTTCAAGACAATTTTGAAAGTGCAGTTTCCGATTGAGTTAGAAAAGCTGACGGACTAACATTTGTTAGTGTTTTGTCTGCCTTTTTCAGTACTACATTCCAGGACATCTGGATTCAGGAAGAACAGTCTTCACCAAACCTGATCTAAAAACCTTTTGAGTGAAGTTTGCACACATATTGCTGTCGGGTTTCACTTCATTCACACTGATCATCCACTTCCACACTTGCACAGTAGACTCCAGATCCTGAACACATTTCACTGAGATTGCATTTATAAATGCAAAGTAACCTTATGATCCTCACAAGGTCTATAAGCCACTGACATACTATATTAGCATCCTGTTAGTGCCTTTTGCACAGCAGTGAGTTTAAGCATACTCTATAGTCTTTTAGCCTGGAAGGATTTATGCACATGAACTGCGAATAGGTCTATAAAAACCAGGATTGCCCACAATGCATGAAATTAAATGTCTTGTAAGATCAAGGCCCAAGATATCTCCAAGCATCAATTTTCAGGGTTTTTTTTTTTCAAGGAAAAATATAAATATTAATCCCTCTCTCACTGCAGCACAATACCACTTAATTGACTTCGATCTTCCTTCAGGCTATCAGAGATCTCTGCTGTCAGGGAACTTTCCAGGTCCAGAGTGAAGGAGCATGGAGAGATGCGGGGAGGGAGCAAGGAACTAGGCTGGGGACGGCCATGCCAGGAGCTGATGTACAGGGATGGTAAGGTCTGAGCCCAAGCAAGCAGAGGAGAGAGAAGGAGGAGAAGAGACCATTAATATTGAATCCAAAGCTTCCCAGAGAGGCAGTGGAGTCTGATGGAAAATATTTTAATGACTGATTGGAGATTTGGCTTTGATTTATGAGATGTCTTTACTAAATAAACCCAAACCAGATAGCACATATAACCCCATACAATCATATTTCCAGGACAGCCCTGTCTCTGATAGAATGAAAACAGAATCACAGATGTATTTTAACTTCCTTGGAAAATATTTAACTTTACAGAAAGTTTCATCAAAACAGTCTTTCAAGAAAGAAACTGTAGGGTTTTTTACGTTTTTTCATGTTCTTGCTGAGATTTTGCATGGGATTTGAGTCTCGGATGACCATACTTTCTACTGATGCAAACAGAGCCCCATTATAGCTGAACTGATTTACAACAGCTAAGGATCTGTCCATAAAACCAAATCAACCTTTAAATTAGGCTCAAAAGAAATACTACCAATTAAATTTAGTCTGTGACCTCTAACATAGGTTTAACAAGCTCAACATATTATGGATTTCAGTAGGGGAAAAAAATCAATTAAATTTAAAAAAAATCAAATCCCTAAAGTCTAAACCTTGATAAAAGTAGTCCTGTAGCATCCAGCTGTTTCCATGGTTTCACATCCTGTGTTCCAGTTTTTAGGGTGCTATATAGGATGTGAAAGCAGCCTAGAAAAAAAACCCTTCATGAAAAAACCTTTATTTCAGTTCCCTTTTGGTTTATTTGGATTTTTTTCCAGCTGCTAGAGCTGGGGTTTTTGGGTTTGATTGGCTTTGGGGGGGAGGGGGGGGGTGTGTTTCCCCTCCTCTCTCTCTCTGAAAAAGCCCTGTATTTTAATTTGAATATGAACACTTCAAAGCCCTCAGAGATCATGGGACTGTTCCCACTATAGGCAATAACAAAACTCTCATTGCCTTTAGTGAGAGCTGGATTGGGCTCCAAGGAAGAAACTGAGGGAAAAAACTATCATCTTTTCTCAAACTCCCTTTCCCCCCAGAAATAAGCTTACATAACCACCCTGATGCGACAAATTTATTAAAAGCAAATAGTCATCTTGTGCTACAAATCCTTCTGAATACAATGTTTTGACTAAATGACGTTTAGCAGTGTTGTAGCTTTAATGGTGAAGAAAACACTAGCAGCTCAGTACTTAAACCTCTGTCCCATGGTGAATATCATTTTCAATATCCTGTAAAAATTCTTTGAAGTGTTTGTATCCAGGCTGCCCCAATGGATTTACTCAGAATTAGTTAATAGTGAGAAAGCATTGAACTAAATTTATCGGTTACGGTCTCTCATGATCGCATAAAAAATAAAATTAAAAGGAATCCTCTATAGAATACTTTATCAGGCTTGGTAATGGCATCATCTCTGACAGTGAGGCAATAAAAGCATATTAGTGACCCCCTGATGAAACATGTTTACAGGCAAAGTCAAAGAGATTGATCATTCTATCTGGAAAGTGGCATTTTCCTTCTATGCACTGTTCCTGCTAGTTGCAGGAACATACTAATCGGCTAATGCATGACAAGAAGGAAATGTGTGAAAGGGGATGCAATTATCAAGTCCTGCTCAGCTTTTCAGGGAAACCTGGGAGTCTTTTCTCCTCTCAGCCTCCCTTGTGAACTCCCTTGTGATATCGGTAATGTTGCTAGTGCTATGAAAGAGAGCCAAAGGGTCCTAGCCAAGACTCCAGGTATCATTGTGCTGGGTTTCATACAGTTACCATTTCTCCCAGAAGTGTTTGCAGTATAAACAGGTAAGAGAGACAAGAAGAATGAGAAAAGAAAGGGGAACACGTAAGGAAGAGACTTTTCCAAGACCATAGCAAGGCCAGGAAGGAACCCCTCTTCTAGTGCCATGAGACCGTGCTGGGTAACCTCTCCTTAGCAGTCACTGTTCGTGTTTTCTGATGTGGTCTTCTGGATATTTTCTGCATGTTCATACTCTCATATTCAAAATCCCAAGCCCTAGTGACACACTGATTGTTTCCTGCAGTTGCATTGTCTTGTAGAGTCCTTCTGATCTGTGGCAATTTTTCTCATTTTAAATGCTTTTTAGTCTGTCACTCTGCCTGCTACATCTCTTGTTCTTTCTCCAGTTGTTTCATTTATTATTCAGGAAAAAAGGCAATTCTTGTATTGCATACATGACAGTGCAAATTGCATTCCTTGTATTTTAACAGCTAACCTCTCAAATGATGGACCGGTGCTCTATTAGGAATGGTCTTGCTCAGAAACTGCCCTGTTTTCATTCACTCCTGTTTATATTTTCTGTAAAATAAAGCAAAAACAAACCTATGCATTTCTGAACCATGTTTAGCCCTCAGCTTATCTCCTATTTAAATATGTAAGTAAGTCAAACGTCACCTGGAGTGTTTCGCAGTGCCTCTGAGCTGAAACCAGAACCTCATGCTTTCCCAGTCCCATTTCTCACCCTGTCCCTCTTTACACAGTCAGTGTGGCAGGCAGGCTGCAAGGGACGGTTCTCAATGTAAATATATTTTTCCTGCTATGGTTTTTATAAACAATAATTGCTCAGTGATTAGCCAAGTAGAGTTTAGCTATTACTGCTGTAAAACTGTCTTCCTTGATTTCCTTGAGCCCTGCTTTTCCCCCATGGAGAAACCTTCAGCATCCGCTCAGCCCTTCCATGTGGACATGTGTTGTGGGGTAAGCAGGAGAGATGGGCAGCCCAAGCTGCATACAGGACAGGGAAAAGGACGGGCTCAGGGTGGTTCTCTTTGGAGCACGAGAGTATGTGGATCAGCAGTGGGAACAAGACAGGATGATGTGTGTCTGGCAGAGGTTGGCAGGACTGGTGAGGAGTCAGGGCCCAAGGACGGTAGCTTTGGGAATTGGTGTGTATGTAGGAAAAGCTTCAAAATATTGAACATTTGTAAAGCCTTCTCTTTCTGTTAGCTTACTGATTGTCTTAAAAATCAAAATTGTCACAAATCTTGGTTCGCCACTCACTTCTGTGTCATCACCCCTATTTCTGTGTTAAGATCCAGCTGAATCATTGCCTGGCTGAAAAAAAACAAGACATTATATATGAACCACATAGGTGCAGGTGGAAAAAAAAAAAAAAAATAAGGAATTGATTAAGCCAACAGTTTTCCTTGGGACAAGGCATCCATTAAGGTTTTGCCATCTTAGGCAGGTCCTGTATACTTTGTTGCTCCTGAGTGCTCAAAACATGTCTAAGGTAGAAGTGCCACCTTCTAGCTAATCAGGAGGCTGCATCTTTTCCTGCCATGTGGCAGGAAGATCAACCAGCCTCGTGTTTGTCTCCTTTGTATTAAATTACTGAGCATTACTTACAAGGAGTTGATGGAGAACAGGATGAAGAGGATCCAGATGGTCCAGCACATGGTGACCTGTCACACCAGTAACACAGATTGATAAGAGCTGATCAGGTTCAGTTCATCACAGACCACCCTTGGCTCCTTGCTCAGTACGGTGTTTTATTTTTAAGACCTTTATTTTAAAGGCTTTCAACTGTCTGGATCTTGACTCTTTCCTTGACCCCATTTCTCACTGTCCTGGTCACCTATGGCAATAATCATCTATGGCCAGAAGTTCTCTGGAACAACAACTGACAGGTACCAGAAAAAGACTTCAACAAAGATAACAGCACCTTCTAAATGGGCCTCGAACCACAGTCAAGGCTAAACGTCAAATCAGCCCTGTTGCTGCCAAAATCTAGAATTAGATGTAGAACCATACAAAATACTTGTCTGAAGACGTGACTTCCAAGACTCACAGTCTGGAGGGAAATGAGGGAAGAAAAGAAAATAGTAGTGAGAAAAACAGGTACAGAAAACAAGCAAAATTCAGGTTCTCCCCAAAAAATAGTTTTCAGACGGACATAAGAGAATCTGCTGCCTTCTAATATTAGCAGACTTAAAGCTCAAGTAATGATACAGATACGCTTTGTAGCAGTGGTGGTAGGGGAGAATTTGGTTCATATATATTAACAAAGAGGATTAGGAAATATATAAAACATAAGACTTAAAAGCATTTTTAAATAGAAGTTTCCCAAAGTCTGTCGTGAGGTTTTTGCTTTAACAGTTTATTACTGCAGCACAGTGTTGTACTGTGAAAAGCATTTCATCATTCACAAGAAAAGAGGTTGTTGGCTCAGGCAAGTGTCATTATCAAAGACAATTTTCACAATGCATTCAAAAGCTTCATTAAGTGCCTGCCTGACAATAATATCGGCCCTGCTATGTTCATCTGGTGGAATACAGATCCATAGCTGACTACTGTTTCTGTTTCAGGCATAAGAGGTGAATCTCCATCTTTGACCTGCAGATTTATCTGAATACATCACATTGCCTGCAAGACACAGGTCAAAATGAGTAGGTCTGTATGGTAAGAACCTCCCAGTACTGAATGCTTTTTGGCTAAAAACGAAAACAAACACAAAATTACATCAGAACTGGAAAGTAAATTAATCATTTTGGTAGGACTTCTTCAATCAGAGGAGAGCAACAGGAGACAAGATAAGAGCTAAGCCATTTAAGGTTAAATGTAACTCAGTAAATCAGATCTTAAATCCCTTTCTCACACCACACCTCAGGATAAGATGACCAGAAATCACAGAAAGTTATTTCCTCTATTTAACTAAAAGTGACTGTCTCCTTTAGGATTCATGAGAAATGAGGAAAAACTAAATAAATATTAAGTGGAGACACTCAGAGAAACAAAATGGGGTTACAAATCCAAATTCAAAACCATTTCTGGGGGATTTAGATGCTGTGGAATCTGTGGCTGTAAAACAAAATAAACAACTCTCTCAGAATATGCATTTAGTTGGAACTGTGGGCAAGTCACTTAATCTTGTATCTCAGACAGGCTGCACAGTGTAAAACCAATTGGAATCATGTGGGCAGGGCTCAGCAGCGAATTAAAATATCCAGGCCTGTCCTCTGGCGATTTTGAGTGGCAAAAAAAGAAATAAGTAGGAATAAGAGGACAGATTTGAGTGAAATGGAATGGAAGGTGCCACTTGAAGATTCATGAAAAAGAAGACTGATTGTCTTAAATGCTAAAAATGTAGTAGATTAAGTCCAATTTAGGGCCTCATTCAAGTTGTGTGAGATAGAAATGAACTTTACTGTCCTCAGTAAGAAGGAGTGAATGTGGTGATTAATGAAGAACTGGAATATTGTACCATTAGGTTGAGGAGTCCTGGTATGACAGCCCTGGTTGAACCAAGGTGAGGACTGCTTCTGCACCCGTTCCACAGCATTGCAATTTTCTGATGGATTATCCTGGAAACTAACAGTGGTGCTATCTTTTTCAACCGTCCAGAAGCCAAGAACTCCCACTCTCCTTCCAGAATCTATCCCTTTATCTCAGTTTTTCCTGACACAATGTGGGGAAATTTACTGAGAAGTACAGGTTGTAACTAAATGGAGTCTTCATCAAAGGATACAGATGTGTTCCAGCCAAACTCGTTTCCTTATCATAAAAGCTTAGAAAATACTCATGTTGAGAGAGTTGTCCTTTGAACACGTTTCCCAGCCCTCTGTGAAATGAGATATTCCTACCTCCGTTCTGCAGCTAAAGGCTTGTTCTGGTAACAGACTGCTCTATTCCATCTCGCTGTACAGTGGAAATGGCTTGGATTCAGTCTTCAAGAGACATTTTCCTTCCACTCCAAATAGCACTTCTAGTCCATCTAGGTTGTGGATTATGTATTTTGTTCAAATATGAACGCAAAATAATTTTGTTTTAATATGAGATATTTTAAATATGTGTAAGCATCATATCTCGTTCTTACATGTAATTGCCCTGCATTTTATGCTATAGAAAGAATATTTTGCACTCACTTAGTCCCTCATACTCTGAGATCTTAAAAGATAGATAAGAGGGACTCTTTTGTTGATACTAGGAAAGTCAAAACACACTGGGGGAATTTCAGTTGGATATTTAGCTCTTCTGAGCACCTGAAACTTCCCTATGAGTCATTCACATCTTCTGACAACTGATGCAGAAACAACATGCCCAAGGTTGCACAATGAGTCCCCGGCTGGATACAGGACCAAGCTTAGAAGGTATTAGGCATATGTGCCATAGGAATTGGTTCATATTCTCCTACCTAGAAAGCATCACAGTTCATCACAGCCATCCTTCTTGTGGCTTCAAGAAAGCTAAATTAAGCTCATCTTTTATTTGGAAATCAGAGTATACAGAATCCACTTTGTCTTGATGTAAATAAATATGTTTAAGAAAAAAAATGTTCTAATGCTTAGTAACATTAATACCACCCAAAATCCATGAGTTTACCTGAAGATTGTCCCTCCTTTTTGTAGTCCTAATACCAGCATTTCTGCCTTTATTTTTCCAGATCCATTCAGGTGTCTTGCCTTTGACTCCACCTTTAACTGTAATGTCTGCAACTATTGCAATGTGATGGGGGCAGAGGATGTCAGCAGCACACTTGATGATATAGGCAGAAAGCTGTGGCAGCTGATGCGACAGTACTAATCCACTAAAATTACACCAATTTATTGCCCTGTTTTTCACAGAGTATTACCAGAATAGCTTTTGTGACCATTTGTGAGTAAAAAAGCCCTGCTCAAAAAATCTGCAGTAACAGTATGTTCATGGCCTTTGCAAATCTTTATAAGCCCAAGTTTTTTTTCTGGGGCTCAGAAATAAACCCACCAGAGCTTTAGTCAGCTAAAGGTCACCTGTCAGCTAAAGGTGCTGGGCCTTAACTTTGCTGTCACACTGTCAGAAGTTAGCATTGGGGAGACCTGCAGTTACAGGGGAGTACAGTATTTCATCATTTTATTGCTTACACTGACTGAGACGCTATAATATTTCTTCTCATCTTAGACTTTCTCATGGGATGCTTAAGCAAGTGTCAACTGTACTAGACCCAGCACTGTAAGTCCTGGGGAACATGTTTCAGAGATGCTTGTTCTGGTCCCAGCTAAGGAAAGTAGGTCCCAGTGGTCCCTCCCAGCTGCCACGAGATAACATTGCTTGAAAATCACTTTGGCTAGCCAGAAGAAATCCAGGCTGGTATCCATGTGCTATTGCACAGCGTGAACACTCAGTGCATCACCTAATTTTAGACATCCGCACTGGGATTGTCCACAGCTGAGCTAGTGTCCCCTTAGTGTCAGGTGACAGCTAGTCACCAACAGTTCCCTCTGCCATCAGTAAAGAGAAATAGGCACTTTTCGTGAGGGATTCATCTCATCTTTTTGATTGACTTCTTTGAGAGGAGAGAAATCCTTCCTGACTCTGTTTTGAGTAGTATATTCACTCTTTGGTGAGTCGAGCCAAATGAGCGTCCCAGGGTGCTCAATTCATCTGCATGGGGTTAAGCTGGCGATGAGGCAGGAAATACTGCAGTGTCCACAGCCATACTCAACAACTGAGTTTAGGATACTGCATCCCACCCAGTCTCGCCTCTGTTACTTGCTGACTGCATGATAGCATCGCTCTTTTTCAGGATTTACCAGTGAGAACACCAGCACAGGTGTCAGCCTTCCATGAGCAGGCAATTAGCAACCACATTTGTTCAGATCACTCACTCATACTCTTCATGTTCTTCAGTAAGCTGTCTCTGACAGTGGCCCTGTTGGATGCCTAGGGAAGAGTGTAAGAAAAGGGAATAGATATAGCAATGCTTTCATGGTGCACATTCTCATCTTCCTGTGATCTGAAGCTGAGGATCATGAGTATCTTTATGACCTCAGTCACTCCTGTTAGAGTTTTCTTCCAGTAATTAATTTAATTGGTTTTGGAAACCATTTACAATGCATAGCATCCTACTGCAAGAATTCTCACGGTTTAACCATGCAAGGTGCAAAAAGTGTCACCTTACCTTGTATAGTGTTTGTCCTTTGACAAAGTAAGTCGTTAGCTGTGAGTAGCTAACGTTTTTCCCAAAGACTGAGCACTGGATTCTAAGGGACCGTGTCTACCTCTGGGAGCTAGAACAGCTCTCCTGGTCATGCAACTAAGCAGAGATCTGCTTTTATTCGTGCAGTAATGAACAAGAGAGTGTGGGTGCTCCCTGGTGTCGCAGTGTCTACTCTGATGTCCTTGAAGATGACAGATTTCTAACAAATGACCTCTAGCACAGTACTGCTATCAGGGACTAATAACTGTGCCTCCATTCATTTTTGTGGAGACTTGGATTTGAAAACACCACCTGTAATATTCTCCGTTCAGCTACACATATTACAGAATGTACAAAGAGTAAGAACATGTCTATCTGTACACACAGATTTGTGCTTGTGCTTTTCTATCTCTGGTAAGCAAGGGTTCACTTTAAAGAAAAAAGGAGGAAACATGGAGAGGTTTGGATGGCAAGCAATGAATCGTGGATGCGAGGGAGCCCAGCATGCAGCCTTAGAGTGCTAGTTTCAGAGAAACCAGCTTGCATCTCTCAAGCATATGCTGCTGTAACAACAGCTACAGTACAGAGAGCTCTGCTCGGAGGCACTTTGGAGTGGCAACCTATAGGGCTGCCATCTGCCCCATTTCAGGCAAGGAAAGCTTGTCTTTTCACAGGAATGGAAGCCGCAGACTGATTGCAATCGTGTGGGGCTTGGGTTTCCTTGCTGGTTTATGTTTTTAAGAATGACTGGCTAGATAGCCAACTGTTTTGGATCAAATTATGCATATTCACAGTTTGACTACAATGTTCCATTCCAGTGATCAGTGTCACGCAGGTACCCAAGTCCTGCTAAAACAAATATGATCCATGCGGCATTATGAGAAAATCCTACAGTGGCAACGTGCACTGGCTTTTTGGATCAGTCTTTTTAAAATAATTTAAGAAAAAATAATTTCTTCTGGGATAGTAAAAGGCAGAGAAATGCACTAGGTGACCTCTTGAGGTTCATCTCTACTGCTCAGTGGTTATACAATAGCTAGAGTTCAGGCTCAGGGCTCATTCAGCTTTTTCCTGAAAATCTTCCTGAGGCTCTGAATAAAAAATGATGGTGAATCAGATAAGAAAAAATAATGCTTAGAATATAGCTGATGTGTCTTGTGTTCCTGTACCAGTACCCAGATCACCACTTATGATGAACCTTTGCATGTTTTTCCTGCCTCCTTTGCAGGAACTGTGGTGTATTCAGCAATCACCAGCTACTTTCCAGCACCTTTGTGGCTGTAAGCCCAGGATGTGGGTATCGTAAAGTATAGAAGAACCAGAGGAAGATTAAGTACTGTAGCTTTAATTTACTCCCAAAGTAACAGAAATACACTTAAAATAGGATTCATTTTCAGAGTTGTGATATTATTGCCTTAGCTGCAGACACTGTCTCCCTAACCAGGTCATCTGAGCGTACAGAAGCATGCTCGCTTCCTTATGGGATACAAGCCAATAGTGAAATTAAGTCGCAAAGATAATAGCACACATCGGGGGAAGAGAACTAAGCTTTTGCTTCAAAAATGCTCTTCACAGAAGGGTCTAGTGGGATTTGAAGTTTCCTTCTGAAAGTAGGTAAAAGTTAGATCTTTCATTTGAGTTTCACTTTATGTTTCATGTTCATTTCAACCCACAGCTCAAAGTGAAACTCCAGGATTTGGGGAAACGAGCAAAAATCTGAAGATGTGCATTAAAATGTCACATGCAGAAATACTCCAGTTGGGGCCTTAAGGCACCATCCCTTTTGAAACTACAATGAAGTTTCAATATTTTCCCTGCAAAATCTTCTTTGAAGTCCTGGCCTTAAGCATCCTGTCCAGTACCGGGCAGCTGTGAGGGTGCAGGACTGTCTCCTTCCTTTTCTACCGCGAATGTGTCCTATGCACGTTGAAGTTGGAGCAGGAATTGCAATAAATGCTAAAATACGTGTCATCTCCTCAAAAACATTTTTTCCAGTAGCAATACAAATGAGAAATAAACATGAAGGCCTGGGGCTTTTTTTGGTATATCGTGATGCTGGTTACACTAGAAATGTGTTTAAGCGTAATGTCCAGTCACATGGTATAAATTATCTCGCGTTGAATATGGATGTAGAAAGAAAGAGAAGGGGGAACAAAGTCTGTAGGGGAGTATCACAGTTCAGCAGCAAACACAGAAAAACACCAAGAGATTTGGACGATAATGTTTTATGTGCGTTCTGTTAAAGAACATAATGGCCTTGTTCCAAAAGTAAAAAGCTCCTTTTCCAACTCAGGAGCTTGAGCAACCACCTCCAGGAACCATCTGGGGTTGGGGAACGATGGGGTGGGATGTTGCTGAGCAGGACAGAGTGCCTTCAAGGCTCTTGGATGGTGGTCCTCTTCCTATATCTTGATCTTTTCAAGGCAGCAGACTTTTGCCTGGGTAAACAGGAATTTCATAGACTTGGGGGCAATTTCCTATCTTTTGAAACACACAGGTGTACAAGAGGTCTTTATGCCTTTAGCAAGCTGAGTTGAAGTAGAGGAGTGTCATTTCTTACAGCATAAAATTTCATAAGCTTTTAATTTGCCTTCAGTAAAAGGTTGATAGAATTTATACATCAAAAAGAGGAAAGGCTATTCCTTCTAAGGATGGAATTCAGATGATAATTTCCAATCTAAAATATTAAAAGAACTGTCCATAAAGAAATGTCCATAAACACACACGCATTTTTTATTTTTATTTCCACCTATTCAGAAGGTGGTGAAAGCTTGGATAATTTTTATTTATGTTTCCTCCCATCAGCTGAATTCAGAAATCATTGGGATTTTATCTACAGGCTTGTTTTCATTCAAAAAGGCTGAATGGGAGTTGAAGGTTACAGTTCCAACCAAGCTTTCTTCAGGAAGAGTTTCTGAGCTCCAGCAGGGAGGTTCTAGTCAAAATGGAAGGTGCTAAAATAGTGCAGGCAGCAGAAGACCCAGATACTGTTGTGCTGTTTTTGACAAGATCTGCTTTGTTCCATGTCTGAATAGAAACAATCCACCCTGCAAACACAACAGTTTCCAGCAGAGCAGTACCAGTCTAGCAGTGCCTTTGCCCTTCTGCCTCCACTGGTACTAAAGCTTCCTAGACCTGTGTTTTCGTGGTCTTCCCCACCTGTTCCTTTAGAAAAAGCCCTTCTATAGTATTAGAAGCTCTTTGCAGTTTACTGGTTCCTCTAGTCCTTTTTTTCCCCCTTTTCTTTTGTTCTCCTGTTCAGGCAGATAAAGTAGTCCCAAGTCAGCAGAGGTTCAGAGAAGCAGATTGGCACACCAGGGATGGCCCCGGGCTGCATCGTTCCCACTGATGACTCCCCTCAGCAGTTATTATGTTGGAAACTTCCTCGGCACTATTCAGTGAATAAATATGAATTATTTCCCTGCTAATCTGAATCTAGTGCTGTATGAGGGAGATGAAGACAAAAGAGGGGGTTTAACGCTGCCAGACAGAAATAGGAAACCTACAGTGTCCCCTTCTTTTATTTAAAGTCACTAGACAGGAGGGAAAATCTGCAGATTAGACCATTACAGCCTGGTGTCTTTGGTGGAGCACAGTTGTTTTCACCTGTGAGAGCAGCACCACTCAGTTTATAAACCTCAAAACTCTTGTTTGTGCAGTTACTTAATCGCTGTAAAACTGCACATTACGGTTGTCACATGGCTATACTGAAAGGAATATTTAAAAGGAAACGGAGCTTAAGGGTAAGCCAGGGTTTGGTGATCTGCCAAGCTGAAAATAGCATTTAACAGGCTTTTAATCTATTTCATAGGTTATTGTCCCCATGAGTGCTGTTATAGTCTGCAGATAAGAAAAATGAGAACAAAGGGTTATTTTCACTTACAATTCAGCAGCTGCTGCTGTTATTACTGTGTCATTGGTAATCAAACAGAGGTACACTAATAATTGTATCCTTTAAAATGCACTGTGCAGTAAATATTTGTTGATTTAAAAATAAGTAGGCTGTAGAAATTAGAGAGCTCTTTCTGTCAAAGTTAACAGATTAAATGCTTGCAGAACCAAACACCACTGAGAGAGAAATGCCTGGCATTGTGGAAGATTTTGTTGATGTCTGCAAGATTGCTCAGGTCTGTTTGCACCAGGGAGAAAAATAGACGTTTGAAGTTAAAATGCAATTAAAATCAAAATTTAATACATGTTTTTGCTTTTGAATCCTAATTTTTAGATACTACGTAATATACTGTTTTATACCTTAGAGATAGGTAATTACCAAAATAACCCTCTACTTGCATCCATTTGACTCGCTGTAATTACCAGAATACACAAGGCATGAGAAGAAAAACTTATATCTTCCTGCTGATCAGCTCCGCTCAGGACTCTCCTCACATGCTGCAGAGGACAGGCAGATGGCCCAGCAGGGTGGTTTTCTCCACATTCAGCAGCACAGGAGAGCTGCTGGAGACTTCATTTTACCTTGTAAGGACAGGAGAAGGGAAAAGAAAATTTCTAGTCTGTCAGGTTCCTTTGCTTGCTATTGTGCCTCTCCCATGGAAAAAGTGATAGAGTGTAGGCTGGGATGGCAAAACGTCTCCTCCTGCTCAGTGACTTTGCTTCAGTTGTCTTCTAAGGACTTGCTCATTCTATTTTTGAGTGTTGCATCCTGGGGAACCTGAAACAAGACTGGAGCACTCAGTGTTCATGGTGGAAACTCAGAGGTTTGAACAGGCCTTCTCTCCCTGGAGAGAAGTCGTGCTGAGGAGGTGGGATGTGTTGTTATCTTCATTGCGCAGCAGGATGCAAGGTGCATGAGTGCATTTAGCTCAACGTTAGGTGCCTACAGTGCAGACTTCCCCACTGGAGCTGTCTAGAGTCAACAGGAAGGATCACAGGCATTTCTGGTGCCCGTGTCGGATCTTCCTCAGGCAGGAGAGGATGCAAAGAAGGATCTCAGGGAAGACAGGTGAGTCATGTTATACCTATGCCCTGTTTCTCTCCAGAAACTGTAAAGGAAACACAAAATAACTAGCTCAGATGAGTTAATTCATTCTGGAAGTGCCAAAATGATTTAGGAGACTTACTATCATTTTCAGAAGTGACTTAAGCAGGTATAAGCCCATATGTTATTACCAGTTAATAGGCTTTGGGTTTTGAAAACGGCATTTCAGCTTTGAAAGTATTGTACACTTAGGAAAATGTTACCTAAGGTAACTTGCCCTGGTCACACACTAAAACAGGCATAGCTCTGAGCCACAGCACACTGCTTTAACAGCCAGCCAGGCAGTGCTCTCCGAGGGGTACCAAACTGTCCAAAAGCTGTAATAGCAGAAAGCCTGCATATTTTGATTTGCTGAGGTTTCTTTTAAATGCTTTGAAATATTTTGGAGTCTTTGAAATTTTATATAGAAATAATAATAATAATAATAATAATAATAATAATAATAATAATAATAATGATGCAAGCTCCAGACAGTGTTCCCGCTGTGCTCCAGGCTGCATGCAACAGCTACTGCAACTTTCAGTAGCCAGGGATTTTCCCCCTTAATCACCCTTTGGTTTTGTAAGTGGGGAAGGTTCAGACAGTAATAAACTGAATCTAAGCTACACATCTGCGTTTTCAAGTAGTGTTTGGTGCAGGGGCAACACTGACAGATTTCATTACAGCCACCTTTGCAGGCATTGATGTATTAATACTGTCATCTTGCATGCAGTTTGGATGAGAGAGCCCCTGAATGAAGCTGAGAGCTTCTGATACCAATGTGGCAAATGATTCAGCGCAGATCATTATACACATTGGCCTGTTATCTCCTCGACGACGTGTGAGGCTGAGAGTGAGCTGTCTCTTTGGTTCATTATTTATTTTCCCTTAGCTCGGGGTTTTGCCAGCTGAGCAGCCTGGAATGGAGCGCAAGAAGCCGTTTCAGGTGGTGCGAGATCATGGCACTCACGGCATCTCCACTCACACTGGAGCACTGACCCCATCCCTCTGCGGTGGCAGGAGGGCAGGGATGTCACAGGACATCCTGCTGGGAAGCATGTATGACTTGCCATCTGTATTTTCTGCAGAGGCTTTTAATGGGGCCGTTAGCAGGCTTTGCAGTGTGATGCGTCAGAGGGAAGGTCTGCTGTCATCAGCCTGTGCGTCTGTTGCATCTTGCATCTCAGCAAGTTTAAGCTCTTCAGCAAGCTTCAGGCCTTTCCCTGCTCACCTCAGATAAGAAGAATTAGCTCTGTTTTGGAGGTCGGGAAAGTGTAACAGTGAGATGAAGTCATTTTCCTCAGGTCGTGTTTGAAGAGTGCTAGCAGAACTGGGAAGAAAGAGAGAAATTGCCCCACCTGCCGCAGCGTCCTGGCCACCCCAGGAGTGATCCCACCAGGCTGAAGACTCTGGGACCTGCAGGTGAATACTTACTTACAGAAAAGGGCGATGGTAACGCTGGAAACATTTCATGCAAATCATCTGGACAGGAGCTGGTGCTCCGAGTGATGGCTGCATCGCATTGTGCATTGTGTTGAGGGCCACCCACGGGCTGGAGCCACCAGTGCCACCAGTGCCCAGCACGTCCCCGTGGGGGCTGGAGCAAGGCTCAGCTGGCCAGGCAGCTCAGACTCCTCCACCCACGCCATGGCCTCGCCTCCGGGGCTGCCATGCTCCCTGGGAGCACGTTGTCCTCCTCGGTAAAACCAGGCCCTTGGCCCGTGTAAACTGATAGCACAGTCTCATTTCAGTGGAAATAGACCGGGTGAGTCTACCCAAGAGTCTGGTTTGCATCTCTCACAATAGGCTTGAGCTGTAAAAAGCCAGAGTTTTTCTGCTTGTCAAAAAAAGCAGACAAAAGCTCCGTCTTTGAGAAGAGGTCTCTGTAATCTTCAGCAGCTATTTCATTTCATCTTTACCCATGACGAAAGCTGTATTGTAGAACAGGGTGGGGATAACTTGTGTCAAAAGCTTTTTAAAAGTTACTTGGAAAGTGTATTTCATCTTCAGAATTTAAGTGGCTTGTCCAACTTGTGGCAACTGAAATCGGCTTTCCTTGTCTTGGTGTATGGTGTCCTTCAGCCAGTCACTAGAAAAGGTTCAGCTGAGGCAGCAGTTTTGGGGACATCAGAAGAGCCAGCCCCCCAGGTGAAGCTGGTGGCCTTATCCTAGCCCCTGTGTGACCACAGCATGAAACTCCCAGGTGGTTTGTTTTGGGCGGAAGAAATAAGAAAAGCCTATGTCTTGCATCATAAGGATGTTTCAGCTGAGAATTCATAGCAAAACAGCCTGGAGATACTTGTATCCATCCCACTCCCATCCTGCATGACTGTAGCTACTGTTACAAACTATTGTGAGTAGGGTTTATTTGCTTCCGAAGTGCTGTCTACTGTCCCTTTCTTGCCCAGCCAAACCTACCCAGACACCTCTGCGTGCTGGATACGGGGATTATTGATGAAAGCTGAGCAAGACACCACATGCGGTGAGCTAATTAGAGGGATCCCAAAACAGTGAATATCCATCAGCATGTAAAATATGGATGAATAGAGCACAGGGGACTATATTCTGAAACTAGATGTGCAGCTTGCATTGGCAGTGGAGGAGAAGCTGAGTAACTGAGCTCTGCATGTTGAGTTGAAATCTCTTTCTGTACACATTAAGGCTGATTGTTTGCTGAAAACGCCTCATAACTCATTCGACAATAGCAATGAATAATCATTATTTGTGTAGATGAGATGGGGAAATGTACATTTAACACTCTTACACAACTCCGCTAATGCTGTTAAGGCATTTGTCTATTTTTACACCAACTCAAAAATGCGGTCCCTGAAGGTCACTCTTTAGGAAAGGCCTTAATTAAGATTTCTGCCTGCAGCAAATCGTATGAAGTATAATACATCACGCTGTAGCAACCCAGATACAGATCATTGGCTACCTTGATCCAGTCACGTGGTACGAGCAAATATTACCATTTTCTTATCATCAAGGATCATTTTACAATGTGAATAAAAAAAATAGCAGCATCAAGGTTTTCCTAAAACGTCCATGAAAAGACAGAAAAATGTCTACCATTCAGGCTAAATAAAGCGTTCACTTAGGGAGTGAAGGTCAAATGGAGACATATACTTTACTGACAGAAAAATGCAAATCTTCTTTGCATCATAAATATTAAAAACAATACTGTTTAAAAGGTCTAATTTATTTTTATTGAATTAATTTCCTTCCATCTGTTTTTCTGCTCTTTCCCTCTGGACCTCCAAGGGCTGTTCTTCCCAAACCAAGGACAAATCCTCTCTGTCTGCCAAGCCTGAAAGTTCAGTTTAGATGTGTATCCAAATCAGAACTTCTAAGCCCTTTTTTCCAAAGCACCCAAAGCTCTAGCTGTGGTCAAAGACAAAAGCACCTATGCAGTACTGCATTGCTGTGTCCATCTCTTTACCCGCTTCCACTTTCACTTCCAGACCTTCCTATGCGGATCTTTATGGGAGAACCCCTGTGCATTCATGAGGTTGCACATACACGCAAAAGCCACACCTTCAGAGGCAGCTGCAAGATCAGCGCCATAATAGCCACCCCTTTCAAGTTTTCTGATTTCCATTTCTATTCAGCAGCAAATCTTCCATTTTTCCTTAGAATATTCCTGTCCATACATCATCAGCCAAATAAACATCTTAGTTCCTGTCCTAGAGAAATTATTTCCATAGTGAAAAGGAGAATATTTTGGATGGCTCTTACTTCCCAGGAATAAAGTATTTTCTGTTCAGATATACTCAGGAGTACTCGTTAGCTGGAAAAACAAAAGCACTCATCTGTCGCTGATGGTGGTGCCTGTGAAACTGCAATCCTATTGCAAGCAGTGAGGAAGACAGAGGTGCTTACTAGTGGAATGGGTGAGTGGTTTAATTAAACATGAACTAAACCCAGCCACTGCTCTGAAGTGTCAAATATTGACTTATTAGGGACGCTTGAATCAGGGACAAGGGACGAGAAAAATTCATACAACTATGGATCCTTTTTCCCCCACTCAACTGAAAAGACAGAGGCAAACCAAGCCCCTGTGGCAGGCTGATGGTGGAGTTTGTTTTCAGCTGGAAATAGCTATCAGTAAGACAGGAAGATCTCCGTCTCCCTGCTTTAAAACCAGGCAGCTTTCTAGGGGGAGAAGGAGTGAAAACGAAGCCTTCAGTAGCTGTGATCTCTTCCCTTCTACTCTCTCATGTTTGTTCTCAGTACTGCTGATGTCCAGCTCTGTCCCAATGCAGAAATGACTAAGAACTAAAGAAAAATGCTTTTCTTGCAGATTTTTCTTCCTAGACAGAAATTGCCCTGAATAATCTTTTTTCTTTGAAGGTGTCCAACACTTTCGCACAAAGATTGGTATTTCCCAACTATCAGTCCTTCCTCTTGCCTCCACTGAGTGGCTGCAATGGTTTTGGCGCTCTGTTTCCACTGTCTGCTGCAATTACAGGGAGTTGGCTCTTGCAAGAAGATTAGTGGGTCCCTTCCTCAGAATGCCTCCAGAAAATACATGGCAGATACTCACTGGCTATGGGAATACGGAGCCACCTTGCATAGATCCCACCTTTCCCTAGGAAGATTAGGGAGTCCAACCTGCCGGATTTGACCTGGTATATACACAAGGAACGCAATGTTTAGGAAGGTCAACATAATCTGAATTCGTTAGGAGCTCACCAGCAGGTCTTCTAAAACATCTAATATTGTTGAAATACCTGGGAAAGGCAAGGAGGAGTCTGCATTCATACAGAATGCCATCTGCGTGGGGCTATATCACAAGCCCAAGGTCTGTCCCTTCTCTGAGTTGCAAAGAGATTACTACTTGCTTTGCATAATGTGAGCACTTGAAAGGAAAAGCAAAAGGGAAAAAGGAAAAAAAAATCTGCTTAGGCTTTAAAACCAGAACTTACTGTAAGGTAGTTTTCCTTTTTTATTCATTTTGGAGGAAAGTGTTTCTCATTACCAGCTGACAAGACAGTGAAGAACAAGTTAGTGTTTTAGCCTTGTGGGTCATAAGAGGCCGGTAATCAGCCACCCCTAGAGTCCTGGTAGCATTTAATATTGTGTCTTTATAAGACATGGCAGAATACGTGGCCTTGAAAATGTGAGGGTGAATAACAGCAGTTTGTGTTTAAAATATGCTTGTCTTTAAACACAAAACTGACAGTATTCTTCCTTTCCTGGTATGCAAAATGCTTTTGTGATACAAAGCAGTCAGAAACAGATGACAGCACCGTTTCAAACAATCAGGAGTATAGCAGCCTAACTACCTTCTTGCCTTGCTTTCATTATTTAACTTCACTGTCATGATCAGGGAGGGTTGTAGGAAATGATGTACGGCAAGAAAGATGGATGATAGATAGGTGAATAGATAGATAGATAGGAAAATCTTCACACAAGCAAGAGGCAGTTTACCTATGACTTTCTTGCATGTCACTTTTCAAACAGATTTTCAAGGATTTTTTTCTCCCCTTTGCAGCCAAATGAGAGAAATATAGCCTGCACATGAAAGATAATATTGTCCTGGGAAATATCCCGTGGATTAATGTATTTCTACTGAAGCTGGCAGGAAATTGTGTTTCAGTTTGTGATTATGGGCTTATTGTGAATACGTCATATTTAGAACAATTTGTTAAACAAGAAACATAAAGTGTTAAAAAAATCAAAAGGGAAAATAAACCAGGGATGTCAGTTCTATAATAGGCTTGATGTGTATCTGTATTGTCAATAACCCTGATGCCAACGACTGGCTCCCTTCATTCTTGTTTCATAATGAAACAAAGGCGACTGTGGGTTTGCATGTTATTTATGGTCCATCTCTAAGCTACTCTATGTAAATTATTTCAGTGCTGTACTCTAGCAAGCAGCCTTTTGATGACATCATTATAGACAATTAGTTCTATACCTTAATTAAGTAACAAATCTTTTTCCATAATGCAGTTACTCTTGAGCAAGATTTACTTTTGGGATGGGAAATCTCTGAGCATGACCAGGAGCCAGGAGAGTCAGGTCTGAGTCAGGGACTTTAAAACACAGCAGATGGATAGCCCTAGTGAGTCAGACCCCAGGGAGACAGGATCAATAAGAAGTTGAAGTAAATGATGTAACCAGGGTCAGCCACTTGCATGTGGCCGGGATTTGATGGAAAATGGCTCCTTTTTGTATTTGTTTTCAGTGAAGCTACAACAGTCTTCATTCCCTGCTTGTAGAACATACTATTGATGGGACCCTGGACTTAGTCACTGCTGCAGCTGGGTGAGATGTTTCCATAACCACCTCCTGCCTTGTGCATTCTCTGTGCATGAGCCTTCCTAGGATTTTTTCAGCTTACTCAACACAAATGGGCTTTGCAGCATGTGATTAAAGTCCCTTCCACTTACAAAAACATACCTTTCCCTTTTGGTATAAATTTTAGACAGATATATATGTCCATGTACACACACACATATATATAGTGTATATATATGATATGAAGCCAGGGTAACCCAAAATAACTAATGATGCTGGGCACCTATGTTTTTTCCTGCCTAGCACAAACTACGTCTAAGAGGCCTGATTTACAGAGGGTAGAGTGTCTGGTCCTCCTGTTCTCCCTTTGAAACTCTAGTATTTTGCTTCAAACCACTGACAGCGGATCTGCTTTGGCACTTTGAGCTCTCAGAGTTTTCACGCTGGGGTATGTGTCTGTGTTGGGTAGCAGTTCCTCTCTGTAAGTGACATCTTTACGTGAGAGTTCTTCCTGCTACTGATTTTTCTGATCTTGTTTCCATGGAAACTAAGGTCAGATAACAGAAGAAAAGGTTAGGGGATATTTTTTTCGCAATTATTTTTAAATCTTCACCTTATTTTCCTTCTTCTGCTGTCCATTTTCATAGAAGAGAAAGCAAATATGTTCTATGTATTATTCATGTAGCACCTCCTATATGTGCGTGCATACACACACTCATGTACACATACATATATGTATATAAGAGATCTCTCCAAAGTTTATATGACATTTAACAGAGAGAACCACAACTAAATTTCAGATGTTTTTTCTTGTTTACGTATCTATCTTCAGCTTCAGAAGCACAAGAAGAAATATGATACAATGAAACATGAGCAACACCAGCCACCCCAAGTTATAATAGTTCTTGTGTTGTTTTGACTGTTTAGCAGTTGAGACAAATTACTTTGACATTGGAATTAAACTAATCACTACAGGCAAGGGTCATTGTACCATGTAGGGCTGTTATAAGGACTGCTTCCCAGTTGCGTTATCACTCAGGTTCAATCTCTGGTCCTTCGTCCTTCTTTCGATGGAGAAATTGGGTATTTGTAAGGGGGCTGAGAAGAACAAACTCTACCTGCTACTCAGCAATTTGAGGATATGGCATTGAGAAAGTGGCCCATGTCACCACTGGAAAACAGACTGGAAAAGGTGTCACTGCAAGAAACAGACTACTAGAGCTGACATTGTATGATATTTTATGTGTTTGTAATGGGCTCTGTTGCAGCTAATGTTAGGCATGCAGTCTGAAGAACTTTTTTGTGCACTAGAATGGTAAGGGAGACAGATACTTCCAGAGGGAGTCTGCCCTGTCCTGAGCCAGAGGCACTAAAAGCAATTAGCTTAAACATGGACCTTTCAGGTGGGTAAGGCCAGATAAAATAGTACAGTAGGATTTCAGAAATAGACACTGAACAGTACAGAAAAGAAATAGATAGAAATGGCACGTACATTGGAAAATTCTCCCCACAAATATCTCTAAACTGGGCCCAATATTAAAAACTAGAGCTTACTTTCATAAATGTAATGTCTAACATTAGCTGCATCTCGTATTTACCCTTCTCATATCCTTATATGGCAAAAAGAAAGTATTTTTCTGGATCTGTCCATACAAAAGGTTTTCCTTTCCTGAATAATCGATTTTTTTGCAAAAAATAGGAAAGGTGAGGCTTTGTCTTTGCTTTCATGCTGGCTGGCAGGAGCTTGGCTTTTTATTTTATCCTGAAACTCATATGGCTATCAAGGGCACACTCTACGTTGCAATCAGTGTATAAAAAAGCAATTAAATTCCTCCTAGGTGTCAAAAAGTAACCTGGCTGTCAGCACTGGATGCGCAGACAATCCCACGTCAATCCGTAATGTCAGAGATGTGACCAAATGAACAAGATAAGAGAAATGAATGTAAGGGGTTGACACTTAACCCATGTAGGTTCTTAAAGTTTGCAGCCAGCCAAGGGAAAGGACTTTCTGGATGCAAGTTTTGAGAGGGAGGATAGCAACTGTGGATGTTCTCATGCATGAGGGATGTAGTCAGTGCAAAGCAAGGAGACAAGTAGTCATGGGCCCATCTATTCTGCCAGGCAAACTGTCCATCTCTGCAGCGCTGAGTGCGCGAGCATGCAGGAGGCTTCCCCTATGCCTCAGTCCTTTACATGTCCAAGAATAAATGGAGACAGTCACAGAGAACAGGTACGAGTCAGAGTCTGTAAGTGTCCGTTAGCTGGCTGCAGACAAGGATAAACCATCCTCCGTCTTTCTGGGTAAGCGTGATGGACTGCCAGGATGCTTTGTCAGTCTGCCCCGTAGACCCATCCCTGAGTTTCAGCTTTCTCCCTGAAAATGCTCGGTTGAGTCGATCTTTAATACAAGAAACTAGTTAAGGTGAGTGTCATCAGATCACTGAGCTGGAACAGCACAGAAAACCCTCTTGGCTTTTGAAGGAGCATTAGGCTCAGCCGGAACCAGAGCAAGGGAGAGGTGCAGAGAGCTTTGGACAAAAATTCAATCACTTGAATTTTGAGCTAGTGTATTAATTAATTGGGTATGCAAGTCAGGATTTTCCAGACACTAAATCAGCTTCATAACATGTTATTTGTTAATAATTTCAACCTGTTTTTCCATCACTAAGAATCATTTCTACAACAATGTGACATCAAAAGCCCTAATAAATGTAAGGCTTCATTGTTCTGGACACTTTACAAGCAACATAATAAGGGACGACCTGATAAGTCTCATTAGTGGGCTGAAGGAATTGATCAGCATTACCTGGAAAGAGACTCTTAGTGTAAAAGGACTTAACTGTAGAAAAATGTTCCTTGTGTTTCCCACAGAACTGTCCGAGAGCGCAGAAGTGCCTTGACCCTATTTCCAAAGGAATCGTAGGCCACTTCAGGCTGCCCAGAAATATCAAAAAGAGGAGCAGGTACAGCACAACACAACACTACAGTGCAGGGGCAAACGCAGCTTTTGACAAATCTGGAGACATGGGATGCCTAAGCAGTCAGGCATGGGCTCAAGCCTCAATACAGACCAGGGAGGTCAGTCTGCAACATAAGGGAGATCTTTTGTAAAAGGGACATTACTGTAACTAGTGATATCTCCTTTTCCTCCATAGGAATTATTTTCTCTTTGGCCATAAACTCTGCACTGCACCCAAGAAAACTTTCCTGATGGAAAGTTCAGTGTTGTCTAAACTCCTGTGTTCCCACAGAAGCTTTTGGGTTTTATCCAGTTGATGGTTTTATCCAAGTGATACCTTCTTATACCCAAACTTTTAAAAAATAATATACATGGCTTTCTCTAGAAATAACTGCATAAGAAATGTCATTTGTAACACATATTTCAGCTAGTGACAGGAAAGAATGATGATATGGGTAGCTCACAGGTGATCAGATCAGAAATAGCAACAAACCCATCCCTGGGACTCATTATTAGATGACTACTGTAAAACAAGCCAAACTATTACATCTGAAGAAGAGAGTTTAAACAGCAATTTTCAGTGAGGTGACTGGACTCATGGACTGGTATGAAGTGCTTTGGCTTGATAAACTGAGTTTTGAACCCCAACTGTCTTAACCTTGTTACACATCATGGTGATTTGTTTTTTTTGTTGTTTTTTTTTTTTTTTTAATGTACATATCTTATTCTGGTCTTCCTTGTACCTTATTACAGAGGAAGGACCAAAACTAATCCTTTCTAATCCTGATAAATTTCACAGGATCTTTTCCTTCCTTTCAAAGTGCTGTAATACTATAAACTTTAAAAATAATTTACATTTGTCAGTCATTTTAGGGACCCTATGTTTAAAAAAAAAAGAAAAAAAAAGGATTGTTTTTGACAGCCATACCACCCTAACATATTAAAAACACATGGCCTGAGAAGTGGCAAGTATAAATAGCTGGCATTGTAAAACAACACATTAGTGTGCTAGTCTTTGATTCCTCTGTAATTATGGAATGAAAGCTTCAATCCCTGCATCGGGTGAGCACTTAAAATTACAGCTGAGATAGTAAATTATGGGTCCTCAACATCCTAGTCAGACAGATTGCTTTCAGTTCATGAAGAGAAATTCAGTGTTGTGTCAGAGGCAGATTCCCTGGTGAGCTTATTGTCTGCTATTTAATACTACTCGGTGAACTAAAGGAAATACTAGAATATTTTACAATATAGTGACATAAGCAACAATTCTTATTTCCAAAAACAAGCAGCACCAGTGTTGCCTCAAAATGTTCACATTGTTCATATTGATTTTCGTTTTACACATCCCCAGGAACAAAACGTACTAGCTAATAGATTGTTTTCATTAGTTTCACTGGATGCAGTATCAGTAATGGGTTTAACTCTTGCATGAAAGTAACGTGCTGGGCTTTTTGAACCTCTTGATGGACATTTGATTCAAAGTGTCATTCTGTCAGTAGGAATCCTAATAAGCATAAAAAAAACACCAGAAAACACCACGGTGAATTCTTGTTCTAACAAGTTTAGTCTTCTGAAAAATTATGATCCTCTAAGGACTGTTTCTGAAATGTAAAATAAAAATTAGGTATCAGTCCTAGAGGTTAATTTCACCCTTTTAAAACACTGCAAAATACTCTGAAATAAATCCTTTTGCCACAGTCTAGGGCAAAGTCTGACAATAACCTAACTACAGACTGAGAAAGGCCATACATGCACCGTGTCCATTTAAGCAAGACAGATGTGTGCGCTGAGCCAAAAGTATATTCTCTTACATCCATATTTAGATGTGTAAGTAGCTACCTAACCCAAAACTGAGTAAATTCAATGGCAATTTCCCTTTGAACATCCTGGTTCACAGTGTAAAATGGTCCAGATTTTCACATCAGCGCAAGCTTGAGATCAGTGTCACTTCATGAGCCAGAGGATGTGGGTAACTCGAGCCTGACTTCCATCGTCAAGCTTGGATGCTCTGGCTGTAGCTCTTGGAGAGGTGATTGCTGCGTCACCTGCGCAAGCCTGTGCTCCGCTGCCTTCAGGGCACACAGGCTTGAAATGATCATGGAAGGCAAATGTGCTCTAGATATATTTGCTGAAATAAAGTATTTCCACCTTGTTGTAATCATGATTCAGTCTCAGCAGAAAGGTCAAGAATTAATTGGGAAATGAGATGAAATTACTCTCAGAAACAAATAAGCTGGTGTTGAAATATATTTGTGCAATGGTATGAGGAAACATACAATTTCTTACGGAAACAAAAATTCTTAGGGGACACAGGAAAGCCTAAGTGCCAATGAAGCTTGCCTATGAAAGTTAAGAGTTGCTTGGGGATTATTGGAAAACATACCAGTACTTAAGTACCCAGACCTCTACCTTATGAAAAAGATCTATAGGATTAGGTTAAATGAAAGCTCAGCTAAGGACACTACTTTTCAGAATGTCTGGTATTTTTTCACTGTCCTGTGCTAATATGAAGCTTGTGTGCAAGAACTAGCAGTTACTGTCCCAGATCAGTTAATATTTTGAATCATTTGCCAGGATTATTAAAAAAGAAATACATGACTGTAGGGATAATGCAGAACATAGTCTTAAAAAGTGAAAAACTCAGTTCTGAAACTGAAGACATTTTAGATACAATATTATTTTCACAGAATGGTTACTTCTAACAGGAATGACAAGGAGGCTTTAGTGAACAGAAAAACTGAAAGATCAAGATGGCAAATCTGTCATGAGATCATTTCAGCCATGAAGAATTGTAGAAGCATAGAGTCATAGAATGATAAGGGTTGGAAGGGACCTTAAAGATCATCTAGTTGATCTTTAAGAAGCTAGGCTTCAGTTTGGATCCTGTGAAGAATAACTTCGCAATGTACACTGAACACTCTGCACTCCACAGCTGAGACCAGATAGGCAGCTGTGTTAAAAACATCCATGTGAATATACACAGAAATTTGACTCTTTAGTCTTCACGTTCAGGTGCTTGAGGAAAAATGCCACAGCAAGAGAGACGATAATCAGCATATGTATAACCAAGGTGCATGCTTACACACAGTCACAGTGGTGAACACACTGCTTGGAGTGTCATTTTTCTGTGGTTTAACATAGAAAGTTGCATATTTCCCAAGAAGAAAGTACAGTAACAATACTCACTGAAGGATTAATTCAACTCATTTTGCTCTTAGTTCTTTCTAACCAAGCATTGGCTGTGGTATGTAGAAATGAAAAAAAATTCCTCGTCTGGATGATCTTCTTACACATGAAAGGTCTTTCCTTCTGGTAAAGTTAAAGGATCAGAGCATTATTCCCAATCACAGAATCACAGAATAGTAGGGGTTGGAAGGGACCTCTGTGGGTCATCTAGTCCAACCCCCCTGCCAAAGCAGGGTCGCCTACAGCAGGCTGCACAGGACCTTGTCCAGGCGGGTCTTGAATACCTCCAGAGAAGGAGAATCCACAACCTCCCTGGGCAGCCTGTTCCAGTACTCCGTCACCCTCAGAGGGAAGAAGTTCTTCCTCATGTTCAGACGGAACTTCCTGTGCCTCAGTTTGTGCCCATTGTCCCTTGTCCTGTCACTGGGCACCACTGAAAAGAGCTTGGCCCCATCCTCCTGACACCCACCCTTCAGATATTTATAAGCATTTATTAGGTCCCCTTGCAGCCTTCTCTTCTTCAGGCTGAACAAGCCCAGCTCCCTCAGCCTCTCCTCGTAGGGGAGATGTTCCAGCTCCCTCATCATCCTTGTAGCCCTCCGCTGGACTCTCTCCAGTAGCTCTTCATCTTTCTTGAACTGGGGAGCCCAGAAATGGACACAGTACTCCAGATGAGGCCTCACCAGGGCAGTGTAGAGGGGAAGGAGAACCTCCCTCGTCCTGTTGGCCACACTCCTCCTAATGCACCCCAGGATCCCATTGGCTTTCTTGTCAGCCAGGGCACACTGCTGGCTCATGGTTAACCTGTCGTCCACCAGGACACCCAGGTCCCTCTCCGCAGAGCTTCTCTCCAGCAGGTCTACCCCAAGCCTATACTGATGCATGGGGTTGTTCCTCCCCAGGTGCACGACCCTGCATTTGCCTTTGTTGAACCTCATCAGGTTCCTCTCTGCCCAACTTTCCAGCCTGTCCAGGTCACGCTGAATGGCAGCACAGCCTTCTGGTGTGTCTACCACACCTCCCAGTTTGGTGTCATCAGCATTGTCCCTAGCCTTCCTTTTGTTGCTGAACAAACCACTCCTCCCAGTTTTGTGTCGTCAGCAAACTTGCTGAGGGTGCACTCTAACTCTTCATCCAGGTCATTGATGAAGAAGTTAAACAAGATTGGGCCCAGTACTGACCCCTCGGGGACACCACTAGTTACAGGCCTCCAACTAGACTCAGCACCACTGATGACAACCCTCTGAGCTCTGTCATTCAGCCAGTTCTCAATCCCCCTCACTGACCACTCGTCCAGTCCACACTTCCTGAGCTTCCCTAGGAGGATATCATGGGAGACTGTGTCAAAAGCCTTGCTGAAGTCGAGGTAGACAACATCCACGGCTCTCCCCTCATCTACCCAGCCAGTCATGCCATCGTAGAAAGCTATCAGATTGGTCAGGTATGATTTCCCCTTGGTGAATCCATGCTGACTACTCCTGGTAACCTTCTTTTCCTCCACTTGCTTGATGATGACCTCCAGGATAAGCTGCTCCATCACCTTTCCTGGGATGGAGGTGAGGCTGACCGGTGAAGATGAAGATGACTGCTTAGTTTGAAATACCTCTTTTTAACTATAAAAAGTTAAATGGGAAATAAACAAAAAAAACCCCGTAATCCTTTTAAAATACATACCCATTGTTTTTCAACATATTAAAATATGCTTGGGAGCTTATCTCTTTTACTGTTAGATTGACCCATTTTTTGCAGTGTGCCCTTAACGTCATTGTTCTCTTAATCTGGCCTTGTTGGAAGCCTACGCTTAGTAGCAACAGAGAGAAAACTGCTGCCTTCTTGCATAGCAAAACTACATTTGCAGTAGAAAGCTTTGCTTCTTTTCTCTGGGTCAGGATGTATGTAAAAGTGTGAAAGGAAGGCACAGGAAACTTGTAGTGATTCCATAACATTCTGAAAGCACAAACAGATATTTAATTAAATTCCAGGCTGTTGAGATTTCTTTACACAGAGGTTTTCAAGTCAGAGAAAAATTCTTATTGCTCAGGTAGATGGACTAATCATGTTTCTGAAGTCAGTGCCTTTGAGTATGCTTTGGCTTTGTAAGAAGAGCTTGCTGGAAAAAGGAATGGAAGCAGACAAGCACTTTATTTTGTTATTATTACAAGCAGAAAATCCACTTTACTACAGCAAGTTTTATGAGGTGAGTGAGATGAAAATGATGACATCCGGCCATGAGATGAATGACTTTTTATGTATTGAAAATACGTACTTTTTATCATAAAGAGCAGAAGTTAATCATTTCATATGGCTGAGCATGAGTTTCTATTTACAATACCTTCCCCAAATTAATAAAATCTTAGCACAGAATGAATTAGGTCGGAAGTGACTTCTGAAGATCATCTTGTGCAACCCCCTGCTCAAAACTGGATCGTCTTGCTCAGAGCCGTGTCCTGTAAAGGTCTGAAAATCTCCAAAGACGGTATTTCCACAGCCTTTCTGGGCTAGCTGATCCAGGTCTTTCCACCCTAGCTGTGTTTTGTTTTCCTTTGCTATCCATGCTTCCACTCCACCCCTCCCAGAAGATTCTGTCTCTGTCTTCTCCAAAATTCCCAGTTAGGGAACAGAGACAGCAAATCCATTTCCCTTGTGCTGCCAGTCCCCATCAGCCTCTTTGTGTCCATCATATGCACCAACTCAATGCGTGAATATGCCAGCTGCATATTTCAGATGCAGATTGACATGTTTCTCAGAGATGGAATAACCACTTCTCTTGACCTGCTAGTTGTGTGGTCTTGCTCATGACAAGTCTTTCATCAAATCCTTCTGCCTCAGCACTTTTCTGCTTGTGTAGGAAAAAGCCCTTTAACATAGATAAGTCAAGACTCTAAACAAAACTAAAAATGAAATGTCAGATTGTCTTAATTTTGAGGATAGTGAGGGCCACTTTGGCTGTCTGATCTGAGACCCTGGAAATGGATGACAAGAATTTCCTGCATTAATTCTAGCGTTGAGTGCAGGAGTACTTACATTACAGCACATGTGTGAACCTTGATTTGAAATCACCAGCAAATCCCCATTATCTTGTCTGATTTGTTCCAGCTGACTGTTTTAAAACTGTGGTTTGGTTCTATTTTGAATTTAGTTTCAACTTACAGACATGAATGTGTTTATATATCTTTTGTCTGCAAGGTTGAAGAGCCATCTAAAGTCAAATTCCTGTCCCTGATTTGGGTTCTTAAAGAGTGCAAAAAAATGTTTCTTTAATCTTCTCTTTACTTAACTAAATACTTTGCATTCCTTAAATAATGTATTCTTTCCAGCCTCAGAACTGTTTTAATTATTCTTCTCTGAACCTGCTGAAGATACCATCTCTGTAGATACCAGAACTTACTGGCACTCGCTGGCACTGGCCATGCCACATCAAATACCATGTACTATTCAGTATTTCCTATTCAGTGCTTATGTATGCCTAGTAATTCTTTAACCTTTACTAGTTAGAAGCTCATACTGATGGCTGACTCCAAATGTTTTCTTGACTCACTGTTTCTTAGGACAGACTCCCTTCCCCTGTTAGCAGAGTTGGCCTTCCTTGTTTCTCCATCTTAGATTTGAACAGCTTCATCAGAACACCTGTAGATATCCACAAATGACCTAAAGTGCATTTGCAGTTGATGGAGAGAAAGTAATAATTTTAGGGTGCAATTCGTCTCTTTATAAAGCAGACATCTTAATTGGTTGAATGGATCACACACTAAAACTTCCTATATCTCCCTATTGTCTCTTCACAGGGTTAGTGCGTTTCTTTCTCTGAGCAGAACAGTAGTCTGTTCCGTTAATTTCTGTAGAATTTTTATATTCCTTAAATATAAATGCTTATGTGTTTGTGTGCAGATAGATAGGTGCACGCATTCATATGCCTATACAGATAGCTTTCTAAGCATGTATGGGATTGGAAGTTGTTGCTATGTCACATTGCTGAATGTAAAGATAAGCAGTTGTGCTGGAGAACTTCTGTACAGCTTCCCTGGGTGCGCCAGCAGTATGAATCTGATGAAATAGTTATCAGTTTCATACCGACACTTACTGCCCTGTGAGCAGCTTGGGGGGGTAAGATGCTGAAACAACTGATCCGAAAATATACCATAATCTTTCTCTGCTCTCTTTTTTTTTTAAAATGACCTTTAGATAAGCAAGTATTTAGTTCATTTTTCTACTTTAAGTAAAAAAATAGTAGGGGGAAAAGACCATGACTTTAATCCAGGTCTTCTAATTTTGGAGAAATTAAGTTAATCTTTTGTTATCATTCTTCAGATCTGCATATTTTTTTGACTTTACTTAATTAGATCTCTGTAATGAAGCATCACATAGAGTGAGCACTGCAGTATTTGAATGAGCCTATAGAAAGAAAAAACCTTTTCCTGTTTTATTTTTGTCAGAAGCGTCCAAAGTTTCTCTTGTACTGTTTCAGTTACAAATACTCGAAAGAAATACCTTCCCGTAATTAATGTACAATATAGCTGATCTCACCTATTATTCTCTATGAAGACCAGTCCTGCTTTTCCTACTGATTTGGTCTTACTATTGACATCAGTGGTAGCAGAGCTGACCCCTGTAAATACAACCGAAGTGGTAACTATACAAGGATATTTTCATGTATTTAATAAATTTATATAAGAGAAAAAAATCTAAATTGAAATAAAACTAAATATAACTTATGGTAAGATTTTATAAGGAAAATCATAGTTATTCATTCCTTTATCGTATACGTTTACCAATCTCAAATATATTGATACATCTTAGAGAAAATACCTAAAACCAGAAAAAAACCCAACTAATTCTTTTGAAAAAGTATGAAATTAGGGACAAGGAGACAGATGGAACAATATACTTCAGTGGAGTTTTCACTTCCACGCTGAACATTTTATTGCTGCTAGAAAGTTTATGTCTAGCAGGGGGTTAGTACAAAGTGCTTGCTTTGCACATGGGATTTATTTGTAGAAAAGCTTGAGTGTAGGTGCACTCTGCTCTTGTTACGGAGAGTTGCAAAGAGTCACAGATATCTATTAAGGATATAACAGGGAATCTCAAGAGACAGCGATATGTTGCTATCTTTCATTCTAAGGCCAGCTGAGGTTTTTTGTAATGGTAGCGTGTGAAAGAAAGAAAACAGAAAAAGAAAACTGACCTAAAAAAAAGTTTTTGTTAAGCTAATTGTGTTCCTGGCTGCCACTTTAGAAATGGTCTGAGTTCAGCTTTACCTTTACAAGCATTTATGTCAGCAGTCCCCCAAGTTTGCCCCCTCACAGACCCCAGTTTTGAGCAAAACAAACCATCCAGCAACACAAGGCTTTGTGCTTCCATTTATCCTCAGTTTTAAATTCTTAATGTTTGCTCTCATCAGCCAGCTTTGGATGGGCTCATAGGCAGCATCCTCCCGGCATGGGAACTGGGAATCACTGGCTCTCATATTTGCTGCTTTAGGAGGCGCTGTCAGGCTGGAGAGGATGAGAGGCGAAGCAGCTCCTCTCCTCCACCGCGCTGGCGTTGGCCAGCCTCCATACAGCCACACGTTGCACAGTCACATCCTCCTCTCCAGACTGTATCTACACACAAGGGCTGTCTGGGTTCTACAGCCTCGCTTTCCTCAAGCAAAATACATGAACTTCATCGCAAACCTTAGCCTGACTTCATTTTTGATGTGGATGTAAGATTTTTCAATTTTTTTTTTCCGGAATACATCAGGACTATAAGAATTCTGAAAGGAAAAATCTAGTAGATGAGACATGATTTCCAGGAAAAGATCATGCCTGGAAATCCAGCAAACATAGTCCTTTAACTGTGTCCCACGCTCCTGAAACCTGCAAGAGGTGGTGCCTTACCCTCTTTGTGGTGGGACTGAGAAGATTGTATTTTCCGTTGCATCAGGAAAGATTAAACAGGGGAATGTTCAGTGTCTCTGGAAAACCTTGGGCAAACCTTTCCTTTTCTCTTTCCCCCAAGTTTTTTCCCTTGACTTTACATCATGCCCAGGTGCCCGTTTCCTTTACCATGATGCAAGAGCAAATCTAAAGCCACATCTCTCTGATTTACAGGAGGGGTTGCTTCACCTTCAGGGGTCAGATTAAAGAGGAAGGAGAAAGGACCATGGTGTTTAAAACTTCCCGTGGATTGAAGCCCTGGAGCTACACCACTACTGTAAATAAGTGATAACAGAAAGTCTATGTGACTTTAAGTACTTTTACATAGCACATATGACATGGTTAGAAAATAAATGGACATGAAAGTGTCTGTGGAGTATCAATTAGATAAAGAGAAGGTCAAACCAGAGAAGGCTTCCTCTTTTTTTTCTAATGAACTTTCATTTCATAAAATACTAAGTCAATGAATTAGATTGAAACTCTTTGGTGTTCTTGTGATTATATATTATGTATTATCCCTTCTATTAATTATCCAAGAAGAGATCCAGTAATATAATAATCAGAACTGAATTATGCTTTTTGGGAGTTGAATCCCCATCTTATAAATGAACTTTTTTCCCGGAAATTCTATTTTTTCACTGTTGCTGATATATAGAGTTAGATCAGTCCTGTGGGAGAGAGGATTGTTATATTTTTAAGAGGCAAAGGAAAAGAAATCTTACTCCATTAATGAACTATGTCCATTTATTCCAGTTCAAATACATTATACATATTTCACTTAAAGTCAGATTTTCTATTTTGGAAAATTCTCCACAACTGGATTTTTTAACTTGGGTGAAATTTACTTCTGCTTAGAGATTTGCATTCAGTCCTACAACACCTTTTTCTTTACTTACAAGAAACTGAGGAAAGGACGAGCAGCCTCATTAAAAATACAACCCCAGGAAGGTAAAATGGAGGCATTGTGAACAATTCCCTTAAGAGATCTTCAAATTGTCATATTATTGTGAGATTAAATGTTAATATAAAGAATACAGGTGCTTTCTCCAGCTATTAACAGGAGCTTAACTTTCCATCAAGAGCCTAAGTTCAGCAGAAACTCTGTGACCTAGAATCCACCAAGTCCTTTATTTACTAGTAAATATGGGTAGGGATTGTTGCTATTTTATTGTTTCATTTGCAAACCTAGAAAAGTAATCAAATATTATGGCCACTAGCAATACCAGTCACAGCAAATTAGCATTGTGTTTCCTCATCAATTACCTACTGCTTAAAACATTCCAAATTAACATTTGAAATTCATCACATTGCTGTTTTTTAAAGTAATAGCTAATGAATAAATTCGTGCCAGGTGGTGTCTGATATGCAGCTGGCAAAAAAAATAGCAAAGCAGGTGCACTTTAACAAGTAGCCTTCTTTTCACCTGCTAACAAGCATCTGTCAGCTGGCTGTATGGATAAGCAGGACGTGGATTTTGCTTGTAAATAAATGGTACCTGTGAAAATCATGTGGTGCAGCTCTTCCCTCTACAGGACAGAAAAGAAGGGGAAGGACCCCTTTAGGAGAGTCTTTCAAGAATTGTTTCAACTTTGATGTAAACTCAAGTCCTGCTAACTTAGATCTTCTACAGCCCCTCTAATAAATGGACACCTTCCGTGTCAAAGCCTTTAAAGGACAGAGGGCATTGGAGAACTTAGAAAAAGGGAAAAGCGGAAAACACAACACACAGATCACAGTTTTTGAGGGGAGGTAAGGCAGAAGTTGCAGGTGTGGAAAGGGAAGTGCTTTCATGCATTGCAAAAGCAAAGACTTTATGTAGAAGAAAATATTTGAGAAATTATTTGAGGGTCTGTGTTTAAACACTAGGTCCTGCCATGGGGTCGTTGTGGTCCAAACTCAGATCATCTGCTGCCAGGGCCAGTATAGTCTCCATGTTTCTCCTCTACCTGTTCTGGCAGCCTCTGGTAAGAGGCAGCCCACAGTGTTTTTTGCCTTCTGAAGCTGGCTGCTGATTTAGTTGTAGCAATGAAGTGAGGTACTCCTAGAAATTGGTTTGGATCTTGCCTTCAGTTCCTAGACCATTGTACATTTTGAAAGGACAGAAGCAATTTACTGGAGCAAGGACTGTGCTTACTGTCTCCAAAGGCTTTATTTGATTTTAGGAAGGTCTGAATTCTGGAGAGGACCGAGAAACTTAGGTAGTGTCCACAGGCGGAAAGTTTCAAGTTCTTCACGCTTTTCTTTACCCAGTCAAGATGTGGGAAACATTGACTACATATGTGTACATCTTGGGAGTATGTAAGATAAAAAGCAAGGACAGCTGATACAGATTGTTTGCAACAGCATCCACCCCACATAAATCGCCCTTCTCCACTCTTCATCTCAAAGTGACAGCACGCAGTCGGTCACCATCAGCATCAACCTGTTTGGGGAAGTCCTCCTCAAACACTGCAGGGCGCAGGACTTGCTGTGGTTGCAGAGCAGTCAGGTCATACCTCTGGTGCTGCAGGGAAAAATGTCATATTTTTTCAGAGATGTCAGCTGTCTCAGGGCTTCCACACCTCTCACAGCATGCTCTTGGGCAGAGGAAATAGCATCAGGCTGTTAACTAACAAAACCTGCATCATGGAGAGGCAGATCTTCACAGAATCACAGAATCACAGAATAGTAGGGATTGGAAGGGACCTCTGTGGGTCATCTAGTCCAACCCCCCCGCCGAAGCAGGGTCACCTACAGCAGGCTGCACAGGACCTTGTCCAGGCGGGTCTTGAATATCTCCAGAGAAGGAGACTCCACAACCTCCCTGGGCAGCCTGTTCCAGTGCTCCATCACCCTCAGAGAGAAGAAGTTCCTCCTCATGTTCAGACGGAACTTCCTGTGCCTCAGTTTGTGCCCATTGCCCCTTGTCCTCTCACTGGGCACCACTGAAAAGAGCTTGGCCCCATCCTCCTGACACCCACCCTTCAGATATTTGTAGGCATTTATAAGGTCCCCTCGCAGCCTTCTCTTCTTCAGGCTGAACAAGCCCAGTTCCCTCAACCTTTCCTCGTAGTGGAGATGCTCCAGTCCCCTCACCATCCTTGTAGCCCTCCGCTGGACTCTCTCCAGTAGCTCTTCATCCTTCTTGAACTGGGGAGCCCAGAACTGGACACAGTACTCCAGATGAGGCCTCACCAGGGCAGTGTAGAGGGGAAGGAGAACCTCCCTTGTCCTGCTGGCCACACTCTTCTTGATGCACCCCAGGATCCCATTGGCCTTCTTGGCAGCCAGGGCACACTGCTGGCTCATAGTTAACCTGTCGTCCACCAGGACACCCAGGTCCCTCTCCGCAGAGCTGCTCTCCAGCAGGTCCACCCCAAGCCTGTACTGGTGCATGAGGTTGTTCCTCCCCAGGTGCAGGACCCTGCACTTGCCCTTGTTGAACCTCATCAGGTTCCTCTCTGCCCAGCTTTCCAGCCTATCCAGGTCACGCTGAATGGCAGCACAGCCTTCTGGTGTATCTACCACACCTCCCAGTTTGGTGTCGTCAGCAAACTTGCTGAGGGTACATTCTAACTCTTCATCCAGGTCGTTGATGAAGATCTTCAACTAACCCAGTTTTGAACATGTATAAAACAAGAATAAAGCAGAGGAGAAAAAGTAGTTGGACCACAGAGCAGATTCCCAAGTAATTTTCAAGTGGGATGGATCGGAAAATTCTGTCTGTGCTCTCTGTACGGCTGATGCCTCCAGTTCCACCCTTGACACCCTCACCCTCTACCTCCATCAGCCTATTTCATTTTTTACCATCACTCCAGGAACCCCAGAAACAAAGTCATGCTTAAAAAACAGGACAAAAGGTTTCCAGCACCCAGAAGTGCTCCAGTGGGAGGCTTTCTGCCTAAGCACAGGACACTTCCATTGCAACTTAGGAAGTTATGAACCCATCACAAATATCAAAGCAATCACTAATTGCAAGGGTCGTTGCAAGAGCTCATAACTAGCTGAGGGAAAAACAGTTATACTCAGTTGTTGCTTTATTTAAGGAGCTTTTCTTTTGGCAGATAGTGTTCAGCTCTGCAAAGATAAAATGCTGTCAGTGTTATTGACAAAAGACAGATTTGAGGTCAGAAATCCAGTGTAAGCTTTCTTGTCTTTTTGCATAATAAAATACTCTGTGGCTTCTTCCTTCATGGCAATTTGCTAGTCAACAAAACAGATGATAATGAAAATATTTACATTAATAAATAGGAAACATAGCTAAATGTCTGTGTATTCTCACTAACCATGCAACTTACTTTCTCATGATAAATTATATTCAAGCAAAAGTAAATACCAGGTCTTGAAGCCTACTTTAAATAAATAGGTAATTTAAATGCAACAGTAACTTCCTTACTGCTTGGTGTTTATTTTTAAAAAGACCGCTATCAGGAGTATGAACTCTCCTCTTTCACGGCATCTGAAGGCACATAGCAAGGTCACTAACTTTTAACAATGTGATTCAGTCCAGTCTTTTCTAAATCTAACCTGAACCAAAGATTCCCTGAAAATTATTTCCCTTTTAGAGGGGAAATCAACTGAGTTTGAGAAGCTGGAAAGTGTGTATTTTGTTTGCAGAATAAAAACTTTTCAAGTCTGCATCCATTAATGCATGGTTGAATATTCAAAATTCAGGTAAGTGATGGTGGAGAATTAGAAGAGGTTTTGATAGACTGATGACCCTTGCACAAGCTCCATAAACCTGAAAAAGCAGGTTTCAATTTCAAGCTATTTTCTGCCAGAAGTGGGAAGGGCAACCCTCAACAAGTTGTATGATTTCTCTTGGTCTTACATGGACTATGAGTACTATGGGTTTAATCCTACTTAACTGCCCAAGGCATGACAAGATTTAATTCACTTGTATTCAAAAATACTATATATAGATACAGATCAATAGATAAATACACACACACACAGAACATCAAGTATATAATGCCATAGAAGGAAACGCAGGCAGTTTTGCTGTGGGTTCAGCAGGGTAAGATTTTCACCCACCGTGTTTTGAAATCTCTTGCTAAAACTATTGTGGAAATGAAGTAGCAGAAGTATTTGTAGATGTGGGATTTTCTGTCTTGTGGAGGCACCAGTTTGAGCTAAGTCTCCATTCTCCAGCTAAGGGAAACCCATTTGCTTTATCTGAGCCCTCTTTTAGCTGTGTTTTTCGTTAGAAACAGATCTGTGTTCAGTAGTACAGTGTATTTATATTCAGATTTTTGTTCATAACCATTTATCAGCTCAAGAAGCTCAGCAAGTTACAGGCGTAGTTTACCTGAAGCTTATTAGTAAAACATAAGCACGGTGCTGATACGCAGATGAGACTTCCACAGGGTTTTTTCAGCTCTCCCAGGTGTGTTTGTCTCAGAGTCATCAGAGCCATGCAAGGAGGGAGGAGAGGAGAGCCTTCCTTCGGCAGCAGCTGGGAGCGGTGCAGGGAAAGCACAGCCCCTCACTTCAGCAGTTTGCAGTGTCCCTTGGGACAGGTAGCAACATCAGGTCAAAGTCGCAGGAGTTAAAGGTGGCATTACCAGCCGCAGTCTTGCACTGCCAGGGTTTTCCCACTGGTATTTCAACCCAGGGGAACAAGCGAGGTGATGGATCACCCTCCCAGGTGTAGCGGGAGCCCTCAGAGACCAGCTGGTATTTTCAGCACGTGCTCTTTTGACACAGCAACATCAGCTTACAGGAGTGCATTGCTTAGGTCACGCTTGGTCTTTTCTCATGGTTAGGGCTTCAGAGGTATCATTAACTTTTCACCAAACCACTCTGAGGAGGTACCATTTGTACCTTAGCAAGTGTGAATTAACATATCCATGACAGGTCACGTTCTTTTGGGACACATGCAGAGGGACATGGGAATGTCTGTCCATTTTATTCTGGAACTTGTTTTCAATTGCAAGTTCGCTTTGGTTTTTCTTTTACAAGATGTTCCAGGATTCAGAGGCTTCCCTAAATTGATTTGTTTAGAACTGGTGTTACCGATGGCTCAGGGCTTGCACCGCTTGCCTGTTAACTCATACTTCAGTTGTAGGGGACTTTGCCATTCCCCACACAGGCCATGGATAATAACAGCTGCTTTATCTGAGGCTGTGCCCTCACCACCTTGTCTTTCCTCTTTTTAAGCTCTTGTTCAGTAAAAACTGAGTTTAAACTCTACTGTTTCAACATTACTTATGTTGCCAACGGAGGCTTCATTATTATTTATGAACTTAGAAGTCTGTAACTTCACCTCAGATAATAATTCAACATCTTAAATAGGTTTTCTAATGCTGTTTTTGTATGATTTATTGCAGTCTTGATATTATTTTATCATTAAAATATAATATTACTCTCTACTTTTATTATAATGATTTATATTTCTGTTTTTAAAGCTGCCTGTCTATGTAAGAATTGGAAAGACATGAGCAGAGGAACAGAATATTTTATAACACCTCATGATTATCAGTATCGTATCCCAAGGAAATTAAGTAGAGTTTCCTTTAGGGAGATTGTCCTGTTTATGATTTACAGGAGTGCTGTTGATGTAGTCAATTCTTATTCCCTCAGTATTCCTGAAGATTATACAGGCATCAGCACATGTCATTTCAACTCTTTTGAAGGAATTCATAACCCTTCAAGTTCTTGTCTGCTATAGATTACTTCTTTGCCCATTTGGGAGATTATCAGCTACCCAGCTTTGTGTCATGACAATTTTCTCACTGTAGGTAGTGTATGTAACTGCTGTTGCCCTGCATCCCCAGGCCTGGCTCAGGATTTGGGCAAGGCTAGTAAGCATGTGTCCTGCATACCCTACTGTAGCCTTGCCAGGGAGCAGTGCTTTAGCTAGTGGTCTCTGAGTGTTTTCATTAGAAAACCTGCTCACAGGGCTTGATGAGTTCATGGCAACTATGTTTTGCAGCTTCACAAGTGTCAATAGCTGAGCAGTGGTCCATCCCTGGGCAACTGTTTTACCCAAATTTTAGTTTGAGTCTTGAGACTGCTACCAACCCTCATTTGTGCCGTGTATGATTGTATTTGGTGTGATGTTCTTTCCTCTGACTGCAGTTAAGGTTTCATAGCACCTGCTGAAAAGCAAGAGTTTCAGCATGAGCATTTTTTTACAACCTGTACAGCAGTGCATCCTCAGTCTATCGGGAAATGTGTGTTTATGGTCAGAAAAGTGTATCAATGATTCTTAACTCTTTTCGATGTAAGTAGTTGTGCTAAAACATTTCAGGAGGATCTTCTCATCTGCTGTGTCAGTGGAGCTGCTTCTCTTTCTGTCAAGGTCCTGGCAATGATACAATAAATCTCAAGGCCCAGATGGGACAGAAAGCTGTGGATGGAAGATGCCCGTGAAATCACCAGGACCATCTCTTTGTCTGAGCACAGCTCGTGCCAGTGCCACATCCACAGGAGTTGCTACTCCCTGTCAGGAGGACATGATCCAGTATTTCCTCTGGAAACACGCAGAAAGAATGATGTCCTGCATAAAAGAACTTCTTTCGTATTGTTCAGGCCACTGGGCCATTTTAACATTTTTTGTGTTGTTCTCTCATTATGGTAGGCAACAGCCACAGAAAATGAATGAAACAGGATGAATGTGCAGGATATAGCATGCCAGGCTCTGAGGGGTTTCTATTATAACTTCGTGTAAAATCTGGTTAGAGTTAAGTATCCAGTTAATTAATAACCTGTCCAGCTTCTTAATCATACAAATAACAAGAGATCTTTCTGCTGCATGTGGAAAGCAAATTAAATTTTCCCCATCTGCCTCTCTGTTACCTAAAGTCTCCATAATTTATAATGTGTATTTCTTTTCTGAATTATATAGTGTTTTTTGAAAACAAGCCCAATCACCGTTTGCAATCTAGGGCACCTGGAAACATTCCTACTGGAGTTTCTGCTCCACAAGTTTTGCCACAGTGCATCAAAATGTCATACTAGTGACCCATCTGACTTCTGACCCGTAACGCAATGAACACCTCCTGCCATTTGCCCTACTTAGTAATGGGAGGGAAGGCAAGGCACTTTCCTCAGCTACAGCAAAATTACACTGACCAGAACTTGAGGACAAGCAAGTGTAAGGCAGAGTTCTGAGACAGACACTTGTCATCATCTCAACTGCTGTTGAGATTCAGGTGCTTCTTCAAATTCAGAGACAGAGGATATGAATGTAAATGAGGATTTATTATCCAAGAAGTCTTCTAAAAACAAGAATTATATAATAACAATCAATTACAAACAGCAGCCTCTTCTAAAATTACCCATCTCGTTTTACAAAAGCGCTAACTTGCTTTGCATGTGCCCTTTTAAGTAACTGGGAAAAAAGCTACCCATAAAAATTGTTTATTGTAAGGGACATAATAGGATCCATACTACGAAAAGCACAAACAGGGAAGAACATAATTTCACGTTTTTCTGAATTTCTATAAACACAGGGATTCCTTTCCCTACATTTGGAAAAAGTGGTGTATGGGACTGATATTATTAACTAGTCTATAACAAATGAAACCAGGTAACAGCTATACAGAGTCTTACACTTGTCTGCTAGACTTGACGGTTCCTTCTTGGCGGTGATTCAACTGACACCACCAAGTAAGCTTAGAAACTAGGCTGTCACACTGTGTAGGGATAAGTTTGATTCATTAAAGCTCTGCATAGAAGGAGCATTTGTAACCAGTCTGCTCTATTCAACATGTTTGACTGGCAGTATTTGGCTTGTTATCATAGCAATAAAAACCCTTTTTATTTCAGTGCATAATATTTTATTAACATTATCTATAAAATATTTCCAATATTTATCTTAAAATGCCATGATTCAATATATACTGTGCTAGAATATATTTTGTTCAGAAATATCCGATTAGAGACATATTTTGTTTCGAATCTATGTCTCATTTATCTCTTAAATGATTTCTTTTCAGTTTTTCTTTTTTCTTTTTTTTTTTCCTCTTTGGGCAATAAAAGGAGAAAATGGCATCTTAGCATACTGATATTGCAACATTTTGTCATAGAAATGTCCTGACCGTATTCTAAATAAAACACTTTTTCAGGGAGATTTTATGATTTTAAATTCAGGTCTCCAGGTGAAAGTAGTGAAAAGACTGATTTAGTGAGACTGTTAATTCCAAATGGCTGCTTAAAGTTTCATTTAAGAGCAGCTAGGAATCTAAGGCATGTTTAAGTTTTGTTTCTTTCCCAACATTCAGCTGCTTTTAGGCCAAAACAGATGTTGCTGTGAGTAGAAAATTAATTCTGTTTTAATATTGATCCTGGAGTAACAATTAGTACATCCCAGACCACTATATTGTATAGACATATGCACAACCCAGGTTAGGCCTAGCAGCTACATAGTATGGAAAAAGTCATGCTGTTTATTTATAGTATGACTCTTCTCTAAGTTCGCTGTTGGAAGTAGACCACACTGTGTTCATGTGCTGTAGTAAGAACAGCTCTCTGATTTTGCTGAGCTGATGATATTATTAATGGCCTGTATCCCATTTTATCTTTTCTTATTATTTATGAGCATCAATTTCACAAATTTCAAACTGCTGTCAGAGAAAGACCTCCGGTCATTTGTTTAACTGCGTGAATTCTCCTCCCAGGGGAAAAATGGGATCCAGCAATGAATCATGTGCCCACCGTGTGAGAAATCACACCCAGTTGTCAGCCATTCCTCCCCACTTCTTTTCCACAAAGTGTTTCCTTCAAAACCAGAGACAAGGAAAGAAGTGGTTTCCAACAGCGTCAAGTGGATATTCTTTCGAATTCGGTCTTTATCTCCTGGTTCTCAGCAGTACTAAGAGTCACAACAGCAGTGTCCTGCACAAAATAGTTAATACCCCAACCCATACCTTGATTCTGGGTAGTAGAGTCTGTTTAGGAACATGATTAGGCATTAGGAGATATTAAGATTGTTCAGCTTCAGGTATTTATTTAGATGCCTATTGGTTCCAACAATCCACACCTCACTCATACTTGAGACCCTGTGGTTCATAGTCCTTCACTGGTGGCCAAACCATGTAGAAGTTTATGAGTCTGTTCAACCTTTGCTTCAGAATAGCTGGATCTTTTTAAGCAAAATGCACTTATGAATGATTTGAAATAAAAAAATACCAGCCTTGTTTCTGTCATAGCAACATATACTGTGTAAGTACGTAGTCTTAGAAAGCTTCCTACTTCTGCCTTCTCTTCACAGGGCCGTACTCCACCATCACCATCCATTCCTCATTTACTATTAGAGCTCAGTTCAGTAAGACTTTGTGCATTACTAACACTGGAAATGTTAGGACAGAGGCTTCCTTAAAAATTAACCTGAGCTGCAGGTATGGCACTTAAACTTGTTCCAACAGAAAGGCAGGTTTTCCTGTGTGCGTGGGTGCTTGCTGGAATTTACAAAGTGCAGTTTGTGCATGAACAAAACAGTGTTAAAGCTGGTGAAAAGATATGCTAACCAACCTCGGGAGAGTTCATCCAATTTTACTGTATAATAATCCTTTTTAAGCCATGATCATACAAAGGTATATAATATTATAGCCTTCGTTTTTAAATTTAATAGAAAAATTGCAACTGGAAGAGTTTTTTTCATGACTTAAAAAACAAATGTAAAGGCTCTCAGCAAAAAGAGATGTTTTTCCCTTCAGAATTCTGTTCTTCCTTTTTTTAGAGGTATAACCCAAGCCTGGTTTTACTGGCAGTTAGATACAGTTTCAGAAAAGTAGAACTGGAAACTTGAAAATCTTTTAATTTCTCAATGTATGCTGAAAAGATGCTTTCCAGATAAGTAACTTTTAACATCTCTAATAGCAGACAGCAGAGTATTTTATTCATGTGAACACAAAGCATTAAATCCTGCAAACATATTTATCCAAATATGTAATCACCTGATTTTCCATTTTTCCTCCCAAATTTCATGGATACAGATATGGTGAGATTAATATAAAGTGCTATGTAGCAAGAAATATGGAGCTGGGTGTAGAATGTCTTCTTAAGGAATCTTCTTCTCGAAGGAGTATATAGTCAGTAATAAACCAGTATGCTGCAGGGTTGCTTGAAGAAGCTGCATTTCCATCCCAGAATGTAGAACATTTTTATTTAAATGAAATAGCTGATTTAAAGGAAGAATGTAAAACTTGAAATGACAGTTAACTCGTCACATCCCCAGGGGACATTTAGATGTACCTGGCTGCATTAAGAGTTCCAGCACCGTTTTTTTTTACCCCCTCAAAGGCATTGCAGTTTAAGATGTGCTCTTGGAAGTCCCAAATGAAGTGTTACTTCCCACCAGCATATTTGTCTTGAGAGACGATAAAAGCCCGTCCTCACTGTTGTCAATAACAAATTTCCTGTCAGCTCCAGTATGGTCAAGGTTCCCTTGTGGCTGACCCCATAAGAACCTTAAGTCTTAGCAATTTAGTCATTTCCATAAAGATCATAGCAAGATTGCACGGGCAGGGATGTGGCAGTCCTGAAGACGTACATGTAAGTCGCAGGAGCAGAGGAAGTTTAAGTGCCTACATATTACATTCCACGTAAGGAATCAAAAGGTCAGTCCTCAGGTTTAAAGATATCACTTAGTAAATGTGATATCGCTATGCCCGGTTCACTGAAGACTGTCCTCCATGTTACACTGGTCCATAGAAGCAGCCAAGTGTTACCTACAGTTGCTTATTTTTCATCTGCCTTTACCAAATGGCAAATGGGATTTCCATTACTAGCCCTAGGTAGCTTGTAGGTGATCTTTGAAGCAGGAACAAAAATCTACAGGTAGGCAAAGAGCATCTTACAAAATAGGTCTCGTGCTTGTCTGAAAAATACCAGTCGTTGTTGTGAAAACTTCTGGTGGCTTATTGTTGTGTCCCAGTGCTGCAAAACTTCAGGAAATTTATGGGCATTTCATAAACGTAAGTGATTTCAGAAGAACAGCTCATATTTGCATGAGTATTCATTCTGTTCATAAAAGATGCCGAGAGTTTTTAAAGATTTATATCTGCCATAAACTGATGTTATGTTAAAAGAGATTCTGACTGGCTCAGTGAACCTGAAATATCTTCCTGTCTTTCTATGGTTAATAAATCGTTTCAGCCAATTCAGCTAACATTTACTTGGTCAACAGGACAAATGCACCCAAACAAGAAAGGATACTTAGCACCAGAGTGAAAACATGCTAACCAGTGCCCAGAGCTGTTCTGAGTGGCCGTGCCAGTACAGGCAGGCAGAGCCAACCTCTGCGTCCTTCCTCGTGGATATGCATGGCTGCCTCTTGCAACACGCATTCAAATGCCACTTTGGGGTACAGCTGGGAGTGACAGTCAGGCTATAATCCCTTCACAGGTCAGACTCAAGAGTTACAGATCGATTCTTGTTGTACTCTCTATTCATCTCCCAGGTCTCCCATCTCTTGCTTGGCCTAAAAGAACAAAGGTGGTAGGAAAGCAGGAAACTGTGGAAATGCGGGTTTTTTATGAAAATAAAAATCCAACCTCGAGTTCTCCCATCATGCACCAGTTTCAGCCTATGGTGCTTTTGTCTTTCTATACTCACTGAAAACTGACAGCAACTACCGAAGCAAACAGCATGATCATTTCCATAGGTGCTATAGTCCTTTTTCGCAGACAGCAGAGATTATAAAAAACCCTAACACACAGAGTCCCACCAGAATTAATCCCTGCAGGAAGAAAGGGTTTTCAGAAATCTCTGTCACATCAATTTTGCACTAAGGCAAACAGAAGTAGACAAGTAAGGAATTTTCAAATAAAGTTTTATTTGTTTGACCCTGATGGAGTCAGTGTACAACACTGGAAAAAAAACATGCCCAGACTTGCTATGTCCTATGAAGTTTAAATCAAATGATGCTGAAATTGTATTGCCTTTCATGTGCGTGGCTTGTGCTGTCTGGCTTTGGCTTTGATTGTAAGCAGTATCAATCAAATTCTCTTTAAATTGACCCTGATTTTCTGTTCCACTGGATGTAAAATATACAGAAAGTCTCCTGGTAAAAGCTCCTCTCATCAGATTTCTGCCAAGGCTATGCAGTACTGCAAGGAATGGGATGCGTAATAGAAAGACCTGCAGGGTAAGGAGAGAAGGAGGAAAGTGAAATCTCTGACTTCCTGGAGTCCCAGCTGCTCCACTGGGATTCTCAGACAAGATAAGAATTTATTTCTGGTGTATGTATGACTGCCTGCTGAAAACCTGGGAAAAGATTATCTCCTCTATGAAGGTCTCTCTTAAACTAGAGAGTTGGAATCAGAAAGCCAAGGCAAAATACATTGGCGGAGAGGTTATTCGCCTTATGCAGTCTTCTTCCATGAGCCGCCTGCTAACACCTCTGCCTCAGATCCACAATGTTTTTCCTGGGCCCCTTCAACTGTCACTGCTTGGACCAGCTTTAGTTGTGGAGTGTCCATTCGTGGAGATATTCAAAACCCAGCTGAACATGGTCCTGGGCAACCTGCCCTGGCTGCCTCTGCTTGAGCAAGGGGGTTGGACTAGATGGTCTCCAGAGGTCCCTGCCAACCTCAACCATTCTGTCATGAATCGTGCAACCACAAAGCTGATCTTCAAGCCAAGACTAACAAGCGAGAGGCTCAGTGTTAATCTTATGTTGAAAGAGGAAACAGTAAAAGCAATTGGGTTTTTTTGAGTGTTACAAGGGTATAATTTTGATACAAAAGCAGGGTCCAGCATCACACTGCTGCTTGCTACAACAGCCAGGTGTTTGCTGCAACTGTATTTTAGAACATAATCTCATTTAGCCCACACCACACCTCTGTTTAGCAGCCATTTGGAAAGCCTCAATAGTGTGAGAACACTTCATTATCAAATGAGGCTTTCCGTGAAACCAGCTGCATTATGGGCTGTTTAATCCTCAAATTGTTCAGCTCAAAATGTGCTTTGCAGTCATGGAAGGCTGTCTTAATTTTTAAGGATTCCCGCAGCATATCTGTTCCTGGTTTACTAGGCTGCTTGATTTTTTTTTCTTTCCAAAGCAAAGTTAAACTCTGTCATACACAACTCCAGCAAGGTTTACCCCACTGGAGACATGAAATGGATTTATGAAAACAAGACACACTGGCAACATTCCCATACACTATAATTTAGGTACTGGCAGGAGTGAGGAATGTGGTCTCCCACCATAGCCGATTGCCAGTTCTGGATCTGATTCTTGCAGTGTTCACTCACAGACAGGGCCCTTCTTGCAAATAATCCCAGTCAGGATCTTGCTGCGCCTTGGGTTTTGTTGGCTGTCACTCAGTGCCCTCTTGAGACATCTGTCTGAGGGTGAGTCTCTGACACTGAGCCAACTTCTGTTTTGCTTTTCCGTCTCAGGCTTGCAAGTATCACATCAGTTCAATAGAGCTAAATTTTGCTTTTAATAAAATTAGTTGCGGTTTTTCTTATCCCTATAAATTGGATATTCCTAAATCAGATGCAACCTAAAAATCCAAATCTTAAATAACCCTAGCTCCGAATATTATGAATTGGTACCACCTAAAGAGTATGTCTGGATAAAAGGAGAGTGGTTAGGGGCTAACTCACAAGAGACAACAGGAACTAAGAAAGCTGGTTTTTCAGATGATGCTGACTGGCGTCTGTTGGCTCAGACCGTCTGAAATACCTGGCACAAAATGGCAGTAAACTTCACAGGTTCCCAGACAATAAGGAAAGTCTGCTCACCTTTTTGTCAGAGCCCTAAACTATTCAATAGCTGCATATATTGGAGAGGATGACACCTGTTTGAAGGTGTTCAAATTACTAGGTTGGTTTTGGTTTAAACCTTTCATGTGTAATTCAATTATTAGCAGAAAGGAGGCATGAACACTTTTCTCCACACTTACGGAGTACTCTGGATCACAACATACCATTAATTTTAGGCAGAATTCGTGTCGGACTCGTGTTCAAACCTGGACACTTCAAATAATCTTGTGAAAAACTATGAAACATACACTATGTCATTATTGTTCCAGTACAGATAAGGTGTTAGTTCTTCTTTCAGCAATATTAAAGAAACAAGGTATGGCCTGTTACTCGGATCAGCAGTTTCAAAGAATTATATGCCATCAGGTAGAAAAAATCTTTCCATTATTTTGAAACGGCTGGCATAAAGTTCAAGTTACACTAGTGTGTTGCTGATCATTCAGATTAATTATAAAAATGCAGGAGTACTTAATTAATTACAGAGCGTTCAGACCAATGTTTTTGAAAGTTACATGCCCATTAAACATGGATGCTTCCATTGTGTTTCACGGGCTTTCTCATTCTTCTGGAAGCTGTTTATGTATATATTGCCCAGCCATGAACAGAACCTGAAATTCATACCTTCAATCAGACCTGCACTCTCGTGCCAAAATAGGTCTTCACTGAAGAGAAATGGCTGAAATTAGTCACACAAGCTGAATTTAATGCAATAAAGCATTTATAAGAAGAAAATAAAAAAATCAGACTGGAAAAGAAATGACATCCAACATTTTGATTCATTGGTAAGGAGATGAGGTAAAATAATCATAACGAATTGTAAATCACAGGGTTGTCTTTCAAGACAATGATCAGCATGAAGAATTATGGGAAAACACATTCTCAGCCTGTATTATCAACCCATATAAGCTCTGAGGTTCCTTTAGGATCTTTACTTCTCCCTGACAAACCAATCTATTTATGGTCAGGTCTCTGACGTAAAGGACCTATCATACAACGGTCGACATTAAGATCACCACTCGCACACCAGCAAGTGCATTTTCTGTCTCTTGCATCACTCCTGCACAGCCCAAGAAAACTCACCCAGCTGCAGAAGCAGATGGAAATGTGCACACAGACAGCGAGGACAAACAAACCGTCTCTTGCTCAAGTGATTTGGTTTCTTCTTGCAAATACAAAATGTCTGAGGAGAGATAACACTGAAATTTCCGCTTATAAAAAAATACAAAAAAGAAACAAATGCACCAGTGATGATCCTTGGAACAGCTGGTGGTTTCTACCGGTTAGTCCCAAGTGGCCAGCAGTCGCAATTCGTGACTAGTCTTGTCTTCAGACATCTCAGGGCAACCAAAATGCGACAGGATGACAGATAGTCCTTTCAATAAATACTGACAAACAAATTAGTGCAAAGATGCTTTTCATAGCGTACCAGATGTGTTGAGTTCTATCATATGGAACAAGGAATGAAAAACTGTCTACATCCCATCTGTGCTTTTTCAGTAATCACTGATGCACTCGTTGTGGAGTATAAGGTGCAGTAAACATTTGGACTGGGTTTTACGTGCGAAATAAATGGAAAACTCCAGGTCTTGGCATCATCATCAGTGCCTAAAGCTTTTATACTAGCAAGAATACCTTAAATGCCTAGGGGAGAGATGTTCAGGAGTTAGGGTATTGTCCTGATGATTAATTGAAAAATTATGCAAATATCAAAGGAAACATTTATGCAAATCAGAATAGACTGCAAAAATGCACTTTGCTTCCGATCACATGCAGGCCTTCGAGCCCATCATAAAAAAGCAAGAGGTTAAAGAATTGCTGTTTGGATTTACATCATTTCCTCTCTTGGGGCTTATCTGTCCTCAGACTGTTAACCCAGATTTAATTCAAAGAGGCCGCAACTGCAGCTGCAAGAATAGCGTTAAAATGGAAACAATGAACAGTGAGTGCTCTCGGCGGGTGATTGAAAGGCCGAGGGCATTGCAGCACATGCGTTTCTCACCCACTGTAAATTAATCCAGTATCTCTCAGGAGAAAGGCCCTTTGTGAGGGTTGTCCTTCCATTCAGAACAAAAAGTCGCTGGGCCAGAGCAGGAGCAGGAGGTGGAGGGGGAGAGGTACGATAAAGTATGCCAAATGTCCATAATTAAGAGTGTGCACATGAAAGGAACACGAGACCTGCTCCAGACCCTCTGTGCAGGGGTGAGCTTTACCTGCTTTTAGTGCTTTTACCGTAGATTGAAATGTTGTGTGTTTTCCCTATGATTTCCTCCCAGAAAATCACTTCCTAACAGTTTACAAATAGGGGACCTGCTTTTGGCTCCCAATGTCATCATCCTCTGTACCCTGACCGGCCGTTGTCCCTCTCCTCATCAGTACTGGACCTCACATGGGGATGTGAGAGGACATAGCCACCCCAGCCCACACCCCATCGCAGACGAGCGCCTGGCTGCAGGATCTCCACTCAGCGTGGAGGATTGCATTGCAGCAACCACTTGCCCTGCCTCTCCTCTGCCCATGCCCAGGGTACCCTGGGAGGCAGTTGTGCCGAGGAGACATGCAGCCAATTCTTGTGGCTCATTGGCATCCTCTTCGCAGTAAGTCCAGGACACCAGAGGACCTCTTTTCTCAGTGGCTACGTTGCCTGTGGCTGCTGATACACTGCCCTCTCTTCCTCCCTCTGCTCTATTGCACAAGCCCCTTATTATTGCGTGACAAATCTGTTTCTCTGCAAAATCCATTTTACTTTGTCTTTCTCTTTTGGTTGGTTAGACAATTATTAGTCCACCTCCTTTTCATAAAATGGCCACAACCATAATAATAAAGTCAAAATATGATTTCCCCATAATATAGTATAATCTCTTCCTTTTCTTTATTCCTTGCAGATGGTAGACTTCTTAGCATAAACAGCATGGTAGCACACCGATTCCAGATGCATAAAATATTCAAAATTCTTCACATTTTCTCTCTCTCTCCCTGAATGAGTGTGTGTATATATATATTATCCTTGCCATTTAATTTTCCCTGCTTTTCATTTTGATTTCTCTTTTAGGACGACACAGACTTGTCATAATCCATCTGGGGTTTTATTCTTCATCACACAAAAATGTTGCTTGAAGGCCAGTTTTTACTTGGCATTAAGAGACTGAAGATCAACCTAAATCAGAGTTTTATAAACCTCTTATAACAAAATCCCTTCAGTTGTAAATGTGTTGTCTCAATAATGAGAGAAATATACCAGACCACTTGTTACCAGACCAGCACAGGAACGAATTCCATTATTTCCTGTGGCTGCGCGTGAGGCACCAGCTCACCAGCGAAGAAGAGGCTCTAGTATCTGTCTGTCTTCCTCTGACATTGTTGTAAATAACTCTAAAAATGCATCACAACAGAGGCTCTGTTAGAAGTAAAAGGCATTTAAACAAAGAAATATAGGAATATGCTGTGTGGACTAAAGGATAGACTGGATGTATTTTGCATTGGTAGGTGAGGGCTTTTAAAATTCTCATTTGATCATTTACAGAATACTGCTGATTTGATTGTGAAATGTTTTGTCTAGTGCTTAAATTTCATGCCACAGATTATTAAAAATTGACTTTACAGTATTTATTTTACTTATCTACCCTAGCCAGGCTGTGCTTAACCATAGATTTTGTGAGTTATTAAACTTTAAAGCAATTTGTGTTGGATTTTATACTCCAGTTCTGTCTGTGGGGATGTGCACCTCCAGTCTTATCCCCGAAGCTGCAGTGCTTGATTCATCTTTAATCTGAACAGTTTTAAAAGTGCATGTTCCGAGATGTAAGACATGATGATAGTCTCCAGTGTAATGCTTAACTAACTGCTTGTTAGTTTTAACATTTAACATATGATGAAAAATAACTAGTTTCAATAGGTTATCCGAGCCATAACAATGCTCAACGTAATTCATTCAGTCAGATAGCAAGAACTATTTTTGAATATAATGAGAAGCTAATAAAGGTCATTGTGCCTACAAACACATACATATCACTATTAATTTAACAGTACCGATGCAGAGCGCATGCATTTCAAGTACAAATCTCTTTAACTGAAACTGCTTGATGTTAGAAGAAGGAAGGCAACAGAATAAATCTTCAGTGTTTAAATTAAAGCTAGGCCCAAGTTACAGAACTTGAATCAGACTGGTACTAGAATCACACTAAAATTTGACTAAGAAGCCTGAATTACCCAATGAAATGTGTAACAGCTAAAGCTTAAAGTAAGACCTGCATTTTCCTGAATTTTGAAGTTGAGATCAATTTTCCTTGTTAAAATTAAGGGCAAAGCTCAGGTTTTTGTGTTGAAGTTTTGATGCCTGCTTTTTGGTTTATGGAAAAAGATGTCCAGAAAAATAGCAACACTTTTTCAATATATTCTTTGACTTCTCCTGTAAACTGAACCCCTATGTGAAGGTGGGAAATTTGAAATACTAGTGTTGACAACTGAGAGCCGTTTTAAAAATTTTGTCCTATCCCTGTCTAGAGGACAACAGCAGCAGATCCCTTCAATGCTCTATGCATTAAATGCAAATACAGATTTGGGATTTGCTTGGGTTTTGCCGGTACATTGGTTTCGATGACTTTGTGAAGAATTTTGCTGCCAAGTGAGATTCATTGTGGCATTTCCCAAGTCATACAGGTGGAGCAACAGAGAGAAGCAGCAACTAACATGTAGCAAATAGGTTGTGTAGAGCAATTGCTAAATCATAAACAAAAAGACTAGAAAATACTTGATGTACAAACCTCTGTAACTAGGTCCATAAAAATAAACTAAAATGTTAAGGTCTGGAGGTGCTCGATATTGTAACTAATGCCAGTTTTCAAGGTGAAATTGTTTTAATTATACAGAGCATTGGCAAGATTAGTACATTCAGTGTTGACCTCATTGTTTTTTGTTTGTTTGTTTTCTGGTTGATTGCAAAATTGATGTCATTATTTACATGAGGACTTTTCATTTTAATGCCTTTTTTTGTGTGCCACAGAGCAAAGAGTAAATACCCATCATCCTGCTGAGCAGCCTGCCAGAACAGTGCAGCAAGTAAGAAAGAGGAAAGAATGGAAGAAAAACTTCCTTTTTCTTGTTCTAAATTGTTTTGCGAGAAGCTATGGTATTTTTTGCTTTTTCAATAATACTTTAGAGCAGACCTTCAAAAAGAAAATCATCCTTGTAGGCTAGGAAATCCTATTTTTCTGATGGGCTTATAGGCAATATCAGGGATAGATGTGCATCCTAAATCAAAATGGGATGTTTTTCTAAACACATATTCTGTGCTGCTCCTTATAAAGCCACCATTCATCCAGAGCTACCTCTCTCCAGATATCTGGATGGCCCTGGTTTCTGTTCTACAAGCCTGCTTATAATGGCTTTAAAAGCCTGTGGGTCTGCCAAGCTTTACTCTTTAAAATAAATCACAGAATCACAGAATCATAGAATGGTAGGCGTTGGAAGGGACGTCTGTGCATCATCTAGTCCAACCCCCCTGCCAAAGCAGGGTCACCTACAGCAGGCTGCACAGGACCTCATCCAGGTGGGTCTTGAATATCTCCAGAGAAGGAGACTCCACAACCTCCCTGGGCAGCCTGTTCCAGTGCTCCGTCACCCTCAGAGGGAAGAAGTTCTTCCTCATGATCAGACGGAACTTCCTGTGCCTCAGTTTGTGCCCATTGCCCCTTGTCCTGTCACTGGACACCACTGAAAAGGGTCTTTCTCCGTCCTCTTGACACCCACCCTTCAGATATTTATAAATATTTATTAGGTCCCCTCGCAGCCTTCTCTTCTTCAGGCTAAACAAGCCCAGCTCCCTCAGCCTCTCCTCATAGGAGAGATGCTCCAGTCCCTTCATCATCCAGCAGCTCCTCATCGTTCTTGAACTGGGGAGCCCAGAACTGGACACAGTACTCTAGATGAGACCTCACTAGGGCAATGTAGAGGGGAAGGACAACCTCCCTCAACCTACTGGCCACACTCCTCTTAAGGCACCCCAGGATCCCATTGGCCTTCTTGGCAGCCAGGGCACACTGCTGGCTCATGGTTACCCTGTCATCCACCAGGACACCCAGGACCGTCTCCACACAGCTGCTCTCCAGCAGGTCCACCCCAAGCCTGTACTGGTGCATGAGGTTGTTCCTCCCCAGGTGCACGACCCTGCACTTGCCCTTGTTGAACCTCATCAGGTTCCTCTCTGCCCAGCTTTCCAGCCTGCCCAGGTCACGCTGAATGGCAGCACACCCTTCTGGTGTATCTACCCCTCCTCCCAGTTTTGTGTCGTCAGCAAACCTGCTGAGGGTACATTCTAACTCTTCATCCAGGTCATTGATGAAGAAGTTAAACAAGACTGGGCCCAGTACTGACCCCTGGGGGACACCACTAGTTACCAGCCTCCAACTAGACTCAGCGCCGCTGATGAAAACCCTCTGAGTTCTGCTATTGAGCCAGTTCTCAATCCACCTCACTGACCACTTGTCCAGCCTACACTTCCTCAGCTTCCCTAGGAGGATATCATGGGAGACAGTTTCAAAAGCCTTGCTGAAGTCCAGGTAGACAACGTCCACTGCTCTCCCTTCATCTGCCCAGCCAGTCATGCCAGTGTAGAAAGCTATCAGATTGGTCAGGCATGATTTCCCCTTGGTGAATCCATGCTGACTACTCCTGATAACCTTCTTTTCCTCCACTTGCTTGTTGATGGCCTCCAGGATAAGCTGCTCCATCACCTTTCCTGGGATGGAGGTGAGGCTGACCGGCCTGTAGTTCCCTGGGTCCTCCTTCTTGCCCTTTTTGAAGATTGGAGTGACACTGGCCTTTCTCCAGTCCTCGGGCACCTCTCCTGTCCTCCAGGACCTCTCAAAGATGATGGAGAGTGGCTCAGCAATGACATCCGCCAGCTCCCTCAGCACTCGTGGGTGCATTCCATCGGGGCCCATGGATTTGTGGGTGTTTAGATCGCTTAAGTAAATACAAATATTTTCTCTTTGAGATGGGGAACTTTGTTTTAAACATGAGCATCTTAGCTGGATGCCGAAAACTCTGAGATATAGGTGGCTTCTATATATGTTTCGGTGTTTGGAAGCTGTGATTTACAAACTTGGTGCCTGTGTTTAGAAAACCACAAAGGTTCCTCTAAATATGTATGTATATGCATGCAAAAGTGAGGTGTATCTACACCGTCTTATAGACATCATCCATAACAGAGTTCCAGGGGTGTCCACAAGAGTTGATGATAATCATTGTTGCCATGTGCGTAAAATCGCTTTGGATGACCTTGGCTCTTGTTTGTAGATGGGAGGCAGCTTATGGAAGAGATTTTCCAAACTGTGAAGGATTGCATGTATATCCATTAGAATTGAAGATAGCAGCATGGCTTTGAACATTTCAGATCATCCTTTTGCCAGTTTTTTCTGAGTCACACCTTGAAACTAGCTTACAAAATCTTTTCATTGACAACAGTGCACACTGAAAGGCTAAATCTACACAAAGGGCTATATAGATAGTAGCATCGAAATTAGAATGATACAGAAAAGCCTCTGTCAGCAGAGTCCTCAAAATAACCGTGCTGAGTGACCTTGCTCTATGCTTAAAAATACATGCTGCCTATTTTAGGTCCGATATCTTTATTATCCTTTAAGTATGCCACATGTAATGATGTTACCATAAGGAGTAATAACAAGTTATTTTGGGTTATGTGCACTCTGAGTCAGAGGTTGTCATTTACGAGAGGCTGGAAGCCTCTGGGTGCGACCCCAGTCTGGACATTTAAAAATGCAAAATATACTTATCTGTAACATATGTTTCTAACTAGGTTTTTAGAAACAAACATGGCCTCAAGAGGTGCCTGGGACTTCACTGATGGAGCAATGGTGAATGACGCACATTCGAGAGCCCTGTTCTGTTGCACTCTGAACTCTGTTGCAGCTTTGCCCATGGATGATGTGCCATTAGCAGTCAAGTTTCTTCTGCAGCTCATTCCTAAAAGCCATACTAACTAACCAGAAACACGACATCTTTGTTCCATAGAGGACTGTGCAGGTGAAGGCAGTGTTGCTTCTATGCTAATCTGACAGTCTTCTTTTAACAGCCTGGTGCTGGCAGTCATTACAAGTGAAGACAGTGAGAGTGGGGTTCATCTCATCTAACCTTAGCCATTACTGTGCTAAGGGTCAAGCTGACCAGGCAGAAGGCTCTGGGGCAGTAAAGGCATTTGTTACGGTTTAGTCTTGAGAGGCTTTCTGGTTTTATTCACTAGGAAAAGAGGTCCACTGCCATTCATCAGGAGCAGAAATCACATCTCTTTTTATATGGATAAAAACAGAGTATTGCCATAACTTATGCAATGGAGTCAAACTGGGGATGTAGTTTTGCAGTGCAGACCTCTGGATTGCTTCAGCAACCACCTAATTGGAGATATGCCAAGCAAAGATCTGATGTGCATCCATATTAGAATAAAAGCTGTAATGGACTCATTTTCTACAAAGAATTCTGCAAGCTAGAATTTGTATTTATTATTTGTTTTATAAAGAGACTTGGAAGGGAGTTTTACATTTTAAGTGTGTTTAGGTTAAAAACAATCATGAAAATGTCCCTTTTCCAAATCCTTTTGTGTGTGTGCAAAGCACTCCATCATTGTTTCTGTTTCTGTCAGGACACTAAGCATATCCGTCAAGAGTCAACAGATAGTGACCCTTGTTATGTGACTGAGAAATAGCTTTTGGTAACCTTATTGGGTGACTGGAGACAGATTACTGTAGAGATCTGCAAAACGGTTCAGGGGACATCAGAGATCAGTCATCTACAAAAGCACTGGAAAACTGCAGTTTGCCTTAGGTGGCTGGTTACACAGCATGATTAGTGAACAGTCAAAACAAATAGTTTGCATAGGCTGAAATGTGTTTACAAAGTGCATTTGAGCAAATTCTACTGACAAGTATATCTCGAAAAATCAGTGTCTGATACAAACAGAAGAAAAAGCTTAAAACCACTGAGCAAATTAGGTACAAATCACTCTCTCAGCAGTAGACACGAGCTAGACAGAGCCCGAGCTCTACACACATCAATGACACAGACCTCAATCTACAGCCTCAACCACCTTACAGTATCAGGGCCATACGGAGCGTGACTTTATGTCCTTCTTGTCCCTTTAGGGGGAAGATATGGCATCGTTTTTCTGTATTTCTTTTTGAATTGAACAAGTTCTTTTTTCGCTGGTAAGTCATTTGTGGAAGTGGCAGAGGTCACATTGCAGCTCTGAAGTTTTGTCACTCAGGGCCGAGGAAACGAACGATGGGATTGTTTGCATTTAAATCATCAGCATTAGACAATTGCATTTATCCTGAAAACCGTCTATAAAGTCAGGAAGCAGAACAGTGGAAACAGACTTTCTCCCGTAAAACTGTGTTCCCTGGAGATTTACAGTGTGCCTACTTCTGGAAACAAATTGTCACCTTTGCTTTCTCCCTCTCTCTTGCTCTTTTTTGTTAACAAATATGAAGCAAATCCATCCGCTGAAGATCAGCCAAGGCCAAAGTGCTCCCATTTTCTTAGCAAGAATGCTCCTGGACATGCTGAACAGTCCTGGACAATCAAATGCCTTCGAAAATTTAATAAATATGGTTGCGATGTCTCGGTCTTTAGCTATGGCACTACAGATGTGACCCCCATAACTCCAAATACATTGCACCATCCTGGATTCAGAATTTGAACAAGAATGCTACAAAACTGAACAAATCAGAGCACAGCCTATTTCTAATACTGAAGAAGTCAGGTTATAAGTATTGCTTTGCTGTACTGACCTAGCATTTACTTACACCAGCGTAACAAAGAAACCATCCGCCCTGTAGGACGTCGGGCTGCAGGCTGGCCCCATCACGGGGTTGCCCAGATGAGACTTGTGGCAGCGCCAGCTCTTCCCTGTCCTGGAACTTGCTTGTCTTGTTGGTACTGCTGTCGCCCATCATTTGTGCCAGGGACGGTGACTCGGTGCCGATGGGTGAGTGTAGGCATGTTCCTATGCTGCAGGATCTGCTGCAAGGTGATCATAGGAGAAGTCACACAGTGGTGGGTCACAGCATCTTTGCTGCATATCAGAACCCGGTATCTTTTAATCAATGAGTCCCTGGAGGCACTGACAGGCTCCCCCCACCCTGCCCACAGACCAAGGACCTTTTTCAGCCTCCCCTGGGGCTGTCAGTCCCAACCACAGGAGTGTCAGGCTCCAGCCCCCATGCAGCCCTGCTCTGGATTAATGCAGTAACTGTGTCACACCGGGTAAAATGGTCTCCCTTCACTGTCATCTCCTAGCTACCCCGTCTGTAAAAACACATGATCCCTGCTCCCATTTCCTGGCAGTTTGAAAGACAGGCCCTGGACAGGAAGAAGTCCCAAACAGAAGGGGTCCCTCCTGGTGACCCTAAGCAAGCTCCCCAAGCCCTGAAAAGGGATGGGATTTAGGATACACCCTAATCTTCAGTGCTTATTACTTACTACTTGGATTAAAACCTCACTAAGAAAATTGTCAACCTATGTGCCCCTATTCAAGGTATCTGAAGCTCTCCAAACCTAAGTAATTCTCTTAGGCACTGATGCAGGGTTACAGGTTCCACTTTGGAGGCCACAACCTTGTGCTTCTATCTATATTTCTATATCATCCAAATACAGATATGAGCCTCAGCCACCTTCTGACACCATGCTGTGCTACTACACCCTAGTGCCATTATTTTCCCTTCTTCTGCCACCTTGTGCCGGATTTTCTGCAGGAAGAAACACTATATGCAAGCCAAGGAGGACATTTCACAGAAGCAAGAGTGAGAGCTCTGTGAGTGGCCAGACATATGGCACTGGTTCATCTGACCAAATATTTATTTCTGTATCTGAGCCAGTCACACAGATTTCCCTTTGTAATCAATGGAGTTGAAGGCAAGAGTCACCTTATCATGAAATTCAACCTAAGGTCATTAGAGTTTGCCACCAGTGGCAGCACAGATGGTATATAGCATCAAAAGAGTAAGGTTTCACTGACAGTAAGTACACCCACGTCTACAGGATTTTAAGTCCAATAAAAAGGTAGCTTTTATTTTCTTGTGGTTTAGGAGGGGACTGTTGTCATGTTGCCCTATCAGTGCATCCCTAGTTCGTTAGGACCTCATTAGCTATAGCATATGCTGTAGTCTTTCGAATCAGTGCAGTTCACATAACTCCTGCTTTACCAGAAAACAGGATTTTCTTTGTTATTGTGGAAAGAGGGAAGATGGCTTATAAGAGGGAATAAAAGATACTGAATTCACATGACTAATGGAGTTAGATACATTTGAAGAGTGTGAGCTATACATTTTCTAGTAAAGGGGCCCTCTCCTCACCAGGATTTCCTGTGCCAGAGGGAAGAAAGTTTCAGATTGCTTTTGCATTTTAAAATGAAAGAACAGAGCATGGGAGATGTTTTATAATCTCTCGCTGAGATCAAAGGAGCAGGAAGGTAAATGCGTATGTACTTCTTTCTGTGGTGCTGCACTAGCTATTTAGTAGAACTAATGGAGCCTCCAGTGTAGAAGAGGCAGAGATTAGCCTCTTCATCTCTGCTAACTGTAAAGAGTCCTAAAGGATTAATATTATTAAGAGTGAATTTCAGCTGGAAAGTAGGAAGGAAATTCTCTCTGCCCTCTTTATCTTTTCATCTTTGTTTCCAGAAATAACTCTGAGCCTTGGTTTTCAGCCTCCCACCCGTTCCTATTTTTTTCTTCTTATTTCTCAGTAAAAAGAGACATGGAAGCATCTAACACCCCTGAGAAGCTTTGACTTTGTGGAATATTTGTCCAGTTTATGTGAGAAGTGTGAAGGACTAATGAGACTGAATAGTTAGGATAAATTTATAGGATCAGATCCTTAACTGGTTTGAAACTGTTATTCCACTGACCTCAGCTGGTATAACTCCGTGTGTGTTCCTGGGCTTCAATAAAGCCACACAGACTCACTCCAGCTGAGGATCTGACCCGTGAAATTATGGACTCTTATCCAAAGCAAACTGAACTTCTGTCATGAATTGGTCTTCAAGGGAAAATAATTGCTAATTCAATGACTCCCACTGTTTTTACTGCAGCTGCTAGTCATTCTGTACTGCAGAAAATCTTTACTTTTAACTGGTGAATCAAGAGTTTCCCCAGCATTTTCAATACACAGAAGATCAGAGGTGGAGAAGTGTATACACAGTCCTCCAGATGTTATGTATTAGAAAGCAAGCACTAGGGTCAGTCTATGAAGCAAAAGTGACATACTCCGGAGAGGTCTTCCCAGCTAGACATTGTGTGTCCTATTAGCTTTTCCAGTAAGTGGTGAAAAAAAACCCAAAAAAACCCCAAAACTAAAATCCTGGTTTAGATGAGACTTTTTGATATGCACAGGGTTGTCATAGTCAGGGTTAATTTCATGTAGAAACAGCCTGAAAGGGCTCACTGGGATGTATTTTCAGCGTACCAAAGCAGTAACCCTGGCATCTGTATTGATGCTGCAACACCATCCAGACAAATTAGTCCTCAGAATTGCAGAATCTGGAGCTGAAGAAAGTAAGCTCAGGAGGTTACAGTTCTGCTGTTCCTCTTGGCAGCCACCGAAGGGAGATGAGCAGAAAAGAAATGCGATAAAAAGTAAATGGCACTTTCCTGCTAAGCTAATCAGTTCTGTTTGAGAACAGAGGGCTGTGCCAACTGCAAATCAATGCACTAAATCTCTTTCGTTCTTGTGCAAGTCCTGCCACCATGGCAGCTGCTAACAAGGGAATAAAGAAAACTGTTATCGGATATTTAGTAGACTTTTAAAGTGCTTATGTAAAATAACATATTTAATTTAATGCAAAGTTATAAATGTAATTGTTTTTTATGGAGATTACAGCAGAGGAGAGAAGAATAAGATTCCTCTTCTTTCTGCACAAAGACCTGTTTTCTCTTCCCAGACTATCCTTATCAGACTCTCTCTGTGGTGTTAAAAAGCAGCTCTCCTACTGGATTTTACCACTTCACTAGTTTATTAAGGGGTAAATACAGAGATAATAGTATGCTTGATATTTCGCATGGCTTTTAACATGTTCAAGTTACAGAAGAAGACTAACACATACTTACTTTAGGATGAAATTAATGTACTCTAATGCCATAGGCTATACTGACTAACGTCTTCACTTAAGACAACAACAACTGCACCCAGTGGATTTATTTAATGATGTCATATTACGTACTTTTTTTTTCCTATTCTTTTCCAAAGAATTCCCAAATAATAATCTTTCTTGTCCCTAGCTGTGACTGTGACTAGTCCCTTTCTGTAACTAGTCTCTGAGAGTTTTCATTGATGTTATTAAATTGCTCATGAGAAGTTGCCGTTTTCCTAGAAAGCTCTGTTTCTGCAACATTCTCAGAATTGTCTTCGCCTAAAACACAGGGCTCACATCCCTGAACTCCCGGTTTGAATCACTGTTGCACATACAGAGCAGCCCAACTTTGTCATCGTTTAAGTCATCAATCGTAGCTGTGCAGTGAAATGCTTGATATAAAATACCCAGGGGCAAGCAGTAGACTGCCTTCTCTTTAATTACATCAATCCTCAATCACCCCAAAGCAATGCCATCCTTGGAAGTACTAACTCTGACAGGTAGTACTTCTGGGAATGCCATAAAAATGCCAGCAAAGCAGCTAAGGCAGAGCAAATAAGCTGCCTCATCTTTGGAGAATTATTGGACTGTACTAACATTCAAGGGTACAATGTCAGCGCAATGCAGAAGGAGTTAGATGCATAGCCCCCATTATTATTGTTGATGGAAGTCAGGTGTCAAGTTTCTTTTGCATCACTCTGAAAACTTAGCCTTCTTGTTAAAGCTTTAGCCAACTTTTCCTTTGTTGCCGCTTTTAATTGAAGGATAGATTTAAAGCCATTTGTGCTGTGATTGAATAAAGACTGAAAAGATAAAAAGAACATACTAACAAAATAGCATTGATGAACGTGAAGCTTTCAGACTCTGTGCAAGCTGTGATGGAAAGCATAACAAATATTAAAGGCTCATACCCTAACAGGTGAAATTGGAGCAATTGCTTTGTAGTAAATGGTACTTTACTACCAGCAACACCTGGGACAGCCCCAGGGCAGCCCCTAACTCCTTTTAGCTGTCTCAGCTCCCACAGGTTCAAATAGGGATTTAAGTGGCTGAATACTTAAATAACTGGCTTAATTAGCAGACCTGACTTCTGTCTGTAGCATCTTAACTGAGAAAGCCCTGTAAATCTCAGCCCTCTTATATCACCTGGAGTTGATAGTTTGCTCTCAATAAGCACACATAAAAACATTCCTAAATTATAATGTTAGTACCTTTAACTTTCTGCCCACAGACAGATTGGTTAACACAAGACTACCTCATGTTATAAAGGATAAATCAGGGCAGGATTCAGGTTAAATGTGCACTATTATGGAAGTACGAGAGAGAGAGGTCATACTTGGCTGGCTTACAGTAGATGAACAGAGAGCAGATTAAACAAAGCCCTTCATCACTAGTTGCTGACTGGACCTTTCTGGTGCAGGCCATTCATTTCGTAATGTTTAAGGAGGTATTCAGTTTGGGAAGGAGGGGGTTACGGCTCAAAGGGGAGTGCTGACAGGCTCAGTGGCAGTGTCTGCCCTCAGCTGGGGCCGTTTCACCTTGGTCCTTTTATCAGTTATGGAGAGGAGATGAACATCTATATCTACATGCGCGCTTGTAGGCATTACTGCAGGTTGGAGAGTGATCTCTTGGAAGAACTAAAAGAGCAGTTTGTGCTGAGGTGAAGCACATCATTATGCCTACGTTAGGTGATCCACATATTATACGGTGAAACTATCATCTTGTAAAGTGTAAAAGAAATACTTAGCAGTTCATCTGCACTGCACCTACACAAATATCTTCTTATAGTTTCTCCATGTACAATAACTCCTAATGTTTGCAGTTCTTTGAGTGCCCTCAGCATGAGCTTTGTGAGCAGAAAGGAGCCCTGATCCCTCCTTCAGTAACACACAACCCCATTCCTTACCCAAACCTATGCAAAGATCAAGGACTGAAACAGTGTAAAGAAAACTTGCCAACAGCAGACCCTGCTTGCCGGGGCTGCATTGCTTAGGGGAGAAGGACATCTCCCTCTGCACCCTGTGATCCAGTGACAGCCACTGCTAACACCCACCAGAACACAGGTCAAGATTTCCTGGCAACACAGAAGAGCAAGATAGGGTGGAAATCATCTCTCCTAACTTTGGACATCTACAAATTAGTCTTTTGGTCCAAATCAATAGTCCAGGTCCCCAGTAAAAGGAACGGGCACCTTGTGAGAGGGATTTATTGTAGTTGTCTCAGCATGCATTTATCTGTACGTGTCCATGTTGAAGCCTCCTCTCAGAAGGTGAAGCCAGTCCCTCTCTGGGTTTCTAAGTCCCTCTAAGCCTCTCAAGTAATGGATGAACTTGGAGACTTAGAGTTTGGAGAACTGAAATTGAGCTTTAACAGCTCAACTGCACCTTAGCCTTTATGTACCCGAGTTGACTGCTGGTTTCAGAAGGTGGCAAAACCTTTCAAAATCAGGTCGTGCAGCACAGATTTTTGCATCTTCTATGTCCTTCTGCACACGTGGTCCTGGGATGCAATCTGTAGTAATGCTTGCACAGGCAGCTGCTTCGCCTTCCCAGACCCCAGCTCCACTGGTTCCAGAAGTCCCTTTAAACACTTTTGCTAACTTTGCTACTCTTACTTTGGCATAGACCACTGATGTTTCACATGGCTGTAATTCAGTTAACAGCTTTAAATTAGTGATGAGCAAACGTCTCTTAAGCCAAATTGAGCGTTATTATAACATAGTTTTCTGCCCCAGTTTAGCTAAGTCTCCTTAAGTAGTGCAGACTTGTATGCAGACACAGCCTGATGAGAAATTAACCTGTTCACTTTAGTACTGGCCGAACTAGTTTCCCATGTGACTGAAGAAGCCCTTCAGTTTGCCTTAAATGTGTAGACAGATGCTCTTTGGTAACACTGTTTGATATGCAGCTGGCACACAATCAAATAGTCATAGATAGTCTTAATCATGCAGATTTATTATATGCTTAATAAAGCCACTGGCCATCTTTACGGTCTCCATTGCAAGACTTCAGCAGAGCTGAGCACTGATCACTTTTACATAATCATTCTCTTTTGTGCTTCTGTTTTCTGAAGTGATGACATCCCAAAAAGGGGAGGGAAAAAAAGCCTGTCACAGTTTATAGAATGCAAAATAAAAATATTTTCAAAATGAATGTTCAGATAGAATAAGAAGCTTGTGAAGACATGATTTTTAAAACGCTGTTTCCAAGCCACAGCCAGATCACTTAGAAAATATGTAATATATTACACTCCACAGGCAGATGGAGATGCACATCAACTGCTGACAACTCAAGGGTTTTTATCTCTATGTGTCCTCAAGCAAGACATCAGGAGAGAAAAACACTCTTGCAACAAAATTAAATAGTTTTAGATCTAATTTTACTAGGCTGAACTAGATTTCAGATTGATTTCTGTGGAATCTAATAGACAATAACACACATACACATTGCCTTTCTTGTAAAAAATCCATCAGTCACCTTGTGTTTTTACTTACTTTACTCTTTACTAGAAGTAATAAGAAACTAATATTTCAGAACATAACATGTTTCGTTCTGTAAGTGGTCTTTCCTGGTAAAGGAGCTTGGAGTGGGCTGTTACGGAGAGCTGAAATACAGCCCCTGAGATTTGTCTGCTCAAACACCTATTTACATTCATACGGTGAACCTGCAGCTAAAACCCACTATCTCCATTCTGGGAAAGGAGGAGAACAGAGCTGCAGGACATGCCACTGTAGAAAGAAATAATGATGCAGATGCTGCGTACATTGGCTAAGGCCCATGGTGTGATCAGCTAAACATATCCTGTATCTCAAAGCATATTGGATGGATCCATACAAATCACATGCATGGCTTTATTGCTGGCCCTTTCTGCTTCCTAAGTGATAAACTAGAAGTCACTTTGACCTCAGAGTAAATAAGCATGGCCATGTGTGGAGGCCGAGGTGGGATGCAGGGCTGCAGAGTGGTCGGAGCACAAGGCATGAACCGGCCACTGCACATTACGGGTTGGGTCGTCGCCAGCAAAACATTTCACATAGTTTATCCAAAAGCTTTCCAAGGGTAGCAGTTCTGGGTCAGTAAACAGCCAGAGCAGGATGCACAGAAGTAAAAGGATTAGTTCAGTTTCCAGCCCCCTGAGCTAACTGATGTTTCACATTCAATGTTCTTTGCAGTATCATAATATCATAAACTGTTATTGCTATTTAATATAATGGCATTTCAGAGCTCTCGTCCTGGACAAGGATCCCATTTTGCTAAGCACTGAACAACAATAGAGTAGAAAGATATTCTCTGCCCCAGATAAATGATAAAGGCAGGAAGTATTTACTGCAGACCCTGCACTTGGCAGGCCACTGTCGACTTCCAGGCAAGGCACAGGGACAGGTGCTTTTGTGCCTGGGCGCTGCATCATACTGAACAGCTTGTTGCCCTGTGTCAGAGGAACACTTCACGGCTCTGGGTTCACACCTATGACTTCTAACTCAAGGCACAACCCACCTCATGCAGCTGAAAGCCTTCAACTTAAACACTGACTATCCAAATGTTCCCTGGTTTTGTTTTCACTTTGGTCATCAGACAAGAAAAAATGTGTTCTAATATTTTACATCTTCATTTCGGGTCCCTGCTGAACAAAACCAGTAAAGCTGAATACTTTTTTTTTCTTTTAAAAACCCAAATTCCTTAATCTGAATATTCCCTTGTCTCCCTGCTTTTGAGAAAAATGTTCCAGCAAAAAATCTTGTTCAACCAGAAGGTTTTTCTCTGTGCATATTCCTCTGCTACCTCCAAGAAAAGCTTTCCTTGCTGTTCCCACGTGGGCCAGGGTAGGATATCACCTCAAATGCCTTGGATTGGAAACCAATTAAGAAAAGCAGATCTTTAGTAACTGTCCACCTCAGAGGCCACAATCTCAGGGGTGCCAGGCAGCATAGCTGCAAACAGGCACAATCCCGCATATTTTAACCCTTATGTATCTTCCAGTACAGAAGCTCTTTTTCCCCCCTTGGGCTGCTCAGGTAGATATGCTGCTCCCATCTCATTGACCAACGGCTCTCAAGGGCTCATGATGCCAGCAAGGTTTCACTTTCAGGCTTCCCAGTGTAGGAGTGAGAGAACAAAACACAAACCAAGGAATGGGCATGTGTTAATAGCCCCTTGCAAATACCTGCAGGCTTGAATTTATCCTGTGCAATGCAGGGCACCAAATTGGAACTCCTGCACCAGGCACACAGCCATGCCAAAGCTGCTGCTGCATCTGTGCAGCAACATGAGCCCTCTGAAGGTGTTTAGGGCAGCTGTGCTTCTAATTTAAACACTGCAGCTAGAGGGGATGGACAGAGATGACCCTCTCAGCCTCACTGGCACCACGTGGTGGTCATTTGCAGGCAACCCAGCACAGCTTTGTCAGAGCGGCTATAAAAGGGCATGGCACAGAGCCTTCCCCCTTGCCTGTGAAGCCAAAAGCACTTGGGCAATGTCACTGGAGCCCTGCACACTCAGTAACTTATGACTCAATGGCTGGTTCTCGAATTCAGCTGTAAAGTCTGATTCTGACACCAAACAAGTAAATCCCTATCTGGAAACTGGCTGCTCAAGCTAAATGATGCAGTGTGGTGGCTGTACAAACCATAATTTAGAAGGCTGTGAGCCCTTCTCAGTAAGTGCTGTGGTTTAAAGACATTGCTATTTTCCCCGCAAATTTGCTGTGTTTTACTTTTGTGTAAAGAATCCCCTTGTCCTGTCAATCACTGTCAGCCCAAGCCTGAACTGACTAAGATACGAGACGGCAGATAGAGAATCATCTCCTGATGTGCAGGCTCTCTTCCCTCCCTGTATCCCCTCCTTTCAAAATAAATCAAGGGTAACAGGACTGCAAAAATGTAACTATTTGAACAGCTGCAAATACTACTTTATAGAAATAAAAATCAGGTTCTTTTTCAAGAAGTTTTGCAGCTGAGTTTACATTACTGCATCAGAATTGTCCCTTCCTGAGTAATTTCATATTCCATGCAAACTAAATGAATTATTTAAGTCTGGTTTATAATGTCCACATTGTGGGCTTAAAGGAATGCTATTAAAGAAACGTCTGACAAGTAAAGTAGCTTACAGCAATCAATTAGAATATGAAAATGAAACTAATTCAGTAAAACATTGCTAATGCTGGTCTGGCAAACCGCTGGTAGCCATCTGTCTGATCCTTCTTGTGTTCAGAAGTTGCATTTTAAAAAACAATTATTAATAGTGCTCATTAGCTGCCAAGCAAAAGAGCATGCCACAAGCTTCTGCTCAGAGATTAGCTAATATTAGCAAATATTGCTCACTTTTCCAAATCTGGGCTGGAACCTGCTGTGTGATCTCAAGACCAGGAGGAGTTTTCCTACTGGGGTCCACAGGGACAGGAGAGAGACTATAAGGGACGGGCCCAAGGACGGGTGCAACACTCTGCTAATGCCAACCGTTTCCCTACAGCCCTTCAGCACCAACGGCTCCTCAACCTCCCTACTAAAAAATCTGCTCCAGTGATGCATTTTCCTTACTGTTAGGAAGGTTTTTTTAATGTCTAAAGTGAATTTTCTTTGGTGCAATTCAAGTCCATTACTTCTAGTTGTGTTAATGCACATGGAATACACTTTACTCCTTTCTTCTATGCAGCAGCTTTTTATGTGTTTGAAGAGTGTTGTGACCCCACTCAGTCTGCTCTTCTGGAAACTAAACAATTTGTCCAACATGTATAAGGCCTGATTTTTAAAAGTATTGAGCTCCTGCCATTCCCACTGCTTTTATTCAGGTGATAGAGAGTGAAAAAATTTCAGTACATTTGATGATCAAGCCGTATTGTGTGGTGCCCTTTAAATACTGATAGGTATGAAGGGCATGAATGTTGTTTATAGCTGTATAGGTGTATTCTTGTCTTCAAATAAAAGCATATTTATGGGACTTGTTACCAGTCTTCTGACTGCATGCACAGGACAACAGCAACTTCACAAAAAGAGCAGGTTTTAGTGGAAATTTGGCTGCCTTATATGCGAGGCTTTGCTGAATAATTTGGACTAAATAGTTTTCCGGTTTTCATACAAAATATATCTTGGCCAATGATTTTTGACTTGTTTGAATCACAGCATCATGAAATGGTAGGGGTTGGAAGGGACCTCTGGGGATCATCTAGTTCAACCCTCCTGCTGAAGCAGGGTCACCTACAGCAGGCTACACAGGACCTCATCCAGGTGGGTCTTGAATATCTCCAGAGAAGGAGAATCCACAGCCTCCCTGGGCAGCCTATTCCAGTGCTCCGTCACCCTCACAGTGAAGGATTTCTTCCTCATGTTCAGCTGGAAATTCCTATGCTTCAGTTTGTGCCCGTTGCCCCTTGTCCTGTCACTGGGCACCACTGAAAAGAGTCTGTCTCCGTCCTCTTGACACCCATCCTCGAGATATTTATAAGCATATATAAGATCCCCTCTCAGCCTTCTCTTCTTCAGGCTAAACAAGCCCAACTCCCTCAGCCTTTCCTCGTAGGAGAGATGCTCCAGTCCCCTCATCATCCTCGTAGCCCTCCGCTGGACTCTCTCCAGTAGCTCCTCATCTTTCTTGAAGTGGGGAGGCCAGAAATGGACACAGTACTGCAGATGGGGCCTCACTAGGGTAGAGCAGAGGGGAAGGAGAACCTCCCTCGTCCTGCTGGCCACACTCCTCCTAATGCACCCCGGGATCCCATTGGCCTTCTTGACAACCAGGGCATACTGCTGGCTCATGGTCAACCTGTCGTCCACCAGGACACCCAAGTCCCTCTCCACAGAGCTGCTTCCCAGCATGTCCGCCCCAAGCCTGTACTGATGCCTGGGGTTGTTCCTCCCCAGGTGCAGGACCCTGCATTTGGCTTTGTTGAACCTCATCAGGTTCCTCTCTGCCCAGCTTTGCAGCCTGTCCAGGTCTCACTGAATGGCAGTACAGCCTTCTGGTGTATCCACCACTCCTCCCAGTTTGGTGTCATCAGCAGACTTGCTGAGGGTACATTCTAACTCTTCATCCAGGTCATTGATGAATAAGTTAAACAAGACTGGGCCCAGTGCTGAGCTCTGGGGGACGCCACTAGTTACCGGCCTCCAACTAGACTCGGTGCCACTGATCACAACCCGCTGAGTTCTGCCATTCAGCCACTTCTCATTCCACCTCACCGACCACTCATCCAGCCCACACTTCCTGAGCTTCCCTAGGAGGATATTATGGGAGACAGTTTCAAAAGCCTTGCTGAAGTCACGGTAGACAACATCCACGCTCTCCCCTCATCTACCCAGGCAGTCATGCAATCGTAGAAAGCTATCAGATTGGTTAGGCATGATTTCCCCTTGGTGAATCCCTGTTGACTACTCCCGATAACATTCTTTTCCTCCACTTGCTTAATGATAACCTCCAGAATGAGTTGCTCCATCATCTTTGCTGGGATGGAGGTGAGGCTGACTGGCCTGTAGTTCCCTGGGTCCTCCTTTTTGCCTATAAGTTATTTTTTATTATTTTTTTGCCTATAAATGTTCAAGTGATTTTTTTTGCCTGTAAATGAGTCTATAAATGATTTATATGTCTGCTGTCAAAACAGTGTTCATGATTATTTTTTAACTGTTTTCTGATTTTAGAAAATATATCCTTAAGAAGCATAAATTCAAATCTTTTTCCATCCCAAAAGAGAGAAGAGTGAGGTTTCTTCCTGTAACGGGCTTCTTATCAGGAGAAATGGTGATTTTTGTGCTTAGGGTACTGAAGCAGAAATGGAAGGATGCTTTTATGGTTAATACGCTACAAAATACGATGCTATTATCCTGTATAGTGTTCCACGGTGGCTAGAAATAAATCTCACTATACCCGCTCTTTGTCTTTCAGTTTCCATTGTAAATACATCTTCTTTTGTGTCCATGTAGACCGTCATGAAATCGCTCCTTCGTGTCGTCAGAGGCTTGTGGTACAATTGTAATGCAAGCAATAATAGCTCCTTGTGTTGATTCTCATAAATGTAGGGTTATATATTCTGCCTTTCTGGAAAAAAAAGAGTTTTTGAGATGTCTTGTTTTCTTCTCTTAGACCATCCCTCCTAGCCTTGAAAAATAATTTCCTCAGACAAATACAAAGAACATTTACAATTATAAAGTAAAAATAACCACTCTAATTTTGGGCTACCTGTCATTGACGCTTTCTGGAAAAAAAAAAAAGTCATAGCAGGAGAAGAGAGTGAGAGACAAAGGGAGGCTTTAAAGTTATTTCTCTGAGAAACTGTATGGCATTTTTGTATCCAGACATGTCCTTTATTCCTATTCATAAGGTTTGATCAAACTGCTGGAAATAAGACTAATTATGATAGACATTAAAATACAGGGGGACTGTAAAGTGTGAATATACTTTATGTCTTGTTCTGAATCTTGTTCTGATATGGTAAACAAAAATAACTCTGAATTTCACCATTGACAATAAAGCTGAAGTAGTGTCCTATGGTATATATATGGTAGTAGGTCATAACATGCAAAAGGTGGAAGTACACAATCATACCAATAGTTTTATAACTCACCAGGTTATTTCCCTGTAAACACATACAATTAATTATCCTGTCATCTATCTTCCCCTCCTCCATAGGCCTGAGAATTTATCTATGCTACGTGCATACTATGACTCCTCTCTTACATCACTCACTCAAAAATCCTGCCCTCCTCCTCCTTCCAGACACAAACTAAATCTTCCATTGGTCAAACAATGGATTGAAATATTTAATTATAATCTTTATCATCTGTGTTGACTGAAGGATATCCCGTTATTAGGGCCTGCCTGAGTTTAGTTGGCACGAACTCATCCATTGCTGCTCTAAGAGTGTAGCGAATTTTACAGGCCATCCCATTTCTCTGCCACACAAAGCAAAGGCACCAGCAAAGTCTTTTGGGGGTGGGTGAAAAACAGTAACAATGAAAACTTAAGACAGCTAAAAGGGCTAAAATGTCCCTTAAGGCAAAAGGGAAAGTAATTCGATAAATTTTAAATCCAAGTTGTAAAATTTGCCTTTTGATTGCACAAAATGGGTTGGGGTAGAAGACAAATCATAGAATATTCCTTTACCTATAAGAGTATAGTATAAAACTACATGGTTTTGCTTTTTGATTGGTGGCAGGAATAGGCATTAGCAACCTCAGCAACAAAGCACGTGTCCTCATCACTTGGTTAATGGATTAACTCTCTATGAGAAGCGAAAATATTTTCTCAGTGAAGAAGCTTTAAGTTTGTGTACAACATCCAGTGTCTTGAGGGTTAGTTCTGAAGGTGACAGCTGTCAGCAGTCAGGCACTCGCAGAGTAACAATTCAGCTCACTGCATCCCAATATCCAGACACAACAGTCGCTGCTGGTGCTGAAGCCAAGGGCTGCCCTGTTCCTACGTCTATCATCTGAAGTGTTCCTCTTACCAAACGTAGCCTTTGGATTTGGTCCCAAAAGCCTACACGCTTTTCACTTTAATGAAAGAAACCAGCTGAGAAGGTCGGGAGTGGAGAACAACCTTTATCCTGATCACAACCCGACAGTCTCACACGCATCGACATAGTGCCGTACAGAGACACCACATTTCTCAGCGAGCAACGCCTTAGCAAAAAGCCTCAAAGTATTCACTTTGGAAAATCTTTTGGCTAAAGCGTTCATAAATAGCTTCATTCTTTTGGTTCATGACATCTCTACAATCCCTTAATGAAACTGCAATTCAAGGAGGCTAATTTGTGCTCTAATTATATATTAGTCTGGGCTGAAAGGTTTCTGGACAGAAAAAGGCTTTCTTCAGGCAATCTTTTATTCTGCTTATTGTATTTACTTAACAAAGAGAAGTCAGCTTTTACTGTGGTTTCTCATAATAGAGTTGAACTATAGTGTTACCTAGCTAAGGGCAAACATCTGCACTCATTTTTGATGGATTCTGATAACAGTCTTTAACAAGAGCAAGCATTATTTGCAAATGTAGGGAGAAACAGGCCAAAAAGCTAACAGATGTGCTGCTGAAAAAGTTAAAGAGCTCTTCAGCTGGAGTGCCTTCCAGATCAGTGGTAGATTAGCAGCCAGGTAGTTTAAGGAAATTCAGAGAAATACTTTCTCACCGATAAAGAAAATCGCCATGGAAATAATTTTTCCTGTGTCGCTTGAAAGAAGATGTTCTTGGTCTGGTTTTGGTGCTTCTTCCACAGGATGAAAGCCCGATGTTGTTCACAATGTGCAGAATTCAGAGCATTTCCACCTAACTGAGGCTTTCTAAGAAAAGAAGTACTTTAGGAAAGCGACTAAAAGTCCTTCAAAGCTAGGAATCACCCTTGTAAGGTGTATTTCTGTTTCTTCTGCTGCCCAAAGAAGAAACAGAAACACATCTTACACCTTCTGCTACCTCAGGGCTACACAGCTAGTAAAGGGTCTAGAACACAAGTCTTATGAGGAACAGCTGAGGAAACTGGGGTTGTTTAGTCTAGAGAAGAGGAGGCTGAGAGGAGACCTTATTGCTGTCTACAACTACATGAAAGGAGGTTGTAGTGATGTGGGTGTTGGTCTCTTCTTCCAAGTAATGAGCAATAGGACAAGCAGAAATGACCTCAAGTTGTGCCAGGGGAGGCTTAGACTGGATATTAGGAAAAATTTCTTCACTGAAAGACTTGTAAAGCATTGGAACAGGCTGCCCAGGGAAGTGGTTGAGGCATCATCCCAGGAGGTGTTTAACAGAGGCATAGATGCAGAGCTTAGGGATATGGTTTAGTGGTGGAATTAACACTATTAGGTTAATGGTTGGACTCGATGATCTGGACAGTCTCCTCCCACCTAAACAATTCTATGGTTCTATGATTCTATGATTCTGTGAAGTAGACACTGTTAACGTCGGTCCCCAGCAAACTACCCATCATTTGTCAGGAGGAATTCAGCCTAAACAAACTAAATGACAAACTAAATACACTAGTTAACAAACTAAATAGAGCAATATATCCCTGTTTCTAGTGTTTGTGTTAACAGCAGCTTTTCCCTCTAGATAAATCTTGAGACAAATATTGAGCTATTATAAATCAGTACCAGTTCTCATTTTGCTGAGTCTGTCCTGGCGTCTAATGTAGAGACTGATCATGGCACTGGAAGTAAATTTCTGTGCTGACTGCTATCTGCAGGATAAACAGAAATTCCAGGTAGAAGGAGCTGCAGTTAATATTAATGTGAATGACAAAGATTTCAAGTAGTATTCATATTATTTAGGTAATAGCTTCCTGTGCACACCATAAAGGTTTTCCAGAAATCAAATCAACAATTTCTAGGATTAGAAGACTTTGTAGTCTTTTGTGCCATAAGCACTTGAGCTTTCTCTGAGACTTCTGGTTCAGCCTCTGTGAGGGAGAGGAAACAAGAGCAGGTGAGCTGGTGGCCTCATCTGTTAGAGCAGTTCTTATGTCCCTTCTCCCAGGCTGACTGCCTCCCCCATTCCCAGTTAGACCAGCTCAAGCCTCCTGCATTCCAGCTCTGCAGTGCTCGGGCACCATTGCTGGGAAGCATGGCCAAGGAGCACTACACAGGGGCAGAAACCAGGAGGGGCGTGCGTTTGTTATTTGCACGTGCCAGCTGTAAGAAATATATTGCAGTTCTGGGAATTTTGGTGGGGCTGTAGAGTCAGGAAGACCAAAAAAGAAACAGACTTGATGAGATGTTTCCCCCTGAGAAAAAGTGTGGAGTAGATCAGAATGCACTGACAAAATACTGATTTTATGTGTCTCTTTTCTTCTGTTTTCTTCTAGAAAAAGTAAGCATACTGTCAACCTTCATAGCACCCTTCAAGTATCTAAGTCCTGGCGCAACCACCATGGAGGATGAAGACAATTTAAGTAAGCAGTCTCTTTTCTTTATGGACAGATGAATACTAAAGTTTAAAGATAAAACCTCTATGGTGTAGGCACAATTGTCGAAAGGAGGTGGATTTGCCATACGCCCAGTCTTAATATAAAATGCAAAATTCCCTGATGCTGAATGCAAACATGTTCTGCAGTCCCCAGCAAGGGAAGGGTTAATCTCAGCTCACCTTCCCACTTTTCCCTGTGTAGACACTTGCAAGGGGGGGCTGTAAGTGGTGTGTCACAAATACAGGGGAAAAACTTCTTACAAAAAGGAGATGTTTACACCAGGTTTTACAGAAGTCTGGAGCTTCTTTTCCTTTCTTGTCTATGTTACCTTATTTTGCTCAGTTGCTTTTCTCACAGTCCCTAAAAATCAGGACATTCTGATGCTATGTGTTCCCCTCATTTATATTGCCTCAATTACAAAAGGACTTTTGCAAACGTAAAGACTGCAGGAACAAGCCCTCTACTTGAAAAACTGTTTTCTCTTTTACTTCTATGGTATGACCTGGAGAATAAAAATAAAAGAAAAAAAAAAAAAGAAAGAAAGAAACCAAATCCAATTAAGAAGAGATGATTAAGCAGGCTTAAATGAACTAGAAGTAACCCAAAAATTAGCTATTGGATTCTCTGGGGCCCTTGCACCTGAACAAACTCAGAGACTCCCTGTAGCCATAACTGCAGAGCTTGAGGAAAGCGCTGCTGGGTTTGAAGGATTTGTGAAGTCTTCAAAACACCAAGAATTGCAGGAGTGTGCAATTAGGACTCGGTAAGCCCTCACATTTATCACACAGAAGCAATTATTGTGTGTTATCCAGCCCTGCTTAGTGTAATGCATCTTGAATCATTCAAAAAAGTGAGAGGAGCTTTCCGAACCAAATGAGCAACTCTTTGCAAAGTTTTATTATCACCTACCAGGTGGATTTCTTTTCCAGCCAGACACGCACTGACATGTTGCCCTATTAGAGCCAGTGGGTGGGAGGAACCATTTTTTTTCCCTGTCATTGCTAATCTGCCTTGGTTTGATCATGGTGCGGCACCAAGGGGAATAGCTGTTGCGGGAGAGAAGGAGCACAGCCCTCTATTTTCTGCTGCTGAGTAGCACATAGACATCACACCTTTCTGCTGCACAGGGACGGGTAGGTTTTTACACATCTTAGCAAAGGCAAAAAACATCCTGAAAATCCTGCAAAACTGGTCCCAGGGAGGCTACATTTTCAGGAAGAGCTATGAGAAGTACACACAGGAAACATATTATGCACACGATGAGCTTGTGCAGGCACCTCCTGCGTAACGTTTCCCAGATGTGCTACTTTTAGTTATTTTTAGATAATGTAGGAAGTTTGTACAAGCCAAACGCTGTAACACCTTTTTCGTATTGCTGATGTAATGCCAAGACAGCTTCTTGCTGGCACTAGCTTTAAAATAGCTCACGTGGACAGGGTGAGTTGTGTTTTCTGAAAGAGAAATAGCAAATTTCACTGTTTTCGGGGACATCCTGCCTCATCCTTTCTTGGGTCAAACATACACTCCAGCAATAAGGCAGTGATTTGTTTCTTGGCACAACACTTTTTTAGGTGTTACTATTAGAATCTTTAAAAGAAAGACAAACTAATTTAAAGTCTGACATATTTCACTGTTCACTTCTAGTATAGAGATATAAATCCCACTAATTTCTGTATCATACATGTACCTGTCTAGTAATTCAGCATTTTAAAGAGCTTGAGTGATTTGCTCTGAGTAAGCAAAGCCTTATTCTGTGTTAACAGTTTAACAGCATCCTAGGAGAAAGCTAGCAAGGCGGAGGAGTGGTTTGCTTGTCCCTGCAGCTTTCTGCTCACTGAGCATCCTATGAGAGTGCCCCTTCCTGGACTGTTCTGTATCCATAGGCAGAGTCCCACTGGCTGAAATGGATTCAAATCCTGTTTCACATTGCTTCAGGCCTTCTTCACGAAGAATCCATGTCAGGTTAACTACATGTGCATTTTCAACTGGTACTTATCAGCATGTAGATGCTGTTATTGTGGTTTATGACCCATGAACTAATTCTAGAAAGATGTATCAAAGGCACTAAGCACTTTTGGAATGGCACTTGGGTAAACTAATCATCAGTCTCTGATGAAGACCTTACTCTGAACATGTGAGAAAAGGACCACTCTATTCATTCCCAGAACTCAGAGTTATCCACGAACATAAGAAATGTCACAAAGGATTAGAAATAGGAAGTTTAGTTCTGTCTTCAACATTTGCTGTTAGTGATGCATTGAGAAAAAGGACATTTAAATGGCGATGTTCCCCTTGGTATATCTTTCTAGCACCCAGCAAGAAATTTACTCAGGTAGATTTTGCACCTGAATCATCGTATTTCTTAGACATCAACAGACCTGTCTAGCCCTCTCCTGAGCCCACTGATACTTCTGATCTCAACAACAGCCAGGAAAAGGGAGTTCAGTGTGTTGTCAAAAAGTGCACACTTTTATTTCTTCAAGCCTGCTGTCTCTAGTGCTTGGATTGCATGAAACAGTGAATAACCATTCCCAGCCTGCCTGCCTGTCTTTCATGATGTCACAGACCTCTGCTTATCCCTGATCTCTAATTGTTCCATCCACACTATGCCATGGCATCAAGGCAAACTATCACTAGACACAAGTACTTCAAATCTAGCACATACCTCAAGCAGGAACAGAACATTCCTGGGGATCTTACTGTGCAATGCTGCCATATGCACAGACTTGTTGCAGCTCCCTTCTGGAGATGTGTACCTCTCCCCAGTGCCTGCAGAGGGACCTGATGGTGATGGTCCACAAAGTATGGATTTAAGCCATGGCGACAGTCGTTTAGGATGAATCCCAGCCCCAGATTCAGTGTAATGAAGCATGTTCAGTTATGAGCATGTTGGTCAAAGTCCCGCTTCGACAGCATGAGGCCCCAGAGCTTTTGATGGCACAGTATGAGATGCAGCAGGTACCCTGCCTCGACAAGGACAGTGAATATCCCCTTCCAGCAGTCAGATCCCCCAGCAATCCCCCACAGGATCAAACTTCTTGTTTTTGTTTTGAAAACTGTGTCTATTGCCATCATTTGGATTTCTCCCATGCCTAAAGCTAACCTCTAGTCTGGTCCTGGTTCAGGAAGGCATGTGCTTAGATCCGTTTCTGCCGTGGGCTGCCCATGTGTTTTGCCTCACGGTCTTATTTGCTAACTTGAACACAGAGCATTGGAGTCTGAGTATCATCTAACTCAGGTCAATAGGTCATTTGAGTAATTTTCCTAATTGGTAATAGCTATACTAGTTGTGCATGGATTTCACAGTTATTTCAGATAATAAGGTGGGCAAAGTAGAGTATCTTCATTCTGGAACAGCTGAAGGCAATGGCAATGACCTTTCACGAATTTTCCATCTTCACTTAAAGCAAAGTTCTGTATGTTTTTGTACTGGTCATGCTTCCTGGTGTGGTGTTCCACACCAATAAATTCTAGCAATAGTGTTTTAAACAGCCTGAACCCTGTGAGCTGGCAGGGAGGGTTCAGTGGCGTCAGAGAGATCATGGCAAGTTTCCCTTAAGTAGACTTCTTTTGTGAAGGATTAAAAATGCATACCTGTGTGTTTTGATGTAAGACAGGAAGGAGTGATTTCTGTTGTTAGCTGCAAGTTTATTATTCCACAGTCAAGAATGCAAACCTAAAAATCCCAGCAGAACAGTTCCCAGTCCTCTGTTGTGGATTCAACAAGTGTATCAAAATGCCACCTTGCTTGCAAGAAGAGACTGCCTTACATTGCATTTGATGTAGTAGTTGACTTTGGACAAATGTACCATAGCTCTGACTCCTGGGTTCATGCTTATTGCTTCTGATTTAAAATTTTTCACTTTCAAGTATACCAGGAATTGTGAAGGTCAATCCTTCTAACCTCTGCAGTTATTGTGATGTATATGGACAGCAAAAATGTACTCTACATAAGCAGGTTAAACAGATGTTAGATATTAAAAAGCAGAAAAATAAAAATTACAGAATCACAGAATAGTAGGGGTTGGAAGGGACCTCTGTGGGTCATCTAGTCCAACCCCCCTGCCGAAGCAGGGTCACCTACAGAAAGCTGCACAGGACCTTGTCCAGGCGGGTCTTGAATATCTCCAGAGAAGGAGACTCCACAACCTCCCTGGGCAGCCTGTTCAAGTGCTCCGTCACCCTCAGAGGGAAGAAGTTCTTCCCCATGTTCAGACGGAACTTCCTGTGCCTCAGTTTGTGCCCATTGCCCCTTGTCCTCTCACTGGGCACCACTGAAAAGAGCTTGGCCCCATCCTCCTGACACCCACCCTTCAGATATTTGTAAGCATTTATAAGGTCCCCTCGCAGCCTTCTCTTCTTCAGGCTGAACAAGCCCAGTTCCCTCAACCTCTCCTCGTAGGGGAGATGTTCCAGTCCCCTCACCATCCTCGTAGCCCTCCGCTGGACTCTCTCCAGTAGCTCTTCATCTTTCTTGAACTGGGGAGCCCAGAACTGGACACAGTACTCCAGATGAGGCCTCACCAGGGCAGTGTAGAGGGGAAGGAGAACCTCCCTCGTCCTGTTGGCCACACTCTTCTTGATGCACCCCAGGATCCCATTGGCTTTCTTGGCAGCCAGGGCACACTGCTCGCTCATGGTTAACCTGTCGTCCACCAGGACACCCAGGTCCCTCTCCGCAGAGCTTCTCTCCAGCAGGTCCACCCCAAGCCTGTACTGGTGCATGAGGTTGTTCCTCCCCAGGTGCAGGACCCTGCACTTGCCCTTGTTGAACCTCATCAGGTTCCTCTCTGCCCAGCTTTCCAGCCTATCCAGGTCTCACTGAATGGCAGCACAGCCTTCTGGTGTATCCACTACTCCTGCCAGTTTGGTGTCATCAGCAAACTTGCTGAGGGTACATTCTAACTCTTCATCCAGGTCGTTGATGCATAAGTTAAACAAGACTGGGCCCAGTACTGACCCCTGGGGGACACCACTTGTTACCAGCCTCCAACTAGACTCAGCGCCACTGATGACAACCCCCTGAGTTCTGCCATTCAGCCAGTTCTCTATCCACTTCACCGACCACTCATCCAGCCCATACTTCCTGAGCTTCCCTAGGAGGATATCATGGGAGACTGTGTCGAAAGCCTTGCTGAAGTCAAGGTAGACAACATCCACGACTCTCCCTTCGTCTACCCAGCCAGTCATGTCATCGTAGAAAGCTATCAGATTGGTCAGGTATGATTTCCCCTTGGCGAATCCATGCTGACTACTCCTGATAACCTTCATTTCTTCCACTTGCTTCATGATTGCCTCCAGGATAAGCTGCTCCATCACCTTTCATGGGATGGAGGTGAGGCTGACCGGCCTGTAGTTCCCTGGGTCCTCCTTCTTGCCCTTTTTGAAGATTGGAGTGACACTGGCCTTTCTCCAGTCCTCAGGCACCTCTCCTGTCCTCCAGGACCTCTCAAAGATGATGGAGAGTGGCTCAGCAATGACATCCACCAGCTCCCTCAGCACTCGTGGGTGCATTCCATCGGGGCCCATGGATTCGTGGACATCCAGATCACTTAAATTAAGTCCTACCTGTGTTGTTGAAAATGCAGTCTGGTGTTTACTAAACATTTCTAAAGACAGTAACTTCCTGTGTCAGCGCTATCAGCTGAATCAAAAGTTTGCTGTACTACAGAGACTGCAAATTGTTTGTTTCAGTATCGTAGCTTTTCTATAACATACTGCCCCTTGTAATTCAATAGTAAAGATGCCAGCCAAAATGAAGATGCCACCTACCACCTCTCCTTCCCCGTCCTCCCTGGAAGTTGACTTGGCAGCAAAATAACCTTCAACAGGAACAATATTATCTCTTCAAATGTAGCGTGGAGTATCGGATGGCTAGTTCTGCAGAGCCCTTATGACCCAGAGACATAGGCAGTGTCATTATTAGTGACGCGTTATAGTTCTGAAAAGCTCTTGATGATGCAGACTCTCTAGGTTAACTCTACTCTGCGTAATGACCAAAAGGAGAAAAACATGAAAGAGCAGACAGAATAATGAGAAATAGTGCATAAATAAATATATTTCACTAACTGCTTTCCTCTCTCCCATTCAATTACTGAAGCAAATACAAGATTGCAATGTCTCTTCTTGCTTGTGAAACTGCAAAAATCAGTGAATAAAGTTACCTAAGGAGATATTTGCAGTGCAGAGGTGTGGGTTGTTTTTCTTTTAATAAATCTAAATTCTAATAAATTGGAAACTATTGTCAAAAAATTGCAATATTTTTCTTTTTCCTCTTTTTTAACTCCCCTTACAATTTTATTATTCTCCAACCTTTCATCATAGGAGACCCATACTTTATTATCTTCTTTTTTTTTTTTTCCTCAAATGTAGAGAATATGTTTTGGGAACTCAAGAGTAAAGATATTATGAGAGATCAGAGGACGGAAAATGATCCACAGTTTTGCATTTTCCCTGTGTGCATCCTCTGACTTACCCCTTTCCTTTTAGTGCTCTTCATTTCTAAAATTGCTTGTGATTGTTCTATTACAGCTGCTTACAGTATTTATCTTACTTAGTTTGGTGTCATTTGCCTGCTTTGTCTGATTTTCACAATAGAAGTACGTGCCACCATTAGAGAGGTAATCTTCTATCTGTTACACAGAGGTCCCATAAAAGACACATTTCAAAGACCTCCTATTTCAAAGATACCTGAAAGTATAAAGTAATTTCACACTGCCCAGCGGCTGCAAGGTATCACACAAGTCCATCAGGCTCACAGACTTTCTGAGGCACTTGCTGGATTTGGGCTGCCTCCAATTTCCGTGCCACCATCACTTTTGGCCTGCTGCAGCTCTCACTGAGGTCTGTGAAGAGCTGAGCTAGTTCTTGGTGTTTCAGGATCAGGTCCTCTAGAAATCTGATTGACTGCGAGGATACTTGCATGGATTTCCTTCATGTGGTGAGGCCAAAATATACCATAAATGCAGAGACGTCACCATCACGCGTGCCTGAGGTTGTGCTCACAGAATCACACAGAATCACACAGAATGTTCGGGGTTGGAAGGGACCTCTGTGGGTCTTCTAGTCCAAACCCCCTGCCGAAGCAGGGTCACCTACAGCAGGCTGCACAGGACCTTGTCCAGGCGGGTCTTGAATATCTCCAGAGAAGGAGACTCCACAACCTCCCTGGGCAGCCTGTTCCAGTGCTCCGTCACCCTCAGAGGGAAGAAGTTCTTCCTCATGTTCAGACGGAACTTCCTGTGCTTCAGTTTGTGCCCATTGCCCCTTGCCCTCTCACTGGGCACCACTGAAAAGAGTCTGGCCCCATCCTCTTGACACCCACCCTTGAGATATTTATAGGCATTTATAAGGTCCCCTCTCAGCCTTCTCTTCTTCAGGCTAAATAAGCCCAGCTCCCTCAGCCTCTCCTCGTAGGAGAGATGCTCCAGTCCCCTCATCATCTTTGTAGCCCTCCGCTGCACTCTCTCCAGCAGCTCCTCATCTTTCTTGAACTGGGGAGCCCAGAACTGGACACAGTACTCCAGATGGGGCCTCACTAGGGCAGTGTAGAGGGGAAGGAGAACCTCCCTCAACCTGCTGGCCACACTCCTCTTAATGCATCCCAGGATCCCATTAGCTTTCTTGGCAACAAGGGCACACTGCTGGCTCATGGTCAACCTGTCGTCCACCAGGACATCCAGGTCCCTCTCTGCAGAGCTGCTCTCCAGCATGTCCGCCCCAAGCCTGTACTGGTGCATGAGGTTGTTCCTCCCCAGGTGCAGGACCCTGCACTTGCCCTTGTTGAACCTCATCAGGTTCCTCTCTGCCCAACTTTCCAACCTGTCCAGGTCTCACTGAATGGCAGCACAGCCTTCTGGTGTATCCACTACTCCTGCCAGTTTGGTGTCATCAGCAAACTTGCTGAGGGTACATTCTAACTCTTCATCCAGGTCATTGATGCATAAGTTAAACAAGACTGGGCCCAGTACTGACCCCTGGGGGACGCCACTAGTTACCAGCCTCCAACTAGACTCGGTGCCACTGATCACAACCCTCTGAGTTCTGCCATTCAGCCAGTTCTCAATCCCCCTCACTGACCACTCATCCAGCCCACACTTCCTGAGCTTCCCTAGGAGGATGTTATGGGAGATCGTGTCGAAAGCCTTGCTCATGTCCTTTGTGCCTAATCTCTGGAAGTTTTGTATTCGGACCTCTGCAATTTTTTTTGCCACATCAGTGCAAACTCCCTGTTGGCCAAAATCTGGACTAGACAATTTTGTAGAAAGAATTTGAGACAAACAAGTAGTGGTTATTTTATGTGGCCATGTTTTCAGTTAACCACTGTGTTAGTGAGGGTGATTAAGGTGAGATGATAAGGTCACACATTCTTATTCACAAATCTGTGGTTCTCTGACTATGAAAGAAAAAATAGCTGGAAAAAGACAATATGAATTATAAATACAAATGATCCCTTGAGTTTTTCTATTCAGTGATGCATAATCAATACAAATTCTGTTCAAACCTGAATATAGTGTGAAGCAAGAGCTATCTTTCTTTTCATGCTTCCTGACTACAATATCATTATGTACCATAATTGGCTCTGTAAAAACCTGTTAGGTAAGATGAGAGAGGAGGTGAGAAATACAGAACCAAACCTGCTTCCTGCTAAAAAGTATGTCCGAGTCAAAATATTTCACCTTTATTTTAAAAAATGCACGCAACCAAAGAGGTGTATTCTGAGTGGGATGGAAACGTGAGAAATAGTCACGGCGGAAAATGGCTGGCCAAAGCCACTGCCAGGGTAAATAGAGCAAAGTTAAAGCTGGCATCTCCTTCCCTCTCAGATCAGAGCTTCCATAAATAGAGTTGTGAACTCAGTGAGAAAAGACCACATTATCCTTGTGTCTTAGTTATCTGACCTTTTAAATGCCTTATTTCCAGAGAGGCTGGTTTAAAGATGTCACATTTTATGTGGCTGAATGCCGTACGATGAAACTTTTCTTTTTCTATTCTGTGTTTCTTTTTCTTTCCCTCCTCACCTGTCTTCACTCTCTCCCCTTAGCTTCAGAAAGTAAAAATTAACTAGTCACTAAGACCTTAATTTGTCAGTTCACATTCTACCTCAGCAAAGCACTGCAGCACATAGCTCTGCAAGTAACTTTGGTGAGATGTAGATACAGCCTGGAAGCTCAGTGTGTGCCGAAGGGTTTTCAGGAAAGGGGGCTGAAAGACTCCATCCTGCAAATGGGCCCCCACACATGCAATTGAACCATGATTTTTACTCGCATCCAAGTGGTGAGCTGCTTTCTGTGGAACAACTCGCGTGAGTGCAGACTTATTGCTCTGATGGGAATAAGTCTTTTGATATTTAATACATGAGCACTTCATAAGGACATAAAGGAGGTTTTTAAACATGATGGTTTTTTAAACATGATGGTTCCACGTAATTCTCTGCAGGCTCCTGTGTATCTGTCAGCCCAGTATTAGGCTGGGCTGAAGCAAAGACACACAGCCCCAGCAGAAGATCCTCGAGGCGTAGCCGGCAGCTCACCCCTTACAACTTTGCAGCCAGTTTGTACATCAGCATGGAGAGGAAATCATATATGGCCATGGCCCCGCAGAAAGGGAGAGGACCATTCTCTGTCCTCTGAGGACCACAAGGACCATCTCTGTGCTTGGGACTCATGCAGCCTGCACAGGTGGCACACTCATGTCTGACAAAAACAAACCATGGGAACGGCTCCATTCTCAGTGCTGGCTGGAATACAGCGGGCAGCCAGGTAGTGCTCTGCTCACAAAGGGATCAGGTGCATCGCTGCAGGGACGGGTTGTTTCACGGGTTGGTTACACTCACGTTTACTTCCTCAACTTGTCTCTGCCACAAGCTACACACAGGAAGACTGGACATATAGCAGCAGAGATGCAATACATTTAAACAAACTTTAGAAAAATGACAGAAATGTTATAGGATGCTTATTAAGGCAGCAGCACTTTTTCTGTCTCATCTCAGGACATCAGTGAGATGAATCTCTGTTCTCGGTCATGTATCTGCTGTACCAAAGAGCGCTGCTTAACAGCATGGGCATTGTACAATCGTAGTTACGAGTGATGTGTGATTCACTGGCCCAACAACAATGGAGTGCTCCCTGCATAGATGCCCACTGTCATTTCATTCCTTTCCTGGTGCTCCTGGCAGTCACACTTTCCCATGGCTTTTCTTTGACATAGATCATTCTTTACGTCAGTAATTACTCCCGTCATGATGCACTTTTTTTCCTAGTCTCATTTAGATTTATCTAGAGACTTTGCAATAATACTTATTGCTGATGCAAGAGCTAAGAGTATCTGCAATTGAATTTGACAGAAGGATGCTGACTTATTAAACTGGAATCTGAGTCCAGACCAAATTATTGTTTCAAATGCTAGGAAGGTCTGTCAGATCATTCTTAGGCCAGATTCATGATGTTAGCAATACAAGAACCTATCGTGTGAGTAGAGCTGGTCAATGTATTCATTACAAATAAATTATTCAATGCATATGCGCGTTTTTCTGTTTGTGAGTCATGTGTGAATCATTTCTGATTTCTAATAAAGTGTTCATAAGCATTCACTCACATGGATTGTGGAACAAATCTCAGCCTAAGGGAACTTTGCAAACTATTCACTTTCTACTGATAATTATCCAGTGTGAGTGCAGCAGTTCATTTAAGTCACATGGCATCAGTTGTGCTTCATCTTTGAATGAGGTAATCATTTTTTAAAATGGGAGGCTAGTGACTAATACAAGTAGAATGTTAGGGACAAGTAAACATTCAGAACACGAATAAAATCTCTGCTACAAATAATAAACCAACCATTATACAGATATTTGAGGAAAACCTCCAAAAAGGGCTGAGCAAGGATATTTATCATTGACTTTTTTCTCTTTTTCAGCTATTCTGCCAGCCCTAGGCATAATGTCAGCTACTAAGATGGCAACTGTAATGTCAGGTTTATTCTTTCTTTACTGACAGGTACCAGCAGTGCAGAAGTAAAGGAAAATCGAAACATTGGCAACCTGGAGGATCATCCAATATCCTCTAATGAGAGGGCAAGAGGGGGAACACCTAGCAGTAAAAGAAAAAGACCCTTAGAGGAAGGCAATAATGGCCATTTCTGCAAACTCCAGCTCATCTGGAAGAAAGTCTCGTGGTCAGTGACACCAAAGAATGCTCTGGTTCAGCTACATGAACTTAAACCAGGTTTACAATACAAAATGGTTTCCCAGACAGGTCCAGTGCATGCTCCAGTCTTTGCTGTTGCTGTGGAAGTAAATGGACTAACGTTTGAAGGCACAGGACCCACAAAAAAGAAAGCCAAAATGCGTGCTGCAGAGCTCGCTCTGAAGTCGTTCGTTCAGTTCCCCAACGCTTGCCAAGCTCACTTTGCCATGGGGAACTGCATCAGCCCATCCACGGACTTTACTTCTGATCAGGCAGACTTTCCAGATACTCTGTTCAAGGAGTTTGAACCATCTACACACAGTGAGGACTTTTCAGTCTATAACCCCGTTAATAATGAATTGCTTTCCACTGCTTATCGACACGGGCGCTTACTCTGCCATACGCTGGACTTAATGGGCCACGGTAAGCAAAACAAGCACAAGATGGCATCCAAAGCGGAGAGCGAGAAGAACCCAGTGGTGCTGCTAAATGAGCTGCGGTCAGGCCTGCGGTATGTCTGCCTGTCAGAGACGATGGAGAAACAGCACATCAAGAGTTTTGTGATGGCGGTGAGAGTGGATGGGAGAACATTTGAAGGCTCAGGACGTAGCAAGAAGCTGGCTAAGGGTCAAGCAGCGCAAGCAGCCCTGCAGGCCCTCTTTAACATTCGGCTGCCCAGCCACATTCCAAGCAGGAGTAAATGTCACCATTTGCCACAGGTGAGAGCTCCTGGGTAGCCACCACCACGTTGGAGGAACTCTTTCAGTGAATGGGATCAGTATTGCTGTAGCTGTTGTTGTTCCACCAGATGGTTACTCTGATGTTACAGCAAGTGCTATGCCACAAAATAGCTCTTTTCTCATGGAAAGAGCTGGGTGTCACAGGCAAAAGCTTGAAAATTGTGTCCTGAAATCACTGGGTACAATTTGCAGCCCTTTCCATAGGAGGCATGTATCAGAGGGCAACATGTGGGGGGAAATACCAATGCTGCAATTTTCTAGAGAGAATGATAACATTGACACAGGCAGAAAAATCAGGTCATTCTGTGGTACTGCATCTTTCTTGACAGAAGGGACCCCGTAAACAAAGGGATGCTCCATATCCTTCTTTCAGAGTTAATTTTTGATGAGGACAGTGCCTGTTCATAGGAGACAGCAATGACAAGGAAAGCACCTGTGTCAGAGCAGAGTCTCCAGACAATTCTGCCACTAGAAAAGTTAAGGATTTTTGTTTATTATAGGCTTACTTTTTGGGTTGGGATTTTTGTTTTCAAATATGCCTCCAACAGCACAAGGGATAGTGAAAGATCTGAAATTTTCCTAGAACAAATGTAGAGATTACTGCTGTACTCATACAAAAAATATAGATCTGATTTTGTAGCTGGTCATATGCCAAAGGCTATCTTAGCATTACTCAAACTTCTGTCATTTTCCAAGTTCAAAAGAAGCCAGGATTTGCAGACACTGGGAAGCATTAGATGGGTTCAAGTAATTTCTTGATTTGTTTGTGCTGTCATAAAAGGTTTGATCCGCCAGCACCAGGAGGTGATCTACCGCTGCAAAGCTCCCTTTATGAAGGGAGCTGTTAATGTCCAGGATTTAATGCAAAGCACTGGGAGCACTAACAGCCATTCTGTTGCTGGCTTGCTGTGAGACCCTAGGCAAGTCATTTAAATCCAATATGCTTGTAGTAAAAATGAGCGTATTACATGAAAGAACACTTCAAGATCCTTAAGTAGTGTGTAAATGCAAATTATTAGTAGCAATTCTCATTAACATTAGTAAAGATGTTCATTAGATGTTCACAGAGTTTGATAGCGGATGAATCCTTTAGGTGACATGACTGCCTGCAGGACTCAGGAATTATATTTGGTGACCCAGAAGTTTCTGTCCTATGTTTTCAAAAAAAACCCATGAGAAATGTAAGAAATTTTAAAATTCATCATAATCCTCCACCTCTTCCTTTTAATTCTAGTTTGCAAATTCCATGAACCAGTGGAACAATGATTTAATAATAGCAGAGATCTGCACAGAGTGCTTTGCAGGCATTTTGGAAGCCTTGGCCAATCTGACAGTTCCATCCTCCCAGTACTCCTCTTAAGTACGAATGAGTTTTAAATGAAAAATCCTTGCTGTTTCCTGCCCTAATTAATTCTGGTAAATGTAGTTTGTTTTAATGAACATGCCTATCCTTCCCCATGGAAACCTGGCAACTGGATATAGAGGGGAATCTCTAGTCCTGTCCTACCCAGTGCTTTGCTGCCGCTGGTGAACTTGACTGGGTCGGTCAGCAGGCAAATACCATGCATTCATCGACTGATAGTTTGTCATGTTTTGAAACTGCACCATAAGTAGCAGTTCCTGAGCTCTCTGAAATATTCCCTGGTTGGTTGGCTTCATGATCATCTTTTACATGAACATCACATCTTACTTGGGTCCCAAATTGTGCACTAGGCAACACATTCTTCAGTGTATATACCCTTTTTTATGGTCTTTTTTTCTTTCTGCAGTCTTCTGCCCTCCTTATCTTCTTCTTCTCGCTGTTCTGGAAGTATAAATGTCAGTGAAAAGGTGTCACTGAACTTTGTCTGTTAATATTTTTTGAGTGGTTATGCATTGTCCAACTAAAAGATTACTTGGGCACTTTTGATGCCAGCATTCAGCACATTAATTGAGAGACAAGCCTTAAGACTGATTTCTGCTGACCTCCTTACTAGCTGCTCTTGTCAATAGACATTGCAGCTGTGACACAAAACTCAAATTTATGTTACTCACAAAATAACCCAACCCAACTTCTACAGACATATTTCCACTGACTTCAGGTGGGCCATAACTTAAGCATTAAATCCAGAAGCATCTCTACTCGTTCTCGCTGTTTTACACCATATCTCATCAAGTGACTGTCTTTGCTCACTACTTAAGTCAGCCCATCTGAGCTGTTTGGTCAGTCGAAGTGGTGGTAACTGTATCTGGGACAGTGTAGTTCTCATTGAGCTGTGGTCAGAGCCAGCTGCTCCAAAAGTTCTTTCAGCTCATTCTTATCTCCCTGCTCTTCTGCAAACCATGTTTTCAAGGACACATTTCACGCCATGTTTTCAAAGCTATCACCAATTTGTAGGCTCAGCTTGGTTGTGTACAAAAGTGTTTAAACGCAGGAGAGCACCCTGAAACCCAAACAGCTCAGGGATAGAATTTGAAATATTGGGGGGATGGGGGTGATTTCTTCACAGAATAAAGAGTAACTGTTGTCCTGTCCAACCATGCACTCTTTTCATGTGCTTTGTCGTATTTGTTAGGATATCAGCCAACTCACTGATAGAGGGACAGGCAAACAAGATCAACTGTAACAGTTTCACCTATATTTTTAGTATTTTATAGAATTCAGGAGTATGTTTATCTTTGTGGTTACCCTTTACAAAGAGTATTTCAGCTTTACATGTCTCTGTTCTTGTTCCCCTGGCTGTTATCAGTGGTGTTAGGAGGCCAGCATTTGGTTTTTCTTGATTACAGCCTGACTGGAAGCAGGAAAAGCCAAAAACCTTGTAATACTGGTAGTCCAGTTGTGCTGAACTTATGGATTTCAATGTTCAAGAAAATGTCAGAAAAGTTCAGATGTCCTTATGAGCTGGGCCTCCTGACCATTGACATTTCTGCGATGTTCCTCAGGGCTCCCAGGGGACCTGGCATCCCTCAGCCTGGCCCTCAGTCATGCCCTGAGACTGACAGCCACTTTTCCTGCTGACCAAGGGCGATTCAATGCAAAGTGTCAAAAAAGTCACCATATCCTCCAGTCTGTCCTGATAGGTGCTGCCTACACAGGAGGGTTCCTGAACTGCCTGGAAATGCATAGCATAGATGTAGAATACTGCCACCTTGATCTCTTCTGATTCAGGGAAAACAAAGAAATGCAAGAATAGCAAAGCCAGAAATAGACGAGTTCGCTGGGGCAGCTGCAGTCTGACTCGCTTCTTCAGCTGCTTCTCCTGCCCCTCACCTGCCAATGCTGAAAACCCACCATGAAATTGTGAGTGCTTTACAATACTGGTGCTTTCTTAAAACAACATCACCGTGCCTGTGATTTTCATCCCTGTGATTGTTGCACAGAGTGTTTGTGCTGACTGCAAAATTATACCAAACAAAATAAACAAAAGCATATCACACTTTACACCAGGAATAAGTTTCACTCTCATAATTTAAAGCCAAAATAATTGAGATTGTGGCTTCTTTGCAGCCCTCAATGGTGCTCTGATCCACTTCTGTGATTCTTGTACAGGTACAATGGTGACTGGGGAACCTGAGCTCTTGGCCATGTATAGGGTGAATAGGAGGTAGCTGAGATAATCCAAGGACCAGCTGAAATGGTCACAAGATTTGCCCATCAATCTGCCAGCTACTGTTCTTGCTAAAACCAGACGTCTTATCTGTGCTATGCCACTGAAGTGCGAGATAAATACTATTGATGGTCTGAGGGTGGGCACACCATGTTTATCAGAGTAGCCAAGGTAGGAGCCTAGAGATCTGCTAAATTAATGGCAGAGATAAAGTGAGTCAGGAGAATGGAAATTACAATGCCTTCTCTAAGTCACTAAATATTGCTCCTTGTTTCCTAGCATACTTGGTTTGAACTCATATTGTCCATCAAATAATATGCAATTTCTTTGATTGTCAGCTTCTATGGAAGTCTGACAATTGTTTCTCTTCACATTGGGAGAGATATTTTCTTGCAATCCGAAATAGGAGACACCACCAAGAAGTGCTAACCGTCCCAGCCCAAAAGAGTCTGCACTGGTAGAAATCTATTCACGCATTCCCAGGCTTTCTCAGTGCAGTGTGCTCATTTCAGGAGATCAAGGTGACCCCCAACTGCATCTGACCACTTTACAGATTGTTTTTCTAGTCTTGTAGTCCTTCTAATCTATCTCACCCAGTCTAAACAGCATTCTTACTGCTGTTGAGCAAAAACGTTAATTAATATTGCCATAACAAATTAGTAATAGTGAGGTGCTTGGATTTCAAATAGACCTAAATTAAAAAAAGAATAGGTGTGAAAATCGCATTCGCATTGCTTTGAAATGGCATAATGCTGCTGTTGTTGGTTCACATCCAGAGCGTCCAGAGCAGTAGTTGTCAATTTATTTATTTAAAAGCAACCTCATTGTGTTTTGTGTGTTTCAAAAAGAAACGTGTTTTTTTTTCCCTTGGCAGATAAAGCTAACCATTTGAATCCAGTTAAATCCCCTATGTGCCGAAAGCTTCATTTGCAGACTGAAGCGACCTCGGTATCCCCATTGCAATGATTCTTTACCGCAAGCAGGTCAAGGATTCCTGCCAGCCAACTTCAGTGTCACCCTGGTGAGCAGTGTTGTGGGAACAGCCACAGTACCCCATGCCACTCATCCAGTTCCCTACAGAAACCTGTTTCTGTGTGTTGCAAAACCGGTTCATTTTCATGCAGTATCGGTTGTTCCTGCCTCCTTCACTTCATTTCTCTCACTGTCCTCATTTGCTGACTTCCTTGCAACCATGCCCTCTTGCCTGTGTCACAATTAAGCCATGGCTGAGGTTGGAAGTGATAGATTCAAATCAAATCAATTCAGTGCAAAAAAGGGATGGCACACGGAGCTGGCACTGAGCTTTGAGAAGCTGTTCTAGCGTGTTTCTATGAAGAGCTTTGTCTGGTCAAGTGACCAGGTACATTTCTTGATCAGTCTCTGTTTTCTCCTGCACAAAGGGAAGCAGCTGAGAGGTGTGCGTGTAGCTCCTGACAGTGAGATGCAAGAAAGGGGCATGTTGGGGACCAGAGAGATGCTTCTGCAATACAAATAATGTTTGATTTCCAACCATCTGCTTCTGAGTTTGTAGTTGGGGAAGGCTGCTTTTTGTAATCGGAACAACAGGCAGTTGAGACATTTATGGGATTACAGTTTCTTAACTAAAACAACGGCAAAGGAACCAATTTAGAGGCGCAGCATTAGTGTACTGGATATTGATATTATTATCCTCGCTGCTAGTAAGATTGTAGTCGCTTCTAGGCTCACAATTGAGGAACCAGGACCACCCCCTTACCCCTCATACAAGTCCGACATAAAAGATGATTAATGCCCCAGAGAGATTACGTCTTGAGTCTTAGATGAAGAAATTGCCACGTTTTAATATATATGATCCATGCAAGATCAAAGGGAGATGCAGACGGGCTACATACATGGAATCACGGGAAATAAAAGGATAGAAAGGGCTCCGGTTGCTTCCTCTCACAGCATCAGCACATGCATGTAGACACATTAAGGAGTTTGTACATGAAAACCAGTCATCACTGCAAAATGACATATTACTTTGCATCAGCTGGGCTACAGTAATGCTCCAGCTACCTCCTGCAGGAAGATGCGTCTGAGTGTCCACCTCCACCCTCTATACCTGTCTCTTTTGCTCCTCAGTTGCTGTACCCTGTAAATCCCTGCTCCCTCCCAGCCGTAGACAACTCCAACAGGTTCCCAGAAAGATTCCCCTGCACTTGTCTTTAAGTCCTACAGTACAGAAATCATGCTCAGTGCTTGCAGAGCATTAGGTATGCTAAACCAAACTCTTCTGATGGAGATGTTAAAGTCCAAATATACCACTCACCTAATTAATAATACTTAGGAGAGCTGTAATAATGATGATAATTAGTTAATGAATGACTGATCTTCATTGATAGTAATGAAAAAATAATTTTAGTATATTCAAGGAAAAAATAATCTTTAAGGCTGAAAGGCATTTTTCTCAAGAGTATATATATTTATGTAATTTAAGTTTATATGCAACCTGAAACCCTGCTTCCTCTGAAAAAAGGAAAAATAAACATATCTAATTTTCCTTTATAAAGACTCTGATGAGTCCACCATGATTATAGTGCATCTAGAGAGGGGTGAAACTGATTTAGCCATCTGACTTGGCTGCTGGCTGCTCTTTTAGTGTAGTTGCAAATACTTCGTGCTATCCATACACCCACAGAACCAACATTTGATTTCTCCTCTTCAGAGCCTAGATTGCATATTAAACATGGCTAGTGAGACACAGCGTGGACTCTGCTGACTTCTGCTATATTTGCCACGATGAACCAGCCTTGCCTATCCGGGAAGCTGATAGCGTGGATCTGATTTGTGAAGAATTATTATTTGTGCAGCCCGTTATGGTGAGACAGTTTGTGCAGAGTGATTAGGACTCCGGCAAGCAGCAGAGCTAGTTAGTACATGAAAGCTGAATCCCTGTCTGGTGTCATCCACACATAAAACTTCGCAGCTGTCAGAGTCGCCTTTGTTGCTTTCTGGCTTTGTAAGTGAGCTAGGGACACTTCAAAAAGCTCTCGGCAAGCTGGACCTCGTTAAAGCTCCTACTTCATCCTGGACTTGCATCCTGACATTGTTTATGATGCTTCATTATTATCTACTTAATACAAGCCATGATCGTTCCGCTCCACTAAATGGAGCTGTAATACAAGCGCCCAGAGTGAATTTTTCTTTGGTCGAGTTCCATGCAGAGCCTTCTCTGTTTGAGCTGGAGTATTGCAGTCATGCCAAAACCGCATTCTTTATCTATTTTTGTCTGTAGTCACATCTAGGAAGCCTTAATTATTCAAACAGATTTTTCCGTCTGTGTGCAGTGTCAGAAGCGAGCTCCTACCATCCGTTTTACGATGACTACCTCCCTCTTGTGGTCCCCGTGCCGTGCCAGCCGTGTGCCAGGCAGAGCGTGGCGGGGCCAAGGGAAGGCTGGTAACGCCAAATGCCAGCGCACCTTGAGAAGGTGGCAGCTCAGAGCCTGCCCTTTCCCCAGGAATGCTGCTGGGAAGCCCAGTGTCACATGCAGCACAGGGACCGCTCCCTCCCTGCTGCGTAACGGGGAATGTCTTTGTCCATTTTATTTTATTGCATCCGTTAGCCTTTAAACAGCATATTTGTATAGCAGTTTTGGAGAAAAACATCATTTCTCCTGCTCCTTTATCTCAGCTAAACGGCTCATGCCTATTGCAATGTGAAAGGATTGTACACATACATACACACACACAAAATAATATGCATCTCATAAAATTCAATAGGTGGATTATATTTAGGGCTTAATCTTAGGATTGTTGAGAATTAATGGACAGAACAGACTTTAGACTTGTTGTTATAATAGATGTGTAATATGAGTTATGTGTTTAGACATTTATACAACCAAACAAAACTAAAGAACCAGCTCATGTTTGAGAGAGTAAAATCCTTTGTTGTTCATGTAGTGCTTTCTTTATATGAACATCTTACAAGTGAGTTTGGATCTCTAACGGGAGCAAAATTTATCAGAGTTTTTTTCTTTTTTCACATGCATGATGCATGATGGGATCTTTTGTTAAGATCCTGTTAACTCCTGAGAAATAGAAATGAGAGATAAATATGCATATTCACTGGGAAAGTGGGTGAATTATCCTTCCCCTTTCATCACAAAGTTTTATTCAATGAAAACAATCAATATTGTCTATGTCTCATGATACCCATCAGCTTCTTAGACTGATTTCTAAGAATCATAAAATATTAATGTATCCTTACCTCCTCCAGCTTCAGTATTGTCTTTAGACAAATTCATGTTTCTTTTTCATCCTTTCTAGTTTTCTAGTTGATAATCACAGAATCACAGAATCACAGAATGGTAGGGGTTGGAAGGGACCTCTGCAGGTCATCTAGTCTGACCCCCGTGCTGAAGCAGGGTCACCTAGAGCAGGCTGGAAGGGACCTCTGTGGGTCATCTTGTCCAACCCCCCTGCCGAAGCAGGGTCACCTAGAACAGGCTTCACAGGACCTTGTCCAGGCGGGTCTTGAAAATATCTCCAGAGAAGGAGACTCCACAACACCTCTGGGCAGCCTGTTCCAGTGCTCCGTCACCCTCAGAGGGAAGAAGTTCTTCCTCATGTTCAGACGGAACTTCCTATGCTTCAAGTTTGTGCCCATTGCCCCTTGTCCTCTCACTGGGCACCACTGAAAAGAGTCTGGCCCCATCCTCTTGACACCTACCCTTGAGATATTTATAGACATTTATTAGGTCCCCTCTCAGCCTTCTCTTCTTCAGGCTAAAAGTTAAGATAAGTCTGTGTTTACTTCCAAGCAAGATGACCATTGTTTCCTATTTATCTTCCAAACTGGAGTAGACATTTGATACAAAAGCATCTAAGTGTGATTGCTCTTAACATACTTGTCATCATATCTGCTGCAGACACCAGTCACATAACCAGACTAGAGTTCAGACAATGGTATCTTAAAATCGGTGCTATGCTGAGATGTCACCCAAATGAGCCTATGCTGTGGAAGTATCAATGATTTGCTGTATAAATTCCTTGTGTGCTGTTTCTTCTCACTCTCTTTATCCAGTTCACTTTTAAAAATTAAAGGCGGAATGTTCCCTGAGAACATTCCCTGGACAAACATAGTCAAATGAACAAAATGAATGTATTTTGGTTTGTTCAGAGAAAAAGCCTAAGCATCTCATTATATCTAGATTCTTCTCTTCATGTCATTTAATCATTTAGTTCTTATTTTTAGGCCATCTTCTATGAACTAGGCACTATTACTCACAGAAATATTTACAACCCCCTCTTATGTGGGTCAGTGCCTTATTAGGTTAAACACAGGAAATAATGTGAGTCTCCAAGGTCTTGTGGGGAGGGTGAAGTTGGCAACACCAGCTTCGTTTCTTATTTGACAAGTAGTTTTTGTCCAAATCAACTTTGCACTATACTTTCAAAGAATAATCCTCTCAGGGATATCAGAGAATAAACTCATTACTCCAGGCTCAGCGCCCTCTTTTATTCTACTCTCCTGGATACACATACAAGTCATTCTAACTCTCAGTGCCTAATGACCCTTGTACACTCATAATATAGACCATAGTTCGTAACGGCACCACAAATAAACCGTTAGGCCTTGGTTGTCCTGGTCATTGAAGATAAACAGTGTCCAAGAGAGATGCAAAAATTGAACCTGCTTGTTTAAACCTGATCCAGCTACACAGCAATCCTCCACAGACCAAATCAGTGGCCATCAACATGAAGCAGCCAAAAAAGCCAAGCTAGAAAATAAGGAGGAGCAGTGGTTGATAACACAACAGGCATGAAGTCAGGTTCCTTGAAGGCTCATGGTTGTGGCAGCAATGACAGGCAGATGAGCTGAGTGATATAAACCAGAAGATACAAATCAGAACCACGCTGAAACTTTTGTGTCTGAGTACCAGCAATGCAGATGAAAATGGAAACAGATCACCTAGCTGCTAAAACTGTTCTCTGAGCCAAAAGTTGGCAGTTGCACCACTTGGAATAGCAGCATGATTCACCCAAAATAGTGTCCTATAATGCTTGTAGAGGCTTATAACCTGAAAACATGGAGAGAAGAGGAATGGCCAATAAGGATCACCATTCTGGAAAACACCTTCCCAGATGCTAACAGTAGTTACCAGCTCTCACTCAAGAAAAACAAAAAGCCCTGGTACGTACATTCCTATGGATCATATGGATCATTGGGCTTGCAGCTCAGTTCATGGGTTTTTCTATTCCCAGCCAGGACTGGCAACACATTAACACACTGTCATATTTTGCTGCCTGTTGTGGCGTCGCGTGTTCTCCTTTCAGTGATCAGTTGAAGGCCACTCAGGATTTTTTCTTCAATCCACAGAGGGAAGTAACTTTGTATTATTAGTGCAGGCTGATTGCTGTGACTTTCCAGTACTGACTTCTGGTCACAGGCCTGCTGCCCTGGAGCATGTCTTTGGTGCTCCATGGCTTGGGGGTCTCACTGGGAATGTCATCTGAGTGTAGAGATCATAGTATAGAGTTATGTGGGCATTACTAGAGCAGCAGGCATGAGTTCTTGACACCGAGATGTCTTTGCCCATTTTGTGCTTGTCTTCTTCAAACCTACACCTTCTTCAGTGCTGTAGAACATCCCTGCTGATCGTAATTGATGTACATCTGTCTGGTTCTCTGATGCCTAAACCATCAGCCTTTACTGAGGCATGTATCTCAGCATGGCTGGAGGAGTCTGTGGATTGTATTTACCCTTCCAGTAGGTGCTGGCTACTAATTAGAGAAGACAGCAAGACATCTAAAAATTATTTAATGCTGAACAACCGTATTATTTTACTCAAATTCACAAAAAGTTTGGAAAAACAAAACCACAAAATGTTGCTGTATGAACCCTCAAGGTAGAAATTATTTTTCCCTTTTTTTTTAGTGTGGGATATATTTGGTCACAATCATAATAATCCTACTGATAGGAGATGCCCTCTGCTTTTGCAGGGCAGGTACTTTCAGCTTCATGCTTTACATTTTGCCTTTGAGGGAAATCAAAGTACAAGAGGTGTGAGGCTTCTGCTGTCTCCACGTTCTGGAGAACACTGACAGGAAGAAACGAATAGCATTCCCCAAAGCATTGACAAGTTACAGTGCATAAATTTTCCTTTTAAATCTTGTATTCATAAAAAAAAAAGTCAAACTACTTTCAGATTTGCTAGTCTTTGATGTAGATATTTTGAAATCTTTCCCTCTGTAGATAGGCAGGAGCAAAAAATGAATGTAAATTTTCAAGAAAATTACATTTTTACCTGCATCATTTCTTGGACATTTGTGAACTTAGAGGGATCTTAAGGCCCCCCTCTCTCAAATGGAGGTTGGGGGCAGAAAATTCAATCACCTTTATATATCAAAAATCAAGCAAACAAGCCAAACTACAAAGTCCTTACAGACAGACTAACATCCTTGCCGTGTAAATGAGCTGAAATCAAGCAGATATCTGAGCAAAGCTTCCCTGTGGCAGAGCGGGAGCGACTTCTGCAAATCGGAGGGTTCTGCTGGGGAGCTCTTGATGACAACAGGTCACTAGATACATGCCAGTGAGGCTGAACTGAGCAGCAGGAGGGAAAGACAAGCTGGCAAATTTTAAAAAAAGGCTTCCAGGCTGCCTTTGACAGAAATTGATCTGAGCAAATTAAACACTCGTACTATAGTGGTTAGCAGCCTTTTTTTTGTCTTCTCCCTTCTGAAACGTGAGATGCCAACGGGCAGATCAGCGTGGGCACTTTGCCTTTCCTGGGCAGTGGTATCCAGTGTGTGGGAGCAGGGCTGCTCCCAGCTGCAGACGTGAGGGGAACTTGGTGGGGTCGGCAATAGCAGCTTAAAACGTAGAAATTGCTCCATCGAGGACCTGGGAGCAGATTTTTGAGGTGCAGGACAGAACCAGCACCTTTAATGTGACCTTTCACAGTCCTGAAGCGAAATCCTTGCAAAGGTACACATAGGGAAACGCTTTGATGGGAGCTGGGAGATGTGTTTTGCTATCCGTGCCAAGTACAGTATTCTGGGAGCTTATTTCTTTGCACATATACTTGCTAGCATTACAAATATTAAAAGTCTTTCTTTCTGGTTGGGAAATTAAGGTGAATAACTGAACCATCATAAACTAAATTTGCTCTGATATACATGGGCATGAAGCCACATAATAATGTGGGAACTTAATGCCTTTATTCCATATTCCCACAGGCATAAACCAGAGCAGAATTTGAACCAGTGGATTTATAGCGAATAAAATACCAAAAATCCTGAAATATGTTGCAGCTGTTTCTTATTCCATCATGCAACTGATAAATAGCTAATCTCCAGTTCAGGCCTCTCGATTTAAATAAGCGCAGTAAAAAGTTTAGCTATCTCTGACTGAACTACTTCAGCTGAATATCCTTAGTTCACTGCTTCTGGCCCCTATTAAATGCGATTCAGATAAAGACTGTTTTCTACTAGTATTTGTTTCTCTTTAGTCACAGTTGGTATCTGCTCCTGCTAAAAGCTTTCAGACTGGAAGAAAAATCTACTGAAAAATACATTATTTAGTAAGCATAACTAAGCATCACTAATACTAGGAGGACAGATGATTTCTTTTGTGTTAACAAACTCGTTGCTTTCTATGGGCAGTCTCACCCCCACCATTAAAATCGGTGATTTTGGAGAACCGGGACCAAAAAAAAAGGGAGACTACATCTTCCCCTGTAGCACAGCAGAGAAGCAGGAGCTGTGAGCCACCCTCAGTTCCCTGCATATTCTGCTTACTCACTCCTCTGCTCTACGAGCTGCCTCTTTTCCTGGACGGTGTCCAGCAGCTGCCAGCTCTGCACGCCGGGCTGCAGGCAGCCAGCAGGCAGCTCTGCCGTGCCCCATGCGCAGCCAGCTCCCACTCCCACGTCACGGCCTCCTGCATTACTGGGTCACAGGCGGCTTCCAGAGTCCTCAGCCTTAATGCCCTTTCCCGGCTCTGGTTGTCCTGTTGCTGGTTTCCATTTTCCCTTCTGACACTCCCCTTCCTAGGAATGGTCTCTTCTCTCCCCGTGCGCCTCGTCCAGGCAGTAGCAGGCTGGAGCTGGAAGTAAGAAAGCAGCTGTGAGAACAATTCAGTAAAATTTTAGGTCAAATGTTAGGTGCCTCATCCTTATGATAATTGCTTGCATTAGACCACATTAACACAATTGCACTTGCAGCAAATTAACTGTGATCTGTGCAGAGGCACAAAATCAAGTCCAATAATAATACACATGTATGAAAAACAATATGATCACTACCTAATTAATTAATAGCCAGTTACTGATTAAAAGGGGAGCATTTGGAGCTAAATGTGTCCTTGACAACACTAACAGGATTGGTTTAGAACTGATTGTATTTTACAATAAGACATAGAAGTACAAATAATTGCTTCTACTATATCATGGTATTAGTTCCGTGACAGTTCAGCTGATTACTTCAAGGTTTTATCTGCATTTTGTAGCTGCAAGATCCACTACCATTTTGCACCTCGCTAGCTGGTAGTGAAACACTCTTGACTGTTTACATGTAATGCATGTAATGTAGCAGGAGAAGCAGAATCAATAGTGTAGATATATACAGTACCTGCATCACAAAGGTTACCGCGCTCGGAAAATAGCTGATGAAGACTTGAGGTAATGAGCTGAAACATCCTGAAAGTAATTCCTAGCAGCACTAAAGACAATAATATAACTTCACCTGACATGGGTAATCCTCCGCAGACTGAGGGAAGCACAATTTTTTCTGGAATGGAGTTTTGTGGTCCGCTGAGATTTTGAGTGAGATATGGGATACACCTTGCGAGTGAGGAATGGCTCGTAACTCAGAAGAGGTGGAACCTAAATGAAGTCACAGAGGTCATTCTTACTTTATCACTAGGGGAAATACACCCAGTATATCACTCAGACGTTTTGTACATTTAGTTACTGGGATAATTCTGGGTGTAACAAATTGTTCATGTTTTTTTCATCTATTATTACGCTAACAAAAAGCCTTTAAAACTATTAAAGACAATTGCAGAGGGACCATTTGCCCTGTGAGTCCAAAACTAGGCTCCTTTACAGATATTGAAGATGTAGATGTCGCTTGTCATTGCAGGGAGGTTTGGACTAGAAGTCCTTGAAAGGTCTTTTCCAACCCAAACTATTCTGTGAATCTACGATTCTATGATATCTTTAATGAAATACGTGGGCACTCTGTGGTTCATGTGGGGCATGGAGCTATCAGCTAAACATTTTTGCTCTCTTTTGGTATATTTTTTGTTGTTGCTGCAGTGCAGAAGCTAGAAGGGCCAATGAAGCAGTCAGAGAAGTTTTCCCATCCTTATACCTCCCACTATGGTAGCAGGCATTCATCGGATGTGAATATGTCTGCAGAACACATTTCCGTGCATGTTTTCCGAATAAGACTGGCTTTCCTGATCAGCTTTCTGCTGCTCCTAGTAGCCCTTGAGACTGTTCAACTGTATTTGATAGCAGCAGATATCTCAAGACACTCGGTCTTTATCTATACAATATAAAAATGGGGATTTTGGAGATGCAAGAGCAACTCAAGCTCGTTCTGCACAGGGAACAATGCAATTATCCCCAGGGCAGCAGCCGGAAGTCCAAGCAGCATGTTGGCACGACATACGAGACATACTGGTGTCTCCGTTTGGTCTTATTTCTTCTCAACACAGGGGGCCTGTGTCCCCTCTTTTTGAGAGGTGTGAGTCTGTCTGAAGCTGTAGAATCACACAGAGTGTAAGAGGAATTTTGGGCTTCGTAATTGCTTCCCTATAGCTGCATGTTATCAAACTATTTTTTAATTAAAGCCTACACAATGAACTGGTGTAATCATGGTATTTCTCTTGGGGTAGCCTGGCTGCCATGGACATCTCATACTTTCTCTAGAATGGGACATTGCATCCAGAAGTCCTGTTTCTGTAATACATATGTGGGCACTCTAGCATCAATTAACTGTCAATGTAGGAATATACAATACAAGGAGGCGGCAAATTTCTGTCGTGTATGTTTGCACTTCACTGTACTAATTAATTTTTTTCATACAGAAAAAATTTCTCTTTGGTGAGGTCTGTGGGCCTCTTCTTGCTTTATACTGTGCAGAGCAACATAGTGGGTGACGTCGTGGTAACCGCTGGGGCAGGGTCCTACTGAACCAGGGAAAGTGCACTCTCATGGGTTCCCTGTGGATGGAGGGGCTGAGCCCATGTGTCTGTCTGGGACAAGACTGGAAAGGGTGAATATGAGGGCAGTCATCTCAGTGCTTGATTGGTGGGGCTGAGGGAGCAGGCAAGAAAAAAACAGCATTTGTTTTATTTGTAACCATGTTGGTAACCCAAAATTGATCATCTGAGTTTAAGTGCATCCGAGTAACAGCTGTGAACAATTTCGGTGTTTTTCAGAGCAGTGTGTTGCCAGTTCAAAGGATGGTTAGTAATCCTAACAAAGCTGTTTCTCTCAAATAGTAAGATAAACTCAGACATAGAACTGTTAAATTCTCCTTGTTTTCTAACATACCTAGTTCTGATTTCTGAGTGACTAAATTAGCAAAAAGCAGAAGGTTGAGAAATGGTTGATTAGAGGTTCAGCTGCGAACTGGAAATATAGGAAGTCAGATGTCTGTTGATGAGTCTACTATGGTACATTCGTTATAGGATAGATGGGGCAGGTGCTGAAATCCTGACTTAGCAAAATTGAAGCCAATCAGTGTTGACACTGGATTAAACAAGAGCATTTGTTGTATTTGGCAGCTGTGAAGGGGTCTTCAGTTTGTTAAAGAAACGGGGCAGTCAGCAATGCATCTGAGGGGTCTGTGTGCAATATATCAAGAGATGAATGAGCCAGTGTTAGGAGGAAACTGAGCAGGTGGGTGTACTGGTTTTGGCTGGGATAGAGTTAATTTTCTTCATAGTAGCTAGTAGGGGACTATGTTTTGGATTTGTGACCAAAACAGTGCTAATAACATAGGGATGTTTCAGGTATCTCTGAGCAGCACTCACACAGCCACTCCGCCAGCGAGAAGGCTGGGGGTGCGCAGGGGGCTGGGAGGGGACACAGCTGGGACAGCTGACCCCAGCTGAGCAAAGGGACACCCCATGCCTTATGACGCCGTGCTCAGCAATAACAGCTTACTAACAGGAGGAGGAGGAAGGGGGCGTTGAGAGTTAAGGCGTTAATAATAGACCTATTAAACTGTCTTTATCTCAACCCACAAGTTTTCTCAGTTTTACCCTTCTGATTCCCCCATCCAACTGGGATGGACCAGCTGCATGGGGCTGAGCTGCCTGCTGGGGTAAACTCACAACAGTGGGTAATACTGGGACACCACTGTGGGAAGTATATGAAGTCACTGTTTATTAACCTGTATTGACATACTAGTTTCCATTGAAGCCAGTGGCAAAATTTTGTTGGGTACAAGTTCCATGTTAGAGGACCACATTTAGGAAGTATTTGGTAAGGAAAAGTCTGAAGATACTACAATTTAAAAATCACACTGATGGCCGTTCTCAAATAGCTGCCTGATTTCCATTCATACCTCGAGGGGCTAATCAATAAAGCATAATTATCTCCCCTGTTTATAGGGTGATCCTTGTTCTCAGTTTGAATCGAGAACTATTGAAAGGCCATAGGAGGAAGACCTGAATATATGTGTCAGGATCAATTCAGAGTTTAAATTGCTTATAATGGCTTTTTAATGTCAATGCAGATATCTCTGAGTGGCCTAAAGAGAGGGTGACAAAAAAGCAACTGGCTGTGTCACTGTTTAGTTTTGCTTCTGTAGTTTAAAGGGATATTGTCAACTGGAAACCTAGGCAATGAAGTAAGCATAGTACTAAATACAGCTCTTTGCGTCTTGCTGTCACAGTTTGTGATTCTTTTGTTTATTTTAGCTTTCTTTTCTCCCCAGTTGCTGTTAAATGATTCCAACTGGGGAAAAAAAAAAGGAAAAAGGAAAGAAGGTCACTAATTATGGGATTTGTTGAAAGTGTGAAGTTGATCATAAAAGGTTTTGATAAATAGAATCACAGAACAATTAAGGTTGGAAAGAATCTCTGGAGCTCATCTAGTCCAGCCCCTGCTCAAACAGGATCAGTTACAGCAGGTTGTCCTGGCCCACGTCCAGATGTGTTTTGAATATGTCCACAGATGGAGACTCCGCAGTCTCTCTAGGCGGCCTGTTCCAGTGTTTGACCATGCTCACAGCAAAAGAAAGAAAAGTCTTTTTTTTTTAATTTGTGCCCATTGCCTAATGTCCTGTCACTGTGCACTACTGAGAAGTGTGTAGTTCTCTTGCCTTCACTCCTTCCCATCAGGTATTTATGCAAATAGATGAGATCCACCTGAGCCTTCTCTCCTCCAGGCTGGACAATCCTGGTTCTTGCAGCCACTCCCTGTATGAAAGACGCTCCAGTCTCCTGATCATCTTAGTGGTCATTTGTTGAACTCACTCCAGTATGTCCATATCTCTCGTGTACTGGGGAGCCCAGCACTGGACCCAGCACTCCAGAAGTGCCTCACCAGTGCTGAGCGGAGGGAAAGGATCACCTCCTTCAATCTGCTGGCAGTGCTTTTTCTAATGCAGCCCAGGAGGCTGTTGGTCACCTTTGTCATGAAGTCATACTGGTGGCTCACAGTCAACTTGTTGTCTGCCAGGATCCCAAGGTCCTTCTCAGCAGATCTGCTTTCCAGATGGTCGGCCCCCACCCTGCCTGGGTGCATGGGATTGCTGCCTCCCCGGTGCAGGACTTGGCAGTTCTCTTTGTTGAACTTCATGAGGTTTCCGTCAGCCCATTTCTCCAACCTGTTGAGGTCCCTCTGGATGGCATCACGCCCCTCTGCTGCATCAGCCACTCCTCCCAGTGTTGTATCACCAGCAAACTTGCTGAAGGTGCACTCTGCTCTATCATCCAGATCATTTGTCAAGAGGTTAGTGGTATTGGACCCAGTGTTGAGCCCTGGGGTACACCACTAGTGACATGCCTACCACTGGACTTTGTGCCACTGTTCACAACCCTCTGGTCCCAGTCATTCAGCCAGTTTTCAGTCCACCTCCCTGACCACTTATATAACCCATATTTTGTCAGCTTGTCTGTGATGATATTATGGGAGACAGTGTCAAAGGCTTTACTAAAGCCAAGGCAGACAACACCAGTGCTCTCCCCTCACCCACTAAGCCAGGCACCTAATTACAGGAGGCTATCAGGTTGCTCAAGCACAATTTCCCCATCACAAATCAATGCAGGCTGCTCCCCCAGTCTCCTTATTGTCCCTCATGTTTGGAAGTGCTTTCCAGGAGGATTTTGTGCACCACCTTTCCAGGGATGGAGGTGAGGCTGTCAGGCCTGTAGTTCCCAGGATATTCCTTCTTGCTTTTCTTGAAAATAGGAGTGGCATTCACTCTTTTCCAGTCTTCAGGAACCTCTACCAGTTGCCATGAGCAGTAGGATAAAGTATGGTATTTTCCACTTGGTTTTCATCTGAGCTGCAAGTTACTGAGCTAATTTCAGGAAAATCTGTTGCAACACTTTCATGGTCAGTGCTGTGCTGGAAGCTGGATGAGAAGACCAAAACGGCCCCTTCTGGCTTTAAAATCTTTGGGTTTGAAATTGCTCATGATTCTGTCAAGTCAGATACAACAGATACAAATACAACACCTCTTTTGTAAGTTGATCATGTCCCTTTAGCACAATTAATAGTCCTAAACACTCTTGTTAATAATATGTGACAGGCAAGTGTGGTGAGAATGCTTCATGATTGCTCCTTATGCAATATCATGCTGGGATTGCAGACCCATGCTCTGCTGTTTATGTTATCTCTACTTCACTTCGGACATGTTTTATTACAGTACTTTAAAAAGGAGAATGGAACATTTTATCATATTTTCCTGCCAAACCCCTTGTGTCTATTTTTTTTTTAAGAATTGTTTTTTATCATCTATCTTTTACTGTGTATCACAGCATTATCTTCACCTGTTAAGGGAAAAAATGAATGGACTTACAGTGTACAACAGACTGACAGCAAATCATAGCATGGATGTTCCCTTCAGAATGACAGTTATACCCTAGATAGCATAGTGACTAAATAACTCATTGTGAGAAACTCCGTTCCAGAGACAGTTGTTAAATTGAAGGTATTACCAAAACAGAAAGTAAGAATTATTGCTTGCTTTATGGTCATTTTTCTTTAGGTGAAGATATCCACTTCTCTCCTTTTTTTTTTGCCTTCTATAAGAAAGAAACTGAAAGAACCAGTCCAGTCCCCAGCATCATTACAGCACCATTATGGCTTATGCTGACTTAGTATTTTCACTATAAATCCTGTTTTCTGCAAGAGTCTTGAGATCAGGGTTCATTTGCAGTCCAGGCCTGTTTGGAGAAAAATATTTTTTAATGTACTTTGAGGACTGAGCCCAGCCCTTTTAAAATTTACAGTAAAGTAGCATAAAAATAAAAATTAATTATTTCAGATGCTTTCTAGTGTAGTTTTTTCATTCCTGTAACAAAGAAGTTAGATTTCAGTTTGAAGTTGAGGTTTTGCTAACATTTGAAAATTACTGTATAGATTAGAATCAGCACATTCAGATGAGTGGCTTAATTTATTTAGAAAAATACGTTTTTATTTCATAGAGAAGAAGTATTCAAAAAACTTTATTGTATAAATACAATACAAATACTTGAATATCTCTGGTACTCCAGAGACTGCAAGCTGCTTTGTTTTATTAGAAGATCAGCAGCAGATCAGTAATGTAGATGAGCAGATCTACCCACTTTAAGCTGAGTACTGGCATAATGGAAGAACAAAACAAATGTCCACCCAGAAAAAAAAAAAAAAAAGGGAGCTTGTTTCTGCTGAGATACGTTCAGGGAGTGCGCTGAAATCCACAGGAGATGATTAGGGTTATCCTAATGCCCATGGTAAAGACGATCTGCAGCCTTTGCCTTTGCTTTGGAGCAAGGACTGGATCCCTGCTGCCAGCAGAGCTGGGCATTGCTGAGGAGCTGCTGGGGATGGCAGAGTCTGCAGCCAGCGTGGCTGGCTCTGGGAGAGGCCTGACCACAGCTCCAGCTCCTGTTAAGCTCTGCACAGTGTAGCTCAAGGGAGGAAATATGTGCTTTTAAGCATATTTCCAACACAGAGGCCACCATGTGTTCAGGCAGTTCTTTGGCATCACGCACAGCTGACTGAGGGCTCTGCAGTTCCCTCTGGCTCCTCGTGCCCAGGAGGTCCTTGCCGTGTGCCACCATGGTGGGCTGCATGTAGGGGCCCTGGCTGCAGGCACAGCAGCTGTCAGCTCCTGCAGCATCCACAAACGTCGGATACATCGGACCCCAGTCCAGTCCACTACCTGCCAGGAGAGTGCTACATGTTGGACAGGCTCTGCCAGGTCCTGAATCAAAGCCTAGCCCTGTTTATTACTGAATGGAAGGCCCTAGTCAAGGCCTTGCTGCACGACAGAAGTCATTTGGATGTAGTCAGGGTCTGTTCCTATTGCCCGTAGTGTGTTGGTTCAGCAGCGTCATTATGCAGGGACAGGCACAGGGCGAGGAAGCAGTTCTCTACCATCTGAGCTCTGGTGCTTGGAGGGTGTCCTCTCCCTGGACACTAGCACGGCTCACACCGGGCAGCGGACTTTGCTTCACCAGTCAAGTTACTGCTCAAACACACAAAAACTTGTCCAGCAGGATAACTGGGGCTATCCTGGCATATATATGGGGGATAACTGAGTCTTGTGCGCCCAATTCCTGCTATCTAGAGCCTGAAGGCAAAATTAGGATTGACTCTTACTTAAAAATGAAACAGGGAGGGAGGAAGAAGCTTTCATGCCTGTCTCCCTGCCATCTTGTAAGTACACGACAAGAACACGGCCACACATGGGCTTGCACTGGCTTAGCTTCACATAGAGATTAACAGCTGATTTAAATTCAGCAGGTGGAAGTTTCCTGTGTGGACAAGACTCAAGTCTATAGGAAATCGATGGGCTTAGGCATTTCTGAGATCTTCCCCTGTGCCAGGCAATATGAAATTCTCTAGCACTGGGGTAAGAGACTACACGAGGTGCAGGTCAATGCCGAGTCAGGCCAGCTGAGTGAGTCTGATAGAATCCGTTTTCTGCCTCCCTTTTCACATCCCCCCTCATTTTTTATTTTTTTTTTTAAGATATCAGTGATAAAATGACATCAGGATCCTAGTTTCATCAGGCAAAGATTAGAGGTAGACCGAGATTGAGAGGGCTGTTTGCAAAACTGTCAAGAACACGGAGCATTCCAAGTGTAAAATCTATTCACCTTCACTTTATGCTGCTGATGGGTATAATAAGAAAATGTTTTTCATTCATCCATCAAAAAAGTTAGAGCTATTTACACAGAATGCATGATGTGATTTGGCATAAATGCTTTAATCGCATGCATTTCAGATGTAACCCGCTTGTAGCTCCACAACCGGGAGTGTAAGACATCTGTCTCAAGTGCAGGCTGATAATAAGCATCATGAATCTTCCCTCCAGATCCCACAGCACTTCCCGGACGAGGGGCTTCATTTGGCCTGGGCTTTCATGCAAGGCTTTCACTGAAGGCAAAAGCAATTCCATGTGCAGAAGAGCTCACTGCACAACACAAAGACAACCACTTCTGGGTGGTGAAGCACTGCAACTTGAGCCAGAGCCTTGCTGTCAGGAGAATTGTTCTTCTTCTCCCTCCCCAAAAATACTTGAGCCAAGACATGATAAACGAGCACAGAAAATGTCATGATATCATTAACATCCAGACAAAGACGGAGGACATGTTCTGTGAGACTGTTCTGTAAAATCTGTGTGGCTTTATCATGCTTTTGACGGAAAGAAAAAAGGCATCTGCTGCTCCAGCACACTGCAAAACACAACAGGCGGAGAAGGACAGAAACGCTCAGAATAGTCTTTTGTGATGTGTGGAACAGGCAAAAATTCATCGAAATAAGAAACAGTGCCCATTTGCAAGTGGAAGATCATTTTGTTTCCTTATAATTATGCTCATAAAAATATTTTCTTTCCTATTTCAACACTGGCAGGGAGAAATAGCTTAAATCTAGTACGGTGGTGTTAAGTAGATGAAAAACAGCTTTGTTGTAACTGATTTTGCTGAACACACACACACACACACATACTTGTAGTTGTGGAGGGATAAAACAGTAAATTTTGCAGGCTCATTTGGGCAAACTTATTTTCTAAAATAAATCTTTAAAAAACACCTTTTTAAAATAAAAACTCAAACAGGAAAAATAAATATTAAAGATATCTAGAAATAAAATTTTGACTCTCAAATACTTTCCAGAAATATTTGCAAAATTATCAGAAATGCTCCATAAGTCTAGTCAGATACTGATTAGTGGGAATATTTTCATTACTGCCACTGGAATTTGATCTGCCCATGTTTACATAGATTGATCACATTTGAAGAGGAAAAAAAATACATCTTGTTTTCAAGATTGTTAGGTTTTGAGCTTTATTTTTTGTCTTACCTTTACAGACATTTATGGAGAAGGATTTTTTTACTTGAAAATTGTGAATATAAAATACAGTATATTTACACTTTTTGAATGAAACCCGGTTAAAGTAAGTACTACAAAGTAAAGTTCATATACAGTGAAAACCTCTAGCATTAATTACTCCTGAATGTTTGTGAGTACCCAAAATCCTGACATAAAAGCTGTAATTTCTATGCAAAGTAGATAGGATGATTGAGTTATAATTAAAATGGTAATTATACCCTTAATGTTCTGTATTTGACTTTTCAAAAAATGTTATGCTCCAAGAAAAGCTATTTAAAGATCAGAGAAAAATGTTTGAAAAATGAATGTATTCAAGACATTCTAGATCTTTTAAAATCCAGTTATTGATTTTTACATGCTTTCATGTGTAGTCTGAAACATTTTCTTCATTTACTTTGGTCGATGGAAATAATAAGAAATCATTGGAACGTGAAAAGCTTAAACGAACGCAATATTCTCCAAGTTGATATTTAACACGATAAATATTTGAAATGTCGGAGGGCAGGCAGCAGCGTTCGCTGGCTGACTAAAAGCCTGAAGTTTGTCCTCTTAACCAGGTGATGCCAGGGAAAGAGCCGGTGGGAATTCAGCAGCCCTACAGTTCCTCCCTTGGCTGTTGGAGGCGTGTCATGCTGCACCCCACACGGGATAAATGCAACATTTGCTTTGATCCCTCATTGACTCCTTAAAATTAAAACAAGAGCACCTAAAGCTATACATCAAATGTCAGGAGTGGCAGCCTACTGGAACCGTATCAATATTTGATGATGTATGGCTTGCTGGGAGGCGTAGGAAACTCTGGCAGTGGCAGAGGTGACACCCGGGATGCTTTACGCTCGTCCAGCCATGGTGCACGCTGTGGAAGGGGGTGGGAGAACCATGCCTACGTGGTGGGATGTGCCTATGGATCTAAGAGTGGACTGTGCAGCAGAGCAGGGCCATTTCCCAGTCATCAACAAGCTTATTTTATTGGGCGCATGTGCAGTCACTTTCCTGTGTAATTGGTGTGTCCTAACTGGGATTAGGAGCATCGTTATTCACCTCGGAGTTGGTACAGAGGTCCCTCCTGCTGCTTGGGTAAACAATCCTCTGAGAAAGGCAAAAGGACAGCCATAGTAAGCTAATAACATTTACAGTAAAATCAGTAAAGTTGTGCAGTCTTAGATGCTTGGGGTTTTTGTAGTATTAGTCACCAAAAAAAAGCCGTTGCCTCCATCCATCTATTTACCCAGTGTATCCATCACTTACCTTGGACTTCGTGACTCTCCATTCTTATTAACCTTGCAGATATGGTTAGATGTTTTTCCTTATGTCCCACCAAACGCATGATAGGGAGGTTTTAGGTGAGAGTGCTGAAAATTTGTGATTTCTGCAAAATAAACAGCAGTGATTTCCTAATTTCAAGTTAGCTTTCTCTAGCCTGAAAAAGGAAAAGAGCCAGGCACTTCACTTCTGCTGATCCATTTTCTGCTCTCTTATTCCACCAATAGGTGGTGGTAAGAAGCTCTGGGTAGGCTTTGAAATTGGGGTAAAGCTGAAAAGCCACTGAAGGAAATGAGCTTAATTCCTGTTACATGTGATCCTCCTCACCTGGTACCTGATCCAAAGCCAGGACTTGCATTCATCTCACTAGTGGATAGTCCTCCTACTAACCCACAACATTCATCCATTTGCACAAAGTCTCCTGGCTGGTGGCAGGGATGATCGCATTTTCCAGTGTATGCACCGAACCACATCCTTAGCTCGATGTGTGACAGGTCATGTCTCTGCCAAATGCTAGGTCATACTGCCCAGATCCAGCATCATAGATCTTCCCTGCTCATGCCCTTAAGCCATGTACCTGTAACGCTCAGGATCCTCCTCTTTTCCAGTGGGACTAGAAATGGTAGCAGGATACAAAAGAAAAAAGAGAAAACACAGCTGAAGGTTACGAGGGAAAGGAGTTAGCATGTGATAATAAGATAAACCTTTGTAAAGAGCATCTCAGAGTGATTCAGAAGAAACAGTGAAAAGTCAGATGGAAAAAAAATGGGAAATAAGCAAGTAGTGTGTGAGGAAGAGTAGAGAAATCTGGAAGGAAAGGCAGAGGACAAGGACTACTGGCTGTCATCTTCCCTTGTTTTTTTGCAAGAAACGTTTGTAAAGATTTTTCCTATTGAGTGAGTCTGTTTCAACATCCCATCCCTTGTTTCATGTGGTGGTTTATAGTGTGTCTGCCTTCCATAATTGAGAGCTGCTATTTGCAATCCCCTGCAGTAAGTTCTGAGTGACTGATTTTTAGTCATCGAGATTTTTAGAAATAGTACTAGCTAGCAAAAGACATGCTACGGGTGTACATCAATGCTAGCTGGCCTGAAAAAATGTGTTGGTAGGCATTGCTGATAGCCATTAGCTATTCCAAGTTTCTACAGATGTAGACTGAAATTAAATGCATAAGCGAATTTTTGAAAAGCTTTGCATAAAAAGTTGAAATCATGAAATAGCAGAAATGTTCCACTTTTAAAGACACAGCAAGACCAAACCAAAGCCTGCTTAAGCAAAAGTGTTTTTATGGACTTCTCCCAGGTTTGGCTCAGATTCCAAATTCTTTCCGTATGTAACACAACTACAGTCTGGCAGAGAGGCTTTGTGGGGGAAAAAAGAAAAGCAAAAACTTTTCTAAAATTATCAGTGATGGTGGATTTAGAAATTGGTTTTTGAAGTGCTTTTTACCACTAAAAAGAAAGCACATTAGACAGTAGTCTCAGCCATGTCCAGTTGAACTTGCCACGTGCAAATGAATATAGCTCACCCTATTCTTACTAATCAAGGATCTCAGCATCTGTGGTTCCTTTGCCAAAACTGGCACAAACATGTGCCAGTCATTAAGAATTATTTATTTCCTCTTCTTCATTTTGTGCTACTCCATCCCTTTTGAGCTGGGTTTTACATCTGAGGCTTTCTCTAAACCAAACCTCTCAAAGCAGATTGTGTTTTGTTCCCTTTAAGGGACCTTCCTAATCTCTGAAGAGGTTTTTAGAAATGTTTGTGGTATGAATGCTCCTGGATCCTCAACCTTCCTGGGGAAGATTAAGACCTCCAGCTAAGGGAGATCCTTCTCACTTGTCCTGCATTATGTAGAATACTTGTGAAGCTGGTGCAAGCTGCAAAAGCATTTCACTGTTGCCAGGTACTGAACGAGAACCAGAATCAGCCCTTGGTCTCCCTAAGCCCAAATAGGCCATTTTCTCCTTAAAAGAAATAGTCCTTAATGGCACTGGTGTTGCTGGCTGTGGTGGAGGCTCATGCCCAGACACTGTTTCCCAGGGGCTGCCTTGGACCAGCGATGTACAAGTCAATGACTGCTGTATCCTTCTGGTGGGACATCTGCCTGCCTTCCTGGAGAGCTCATGGCTGTTGATTTGCCACCAGCCAGTACACAAGGCAAGCAGCTGTTACTGGAGCCATGCGGCAGAAAGTGGTTGTCCTCCCTGCTGCAAGGTGCGACAGCCCACCCACCCCTCTGCCCTCCCAGCAGGGCAATGGAGAAGGCAAAGTTAGCAACTTCTCCCACTTTTTTTAAATACAGGGAACACAGATGGAAAGATGGTTTTGCCGTGTCGTCTCCCATTGGTGTTGAACAATTGGTTTTATAGCTGAAATTTGTCTGCAAAGGACTAGGATAAGCTGTGCCATGTTGTTGATGTGCCGACACTGTGGTGGCAATGCATCCGTTTGCCACAGAGCTTTAGGTACTGGGGCCAGTTGGAAACAAGAAAGAGGTGATCCCTAGGGTACTTCAGGCAGATAAATGCAAGTAGAGAAACTGAAGCACGGGGCTTCAACAGCTGCTCCAACAGTGTAGTTACTACTTCTGACCAGGTGTCTTGTGTCTGTGCCAAAAAGCATTAGGTACTTATGTCCTTAGCACCACATAACATAAAAGGACAAACTTCCGTCTAGTTTGGGCCTGCAATGAGACTGAGCTCTTTGAAGGCCTCCAACCATCTACCTATGCAACTCTGATACTGAAATACCTAAGGGACGCTGAGGTTTTGTCCTTTTCCTTGGCATGACAAGACGATTAGCAGTGACCCTGAGAGATTTCCCATCATCCTTGGCTTGGAAGACAGCTTTGTATCTTCTTGGTGAGAGTTTGTTCTGTGTCTTTTTTAGTTTTATCTGCACAAAAATATTAAGGACAAAATAAAAGTAGTAAAGCCTGAGATGGTAAAGTCTGGATAGACAAAAATGGGGTAACACTACTACATCCCTGTTAGAAGCCAGTGAGTGGTTTAGTCTTTGAAGAGTTACCCCTATATGTGCTAAAGAAACCATAAAAGATGTGACACAAGGCATAGATTCTAGCAAAACAGTTGTTGAGATGTGTTGGAAATGTCAGCTAAAAAAAGCCTCCTTAACCATCTTAATATATATAAAAAGGCAATCTACAATTTGGCATGACATATGCATATGTATATAAAGTATGTGACAAAATACAGCTGTACCACAACATTTTAGTCAGCAAGGGTAAGGCTTTCTTATTCTGTTTGTTTTCCAGGTCACAGGGTCTGTGATAATTTCATTAGCTGCTGAAACATATCTTTACTGTGTTCCAAGGACAATGTTAAGTGCACAGGACTCCTGTTATTGGCAGTGAAAATTAATATCTAGGACATTTCAATAGGATCTGAACATTTCACTACAAGAGCATGGCAAAGGAATGAGCGTAGAGCTAAATGGAATTTAGGAGAGGGGATTTCATTCCATTTTCTGGTGTAAGGAAATCACTTTATTCTGACCACTTACCGCTGGTACCTATTCACTGTTACTACAGCACTGAAACTGAGGAGAGACAAGTGATTTAATCTGCTGCTGACAGCCAGTAGATCTGGGCTCCCCATACAGTCAGGGAAGAGAAATAGTCTTTTATGGAAAGAGCTGGCCAGAACATGGCCATCACTCAGGGGTCTTGCATGACTCCCTGGGCTGGCCACTGGAAATGCAGGTAGCTACAGAAATGCTGACCCAGAAATAATAAGCTAAAACGTGAGGAAAAGGTGAAGAGTGCTCAGATTCCTAAATCCACCTCTCCTGGTCCTGACTGCCCAGGGATCACTCCATCAGGTCACCCTGCCCCTAGGGACTAAAGCTGGTTATGCTTGGGAGAGAGATATTACAGCTCAGCATGCTGTTTGGCTCAAGGTACGTTTTAGTATTGCTAATCAAGGGGACAAAAATGTATGACATAACATTGTGTCCTTTCACAACACAATCCGAATCAAACCCTCTCTTTATTGCCCAAGGAAGGGGAGGGGTGGGGTACCCCAGGACACAGATACAACAGACTAATATGCAGATTAGCTTTTAAGAACATACTGGATTATAAGAAAAAGGAAGATGAAAAGTAAGGAGAAGGAGTATAAAGAAGAAGAAATAAAGAAACTCTGTGTTGGTGGTGGAGGACAGAGTTGCGTTGCCCAGCCACGTGTGACCCGGCTATTTGTCACGACAGATATCTCGAGGCACAATGCAGAAGTGGTGAGAAACCATCAAACAGAAGAAAGTGGTTCTGTGGAGCTCAGGAACGCCGTGAAGGCGTACAGCTTCAGTGAAAGGATATTTTGGCACTTTGACACAAGAACCATAGAGTCACATTTCCCAGCTTGGTGACCTTGCAGAGCACTGTCTGCATTGTGAGAAAGAAAATGTGCTCATTTTAGCTGTTGCCACTGCATGGGCAAAATATTATTATTATTATTGCTGAATTACTTCACAATTAACCAAATATTAAAATGCAGTAGATCACCCCCCATTTCCCCACCAAGAGATATGATGGTGTTTCTTTCTCTCTCTCCCCATCTCTCTTTCTTATTTTTAATCAGTTTCATTTTTAAACAGATGCAGAGGTGGTTGTGTGAGTCAGACCAGCAGTGCTCAACCTTGCAAAGGAACTCGGTGGTTTTAATGTTTTGTCAGTTGTAATCAATGAGAGCAGATCTGATGCTTTTAAATTCCTGTCTGAGGTTTCGTTCCATTCACCCTGTGAAGCACAGGAGTTACACTTGCAGCACGTAACTCTGCAGTGATGAAGGACCAAATGGCCGACTAGGCAGGGGACCCTGTTATATTCCCATGTTCACACACACACATGCACACCTTCATGCCCGTGCTGCTCTGAAAGGAAAAAAAAAATCAACAAAGCCTACTGCCAGGGGAGACTTTGCCAACCTGCTACTTACCTGTGAAAATGAACTACCTAGATTAATTACCTGACAAAGGCTGGACCACAGCTGTCAGCTCAAAAGAGTGGTGTGTCAACGAGAAACTGAACTGGAGACATGCTGGAAGGGCTTTGTGTGCACCAGGTTTCTATTTCTTTTTTCTTTTTCTTTTATTCGTTTTTCCTCTTCTTTTTTTTTTCTCCCTGACTTCTGAGATATTTCCCCACTTTTGCCATCACTTATTATTCGCCTTGCAGTTGTGCCAAGGCTCTGTGGTCCTGGGGCATGCCCACGCTGGGATAAAACTTGCACAGGCATGGAGCAAGAGCACTGCCAATCACAAGGCTATGCAATTAGAACAGAATTGGGCATACTAACGAGGTGGCTGCAATATTAACCACTGCCACCAGTATCACACGGATGGTGGTTAAAATGGTGGTAGCTGCATGAGCTTTGTACTCTTCCCGATTCCCTTGGAGGACTCAGAAGTGGTACCAAGAGTGGGCAGTGTCTCTCCTGGTGTACTCTGGTCAGACGCCTTCCGTGCTCGTGCTGCTGAGTGCAGGGTCAGCTGCTATCAGGGCTTGGCACGGGCGCAGGATCGGTGCTGGCCGTAGCAGGGCTGTCCTCCCGTATTGCCCAGGTCTAAAACTAGGCACTATGCGGAGTGAAGGGATGGGCAGGACAGTGCTAGTCCCGTGATAGGCTTGACCATAAAATGAAGTAAAACAGTACTTTGACCCTCACCTGTCTGAAGGAAATCACATGTATGGCTTCATCAAAACGTTCCCATTTTACAGAATGGAAACTGAGGCAGGGGCTGATGGCATGCCTGGCATCAGGCTGCAGGGGATCCGGGAAAGGGGCAGAAACTCGGCCCAAACCCCTGAGTCTTCACCCACTCCCTGCACTGCCTGCCTGTCTGACTCACAAATGCTTTTTTGTGCTAATCTGACCACAGTGAAAACAACACTAAGAGATGCTGCAGTTTGAAGCCTATATACAGACTTGGGAAGGGTCCTGATGCTGTGGTTGAAATATTTGCAGTGCGGGCAAGGGCGATCTAGAGTCAGCAGTGAGTGCATAAATCACTGCTCAGCCTGGAGCCGCCTGAACTGCTCCCCCATCCGTTACACCTCCAGTTGTTTGCAAAGCCTTTCTCCACCCAGGGGGAATTTTCAGTCAGATGCATGTAGAAATTCTCAGATTAATTTGATTTTTGGGGGGAGGCAGGGGGATTTAAGCAAGGGGTTTTTTTGTTTGTGTTTGTTTCTCCCCTCCGAGCTGCCTTTCATTGTGCATTTACTAGTTCTGGAAGACAACACCCTGCTGACACTTAGAGAAGCATCAGTGAATAAAGTCTGTTGTACAGGCTGCAAAGCCATCTGGACTTTCTGCTGAAAAGGTTGGACATGGTTTTAGGCAAGATTTTATCACGTCTGAAAAAAACCTTCTGCACTCAGTACCTCTTCCAAGGTTAATGTCAGATATTTTTTTTCTTTTGTCGGTTGCAAAACAAAAAAATTGACAAACAGTTGGAAGGCAGTAAGGGTGGAGATATAAATCTCTAGAGGAAGCTTTGTCAAAGGTAGTGGAGTATAAACAAAAAATAAATTAGTTTTGGTGTTATCAGAAACTGGACAGACTTCGATTTGTATAATAGTTTGTCTGGGTTTCCAGACCACCTAGACAATGCTTCTGTGAGGCGAAGCACCGATTCAGTCGACAGAAGAGGTGGGGGAAATGGTTAAACACAAAATCGCAGGAGGAGAAGGGACGAAGAAAGACAAGAAGACAAAGGTGCAATGACAGACAGCCTTGAAATCCTCTGCTTTTTTGCATTTATTGGTTTCAGGGGCTCGAAGCGGCATGTCTTACCTTGCTTTCAATATTAGTCAGCTCCTGAGTCCAAGAATTTTGTGCAGCCCTTGTGTGCTGCAACCCACTCCAGGTTTTGGCAGGACAGTTTTGTAGACTGAAAAGACCAGTGCAAGTCTTCTGTGCCAGCTCCTCCTTGCTGAGGAGCCCTGTGAGCAGAGCAGGAGAGAGAGATGTGCTGGATGTAATTTACTGGAGTGCCCTTTAGGTTATGTGCATCTTAGCAAGGGAGCTAACATCCAGCAATTACCTTATAAACACAGATTGGTGACACAGTTTTATATATTCTGAGAGCTGGGTATGAAGCTGCTTATTCCTCTTTTCTCTCTGGAATTTCTGTTTGAATTTTGGGAGATTCTTTCTTACCCCATGGCTGTACACGGAAACCCAGACATGTAATGCCAGACACTTTAGAGATCCTTAGAGGTATCCTTCCAGAGGTATGGTGTGCTGATAAAAGAAATTTATTCATATTTGAATTATGTCTTTTTTTTTTTTTTTTTGCTGTAAGGGAAGAATTGCACATTGTGTTTCTTGTCTTTGACGCTGACTTACATGAGCAAAATATTAAAGCTGACTGTCTCTCAATTTAATCATCAATTATATAGTAATAAATATATTTACCTATCTGACATGTTTTTTTAGGGTTTGATCAATTTTCTGGTAAACTGATTTGAGATTTCTGTGTAAATAGTTAGATAAATAGAAATAATTTATTTTTAATTTAATTGCTGGGTTTATCCATTTATTATTTGTCCTTTTTTTCCTAAGAATCTCTTCTTTTATTGCCCGCAGTAAATAAATCTGTTCAAGAAACTTTCCCACGATGAGGAAGTTTTCTTAAGAGATTGTATTTGCCATAAGAAATCTGAGCTGTAAGTGAAAGCTGTAACATCGCACTTACCTGCGGGCAGATCCTTCCCGCCCTTCTCAGAGGTGTAGTCCCAAGGGAAGGTCATCCCGTGGAGGACAGCCCACACAGTGCCACTCCGCAGTCTCCTGGCCTCATGCTTCCCTGGGTGGTTGCTTAAAGACAAGTCTGCTGAGGTAACAGGCTTTGCCCAAGAGTGGAAGAGTTTACAAAGAGTTTAAAAAGGCTGTTCCCAGGTTGTAGGTGTGGACACTTGTTTAGGAGCTTCTTGACTGAAGATGAAGGGGAGGGTGATGGGGAAGCAATGTTTGGTTTTTACAGCACAGGATAAAAGTAATACTGAATTTTTAGCTTCAGATGCAGGTTCTCAGCAGACATAAGATAGTAAAACTCTTTCGTAATTTCAGCAATGTTATGTTAATTGCTTGTGTTTGTCCAGTAAGGGACAGTAAGCCAGGAAGGGACTGGTTTTAGCACTGGCCCCAAGCACACACCAGTCCTAAATGGCTCTTTTGGGTGCCTGAGTGTCAACTGGGATTCATTAGAAGTCGCTGTTCTGCCTCTCCTGGCACGAAGCCACTGTAGATGATGAGAACTGTCCCTGCTAATTACACATTTGAGGAGAAGCCCACAGAAGGGTGAGGTAACATGGAATGTAGATTGCCTTACCACCCTCCCAGCCAACGGAAAGGTTGTTAGCAAGGTTACAGCTGGATTTCGAGAATCATTAGAGCAAATGACAGCAAAATCTTTAACAACAAGAAAGGAAAAAATCCAATGTCTGTGTAGTAATTGCCACGTAGTGTATTATATGCCTTGCTCTGCAGTGATTCAGAAAGTTGAATCGTGCAGTGCCTTGCTGGGATCAGCAGTTCAGAATAGATTAAATTTGTTTTGGACACTGCCTGCACCCTGCTTTATCTAACAAAGCATATGTGTGATGGGGAAGGCTCTTAATAGCACAGCTCCTTAATGAGAACCATAAACACACAGGCGTAGATTTTCAAAGTGATGCTCAAGGGATTTGAGCAAGCATAGCTCTCTCCCTGCTTTGAACATTTACCCAAGAGCTGCTAACTGGTTGGGCTTCAGGAAGAGAGTGGACCTTGAATAGCCAAGAGCATGGCATGTGACGAGGGTTTTGCAACTGCTAGTTTCCAGAGGATATTCGTTTTAATGCACCTAAGAAAGATAAAGTGAGGAAACAGAAAACTGAAAGGACATTTCTCAGATAAAGCACTGATTTTGTTAAAGAGAGATGGTTCATAATATGAATCTAAAATCTAGTTTTTTATAGAAAGCATAAAAGTCTTTTTACAGAGTTGGCCATTCCTGGGGACTGGTGGCTTTACAGAGCTTTTATCTAGTTAAAGAAAACCCATTCGTGATAATTTAATATCTGTAGTGTACAACAGCTTGACACCTGAGGCTTGTCCTAAAGCAGGCACAGGGCTGCAAAGCAAGCACTACTTCATTGTTTTGAATTATTCAGCACTTCCAGCCAACCTTATGTGTGCTTTTGTGGGAAGAAGGCTTTTCGGTTAAGGATCAGTAAAAGAAAAGAAAAAATGCGAACAACCAGCCCCTCCTTTCTGGCATTTGTTAGCAGGTGCAGTATTGACTTCAAGAATGATTCTGCAAAATTGGTATGGACATTCTTCACTACTGGAGCGATAAATGCAGAGCTGTACTCAGAAGAAGCAAGGCTGGAAACTGAGCATGGCCTCCTTTAGGGAACAACTGTTCATGTCGGTGGAAAAGCTTGTTTCCTCTAAATTCATTGAAATGGTACTTATTGGTAGCATCTTTTTAGAGCAAGATGAAAGCAGACAGCAATGAATCAAGCTCAAATAGAGGGGCTCATCTGTTAGCATCCTAACATTAACACACTAATGTGAATTTAAAGATTCTAATTAAACCTACATACAAAATGTTTTCCTACTAAATAGAAAGCTGTACTTTTTGGAGGAGCCGGGGCATTTGGATTTGACAGCATTTCCGTTTTCAATAGTATGCTTATTTTATGTGTTCTATTTTCTTTCAGTCACTCCAGGGGTTTCTGAAAGAAATAAAAAGATACATTGTATTAAGTTTGATTGATTCCCTGTAGTCAGGGGATATATTGAGAAAACAGACTGATTTTTTTCACTGAGCTTGTAGAATAAATTATTGTTTGATCTTTGTACTTCCTACTGTTGCTACAAATTTCTTTTGGGATATTTAACATTGATTAATCTCATTTACGGGATCACATAGTAGTGATCGTACTCAGATAGTAGTACTCGTACAAAGTCAGAAGCTTTTTCATTATAACAGAACTCACATCATAGCTATCAGTTTCTAAATTTGTCCCTCTCTCCCCAGATGCCTCAATAAAACTTGATTCCCCCGATTTCAAATTTGGTGGTTGTGTGAAAAAATTCAAAGTTAATGAAAAAGTTCTGCTAACTTTGGCATAGTACCTCTACTCCAGTCATGACTGAAAATCTCACTGAAGAGGTTTAAAACAAAGTGTACAGGGAGACTTTTGTGTTCCCTAGTAAAAAATTTTCAGATGCAGTGGAGGACTTTCAGCTTGAATTTAGCCACCCAAGAAACATCACACGTGAGAAGCCTACTGCAGCCTTTAATCGTTACTGGAGCATATGCTGGATGTATGAACAATTCATCAAATCTGATAAAAGGGTTTTTAGCAGACCTCACATTACAACAGGGTCAAATCTAAAACCTAAAGAAGTCACTGGGAAACCTCCCAGGCATAAAAGTGCTGAGAACCACCAGAGATAGACCTTAACCAACCCTCCCATTCCACCTTTATGTCATGTTAATTTCTCTGTGCATGCTATATCCTCCCAACCCCAGCACAGGTGGTGGCTATCATTTTTATGAAGCTCTAGGTTTATTGGGGAACCCAAAAAACAAATGGGTGGGAGAAGGAATTTTCTATTCTGACTCTCATTCTAGGGTCTTTTGGGGCATTTTGTCGTTCTTCCATCTGCCGCACAGGAACTACACAGCAGCCAGTGCTGAGATTTAGTAAAAGATCACTAAAGATATAAGCAACAACATGGAGGCCAATATGTTTTGTGGGGCCTGGGAAATTAGCAGAGCAATCAGCCTCCAGCCAGAGTGAGGGGAGGAGAGGGAAGTAGCCAGCAAATGATCGCTCTGAGCCCAGGAGCCCATTGCACAGTCCCGGTGAGTTGGCCAAGTCAGCTGAGGTCAGCTGAACCACTGAGGAGCCTTCATTGAATGCAGCAAATTCCGGACTTTTGACGGTTACAGAAATAAGGAATTTGTTATGCATCATAATGTAGCTAAAACATTTGTAATAGGGCTATGAACAGATGGGGGAACTACTGAAAGTGATTCTTTTCACTGAATCAGTAGGAAAGGTTGATCTTCCCCATCAACCTTGATAAGAAAACTGTGAGGATATTCAGTGTCTGAAGCACGCTATTGTTATTGGAGTTTTCATTAGAAGCTCAGTGTGGGAACGTGTACCCAGCTGCTGCCTGTGCAGCACGTGCCCTGTCTCCTCTGAGAAGCATGAATGAGAATACCTCTGAATCAGGATGTACACAGGATATACGAACACGGTCAGCTGAAATGAAAACATACGCTGGCCCTGAGGGATAAGCCAAAAACAGACATAATGATCAATACTGTAGGAGTAACGATCGGAGAGAAATAATTACTGCACATCTCAAGGAAAGAACCACAATGAATTGCCCGGCAGTGCCTTGTTCTTTGAGTAATACTCCATAAATACCTGTGCATGCTGAAGGAAGGCTGATCTATGAGAGGCTGTGGACTGCAGCCTCCAGTCTGGCTGCAGAATTCCTTGCATGACCCTGCTTGGAGAGATTCACCACCATCAGTGCCATTTGCCTCACATCTCCATTGAGAGGTGGGTAAAAATCATCCACTTTTAGCTCTGGAGAAATGGGACTCATGGCAAAGCAAGCAGTTCCACCGAAGCTGCCAGGAAACAGGGCAAGGAATGAAGCCAGTCTGCAAGCCTGCGACCTGCTGTCCTCCTCATTTCCACAGGTCACCTCCGCCTGTCCATTCCTCTGAGTCCTCATTCAGCCCTTTCCACCGTGCTGGGGGAGCTCCTGGCGACAGGAGTTAAATGGATGCTGGAAGACTGATGGTGGAGGGCAGCCCACAACCCTCAGCTATTTCTCTTCTCAAGGCTGCATCTTGAAGATGATGTAGTACCTGGGAAGAGCCTGACTAATTCATTGGCTCGGGGGTACAATCACTTAGCGATGAATCTCCAACTAGCTACAGCAAACTTATTTACAAGCCTGGGAAAAACTGTGTTGTGTAGCAATTTGCTACACACCCTCACCAGAATCAGCACTTCAGGACTGATACTCTCTGGGCTGTGTTTTCCTCCTCTCCTGTTTAGACAGTGAGAGTTCTCCACAGGAAGAAATACAAACTCCTGCTGTTGACAAGTGTGTGTTCCCCCTCAGCCAGTAAAAAGAACCAGGTGTGCATCTCCTTTTATCTGTGAAGGGAGTTGTGAATTTAATTCAACCCAATCCCCATTTATCGTGTTCAGGGTTTACCCCCCAAATGTCAGTAATTTTCTGGAAAATAAAGTACTTGGGAGACAGGAGAAACAACCTGCTCTCGGTTGCACTCAGACCATGCATGTTGCCTGAATGCCTGATTCCTGTATAGCAGAATATTTCTTCCCATCCATATGCAAATCTAACCTTTTTGATATTTCAACCCTATAAACTCTAAGATAGGATTTCAATAGAAAATGTTTACTAAAGGCTTTCTCCTTTATAATCTATTGATTTTAATATCCTTACTACTCCTGTTGAATGTCAGTTTTACCCTGAAGACTCCCATTGCAAACTCGAACACATTTAATTATTTATACCATTTGGAATATTAGTGCTGAGAAACAACTAAAAGTTTTTGGTTCTGTAGTGGTATGATCTAAAGTTTGATTTTCCTTTGTGAACAACACAAGTAATTTGACATGGTAATCAAGGACAGATGAATACTTCAGACAACACAGTGCAGTTTTAATAGTAATGACATCTATTTTTCATTTTTCCAGCTTTCTTGTACATGTTAAAATATAGCTCATTAAGTACTGCAGGATGTCACAGTCTTTTTTCACAATGAAAAGTTTAGCATTATCTGTTTTCTTTCCCCTGCCAGGCACCTGAGCAAATAACAGTTGCTTCTACCAGTGACAGTAGGCATTCAGGCAACATGCATGGTCTGAGTGCAACAGAGAGCAGATTTACTCCTCGGTGTGGGTCTAGCAGTCTTGTTTGCCTTACTCATATCACTCACTGTATTAGTAAGAGAAAGGAAAGTTTTGATCTCAAAGAAATTGCCTATGAAAGAAATATTGTTTGTACAGAAAGATCGATGTGAGGACCTATGAAAGGTAAGATTTTGACAGCAGACGGACCAAAGCAGGGGGTTTGAAAGAAACTCAGCACCCGGAAGGTCAGTTCTTTCCCAGAGTCATTTTTTTTTCCTCTCAACATACACCCAAAGCTGGCAGGGCCAAGCCCATCCTGCCTGGCCACAGCATAAGCATACTAGAGTTGCCATACTTGCCAGCTGAGCCTTATCTGGATAATCTTAGAGTCAGGCATGCTTCCGCTGGCTTCAGTGGCATTACGTATCAGATCCCAGTTTTCCAAGGGGATTAAACCAGTAAGAGTAAGACCCTCCTAGGTCCAGCACTCAAGTGACATTTGCGTAGTTATTGTCCCGTGTGCCTTGGTAAAAATTCTCAGAGTTCTGACTGTCCATGTCTTTTTATTTTCTCCTGCTGTGTCCCCCTGCCCCAAGCTGCCATTTCTCTGCCACTACATGATCAGTGCAATTCCATGCACCTCTATTAATTACACTGAATTTCTCTTTCACAGGAAAGGCTTCTGCTCTTCTTTTTCCCTCTGCTTCTGAGATTTTCACTTTTTCTACTACCAAACATATTCGTTCAGAAGCTGCCAAGATGTATTTGGCTCTTGTATTTACTCCAGATGGAGACTATTATTTTCACTCATATCTGGCAGTAGGAACTATGGTATCACCAAACACAACTTTTCTCTGAGATTCTTTTGATAATAAAGAGTAACAAAAGAATGGTTCCTTTTGTATATGGTTTTTAAGTTATTTCTGATGGCAGATAACATAGTCTAACCTGTGTCCCAAAAGTTCAACAAGGCTCACAGTGGCCATCGGTAATTGGTTTTTCTGGTTTATATGCCATCAGGAATGATAATCTGGATATGGATCTTTTAGTAGCCTAGGATTACTGTCCAATAGTAAAGCAAGGAAATCTATGAGATTAAATCTATGGTTCCAAACTGAGCAGGATTAAATGTACCAACTCTTATCTCCACTGTATCTGTCCTCTATGTATTAGATTTGTTTGTAACCAGTTTTGTCTTTGTAAAAACACTGAAATTCAGTCTAAAGACTATATAGGTAGAAATGCTGACACTGATTTTAGTGCACATGAATGGATCAGTGCAAATAGCTGGTGTGTGTTAGAGGGGAAGGCAGAACTCTACACTTCTTGTAACTTATGGATGTAGGTCAGGAAAACAACACCATACCCAGCTCTGCCATCAGGCCAGCTTTCAGGGGTGGGTTATTCAAGGCCCTGCAATTACACTGCATTACGTGCATCAGTTCTCAGGGTATCAAATCTCTTACAGGGCTGAGCCATGCATCTATTGACTTCTTGTCTTTCTCCATCTGCAAACATAGACTGCCCTTTTCCTCCCTTCCATTGTACTTTGGAATATGCATTTGGAAACTTGGGGCAACATGACAGCCTGCAAATGATCTCTCAGATTAGACACTATGTTTATGTGTTTTTTTCCTGCATCCTATGTGTGTTCATGTATGTCAGCTCTTTCCTTCTATTAATTTCACTGGCATCCTTTTAGGAAATGGATTCAAGATGAAAAATACGTGCCTGACTTATTTTAGCTAAGAAGCTTTGCATTTAATGGATTTGCTGTTCTTTAATGTCCCAGGTCACTCCTTGAGATCAGCAAATGCTGAATTCCTTATCGTCCCTAAATGTTATCTGAAGTCATGTTGTTATTTTGCCTTTAGTGAGTCTCTTTACTCTCTGGCTTTGGAACCTACTGCCAAATGAAGTAAAGAACTGACTGTGGGGATTTCTAAATCCGAAGTTTAAAGTTATTTGTTCTATTTAGCATTTTTAAAACGATTCTTTTAGGAATTGTATGTGCCTCTAAGCTAATTAACTCTTAATGAACACAAAATGCCTTGGGATGCAGATTTGGAGGGTACGCTAGAAATGCAGGCATGGATTGGACTGCAGTACTGCAGGAGATGAAACAAACCTGTGATTTGATTCTTTTTTTAAATGATGGTGCAGATAGTTTTATTGAGATACCCTTTTTTTTCCCTTTCTTTCTTTCTTTCTTTCTTTCTTTCTTCCTTTCTTTCTTTCTTTCTTTCTTTCTTTCTTTCTTTCTTTCTTTCTTTCTTTCTTTCTTTCTTTCTTTCTTTCTTTCTTTCTTGTCTAAATAAAGTTGATCAGATTTTCAGTCCACCATATGGGACCCAGTTATATCAGTCCTGCAAATACACTTTAGTTTGCCGTTATGGATGAAGTCACTCTTCAGTAGGGAAAACAAGTTTAGAAACAAACTTTCATATTATGAAAGACAGGCAGTGTTCCAGCACTGAGCACTTCACCAGAGCATCAGGAAATCAGAACACCTGGCTGTGCCCAGCTCCATGCTATTCCCCTGGACCAGTCCCTCACCCTTTTAGTGCCTTCATTCATTCATCTGTAAAGTGACTATAATTGCATTTATATCACAAGGGTGCCTTGATGCTTGACAAATGAGAATTGACCCAAAATTCATCCTTCAGAAGCACTGTATGAGCAATACTTCGCTCACATGGTGGTTGTGGACAATTAGATTAGAAGAGGTATAAACGCAGTGAAATTGAAATTCCATTTAGGAACTGTCAACCTGTTCTTGATAATTTTTCTTAGTTTTCATCTAATTCTATTGTAGAATTTTGCATGCATCTCCAAGAAAGTGTTTGAATGCCTCTTTCCTTCTTTTGCAACAAGCCAGGGTATTTTATTCCGTGTTATATTAAACTGTCTTTTTGGGTAACTGGTTTCTTCCCAGAGCAATACCTTAGAAAGCTGCATTTAGCAAAACAAAGAAAAAATATTGTGTCAAAGAAATCTTACCTTTACATATTTGAGCAATTACTATCACTTACAAGGACCGTACATGGGAAAAAAATCTTGTTTTTTGAAAAACGCAGTTGCCTAATTGTTGCTATGTTTTATTTAATGGGATTTCTTATATTTGCTATAATAATCTTTAAAAATTAAGCTGACTTTCTGCAACAAACTGTAGAAACATATGGTGTACAGCCTGCAGAGGCTCTCAGTGACAGTAGTATTACTGATTATATTTGTGAATTAGAATCTGCTTTCCTCTGAAAAATAGCTCTGTATTGTCCCAATTTAAAATACTGTGGTTTTGCCAACATGTTTTCATCACCATTAATAGTTCTGGGAGAAAAAGAAGGGATATGATGGTCTTAAATACATTCCTTACTTTTGCATGGTTGTGGAGCTTTCAAGGTGAGGGAGACTGAATATTAGTCTCAGCCTCTCCTCCATGTGTGCCATGAACCCATTTAAAGAAATCAGATTAATTCAAGGGGGCCTGTTTTACCAGGGCCTCCTCCCAGGTAACTTAGCCCAACACCAGGAGAAAAACTGGAATTGTTGCTTGACTGAGCCACTCTTGGTAGCAAAGGCTTGATCACTCAGGGCTAACCAGATTACAGGATGTCAGGAGGTCTCCTGTCAGCACCCCAGAGTAAACTCCAGCCTCCAGGAAATGCTCCCAGAAGTATTGGTAGGTACAGCTTGGTTTCCCACACAAAATCATATGGCTCAAATTAAAAAAAAAAAATCCTTTGGATCTTACTTTTTTTATGTTCAGACTTGCAAAGTACTTTAAGAATAACTCATGCTCACAAACAGTGTTCCTCTGACTTATCTCTAATGTATGCTTGAAAGGCTCTGTGCCAAACAAAGTGCAGAGATTAAGTAAATGAAAAGATACTAAACATTGCAGCAGGGAAACGGTCCAAGCAGTGGTGTTCTCAGGAGCTCCAAAGCTGGTTTAGGGTCACATTAATCCATAGACAGTCTGGAGAATTCATTTGTTAGACCTTGCTTGGCTTTGGTAACTGGTTTCCTGAGGCTCTCCGTGGTGATTGGACTCACTCAGACCTGAGGGTTCTAACCAAACAGTCTCTAGAGCTCAGTCCACAGTAAAATTTGACCTTTCAACAAAGCTGCCATGCTCAGGAGGAGACCTGGCAGACCAGTCCCCCGGCACTATCGCACAGCAGTGAACTCGTGCAAGCAACATCTTTGGTAGGTTCTGCAAGCAGAGGTTCCCCTTCCCTTTCTCCCAGTGGCTGTTGATGTAGAAGCAAGACAGACAGACCATGGCACTCCTCTGACAGCATTAAACATAGCCCACATTCCTCAGCTGATCATTTTACCTTAGTAGCAGTGCATACTTAAACACTCACCTTGAATGAAGAAATAGGTGGTCCTTAGCTGTAAGTTAGGCCTCAGCTCAGCTCTCAGGTTTCAGTAGGCTAGTGGCAATTTTCAGTGGACTCAAGGAAAAGAGTGGTTTGGTGGGATACATGCTCACCACTTCAGCTCACTACAATAAAATGCTTTAGGGACCAACAAATTTTCTGTGAAGGGATCCTGGACCAATGTCTAGGAGGTTGAAAAAAAGTCAGCTTTGAAATTTTCTCCCTTTACCACTAATCATACTCAATACGGATCTCTAGCTTTAATTTAATTAATTTGGCTGTTTCTGAGGGTGATGCCGGTAGTTGGCAGAGAGATGCTCCTTTTATCTTTGCTCGGGTAGGTAGTGTCTAATTCTAAAAGGGACCTCTCAGTAGCTGACAACAGGTGACTAATCTGCAGAAATGCCCAGGTTCCTCAATCAAAGAAGTGAAAAAATTCTTTCTGACTGTGTCTTTCAGGATTTTGCCGACTCCGTATACCAAATGGTTGCACAGAAGTTCCAGGAGCTGACAGACAATTTCACTTCCATGCATGCACGCCACAAAACTCTTGCAGGCATTGTGATGACCAAAGGTAAGATAGCCTCTCATTTATTTTCCTCTGGCATTTTTCGTGACTAAGTAATACATTATTTACCTGGTCCGCAGTATAGAAGGATGCCTTTACTCCCACACAGAAAAAAAAATAGTAATGCAGAGAAAAGAAGCATTAAATATTTAAACCGCAAGTAAGTCCACACAAAAAATATTGGCAACAGAAGTAAAGATTTCTTCATAAATATGTCCCTACATCTCTTTTTTTACAGGACAAAATGCAGACCTGTCTGATTTTATATTTCCTAATAGATGGGGTTATTTTAGTTATCAATAAAAAGTTGTATTATTTGTTAATTGCTTTTTTAGATCTGGAAACACCAAGTTCTTGTTGTATAAGGCTACCATAAACCTTGGTTTAGACTGACAACTAAAGCAAATCTCAGCCTGTTTCCTTTCCAATCAAAAGAAACAAACCCAGAGCATGCGTAGTTTTATCTCTGCTCTGCTCTAACCCTGGGAAATACTTATACTTATCACCAGGGACAAAATTTGATATTCACACCTGTTAAGACTTAACTGATGGACAGATACTGCACAGAAATATTTAGCCCTTTGATGAAACTATTGCATAGATGGTGTTTCTTTCTTTGTGAGCATACCTCGGTATTTACAGGAATGTCATTCTCACTCAGATGCATGGAGCAGTGGATTGAGTTTAGAATGAGAGGATAAGCTCAGAGGGGAAAGGCATGTATAATTCATCCAGGCTTGTCTTACCCCTTCCTTTCAACAATTACATTAGCTAGATTCAATTGGGACAGTTGTGAATATTGCAAGGCAGTGGGATGGAGACAGGATTATCTGCTGGATCTTTTCCAACCACAGAACCTAAACACAGCTAAGAGTTCTGTGCAGAGTAACTTATTCTTCTCCTTTCTGATGTGAAAAGAGTAAGCTATCCTTTCCTGAAATTCGAAGTACAGAAGTTGACCTAAAAGTCTTTTAGACCTCTGGTTGAAACCAAAGTGCTCCTCCTGAACAGTGTCCATGTTCAATTTTCTTACACTCAGCATGTATTTTGCCTGTAACAATTTCATCCCATTCTACCTTACCAAGGTACTCCTCCTGCATTCTTTAGCCCAGGCCCAGACCTGTTTTAAAAAGCATGATGCAGTCAATGCCGCCTCTTTGCTGTACAACCAAAGAAGCAGTTTAAAACCCCACACCATATGGGAAGAGTCAACTAAAGGAGTCATAACTTCCAAAAGTGTGGCTGCTGAGTGTGTGCAGTGCTGGGGGAGAAAAGGGACACATCCAGACTCCTCTTTGGGAAAGGAGTGAAAGTGTCCTCCTGCTGGGTTTTTTTATGAGTCCCATGCCCTTAGTGGGGTTTTGCACGTTTTTATTTCATATTTCATCTTAGTCAGCATTAAGACAAAGTATAATTTTACTTATGTTCACAAAACATTTCCCTCCAGGCTTTTTTATTAATTCTGAATTCCCTTTTACGATTTCCTTCAATCTGTCAGCCTTCCAATTCGTCAATTTCTTATTGGTTTTGTGGAGCCTAGAAAAGAGACTCACAGATATGAAGTGATTCACAGAAGATGCAGAGCAAGAAACCGCCATATCTTCGTACAATTTCTGGGAAGATCTGAGTTCTTTCCAGCACAAGAACGTCTGCCAACCATGGCAAGATGACTCATTTGCCATTTGTGTCATTATTTTCTGTACTGAAGTTGTAGATTTGCGCTCTGTTCCCCACTGTCATTCCCAGAGGTAGCAAGGATCTTGACAAACTCTGTTCAAAGATGGCACAGACAGGTTTCCACACCAAATACTCAAATAAGTACCAATTTCCTGTGTTTCTAGCATAGAGTTTGGCATTAAAAGCCTTAGATCTCTGGAAACAATTTACTAATGACATCAATGACATCAACAAAAACAAATCTGGTAATGTCTTGTTGCACTTGGTACCATACACACCCATAACAGAAAAAAATAGATTTATTTTTACTTTCATTTCAATTTAATGCCATCCCAACTAGCAACAGATTTATCTGTGCTTGTATGGTTTTCAGACAAAGCTGGTAAAAAGCACAATGTGATTCTGTGATAACTGCTGTTAAGATAATACAAAATCTCTACAGACGAAACAGAAGTGTGCTAGATTGGTTGTTTTTTCCTGAACTCTGACATTTTTTTCTGCCATTTCGGTTTCCCAGGGAAACCAAAGAGAGTTACATTTGGGCACTGTAAATGACTTATGCTGTAGCACCCAGGGCAAATTCCAAAGTATGAGAAAGAAAAAAATGTAGAAAATTATGTTATTGACTGACTGTGAATGTTCCACAGTAATAAATTGCTGGTCAGAATAACAGGCAGTCCAATGTATTTAGATATGCTTGCTCTGAATTGGGATGAAAAGTTGAAATCTCAATGCATTTTAGTGAAATTAAGTTTTCAAAACATTTGATTAGTAGACATCAAGATAACCTTGAAAGAATCTGCCTAGGTAGGATCAAATTATCACACTAGATACCAACTCAGGTGATGTTATCTGATGTAGTATAATAATTAAACATAACAATAATTAAAGAGCTAACATAACAGATCTTCAATTAAACATTTCAAAAGATGGAACAGTTGAAGTAATTTGTTTAACAGTTCTCCAGTTATAATGTATTTGAAATCTGCCGGTCCTCTAACACATTCTGATTTTGTTGAAACACATTCAGAGAAGATTGTTGTATTAAAAATTGTTTGACTGACTTTAGGAAAAATTGTTTAACAAGACATTACATTCAAGTTTTCGTGTATAGCAAGCCATATTCCCACAGAATATCTTCAAGTAGAACAGTGAGTATACTTGTTACTGTAGCATAGCATTAACATGAGGACCTAAGTTTTATTGCAGACTGACTATCCAGAGTCGTTTTCCTGGCTTCTCTGAAGATATGATCAGTTCACGTATGGTAAATTAAGAACATCAGTTCATCTGTGGAAAAGACAGTCTAGATAAAACATGTCAAACACAGACCATCACCTTGGAGCACACATATCCAGGCACGTGACGCATGGAGTTAACTTTCCTCAGAGTGTTTTGCATTTGTGGTTAAAACACAGTTGATAACACTTGGTTGCTGCTGGACAGTGCTGGCAAAGTGTCAAGACTCTCTGTCTCCCAAATCCGTCCCCAGTGAGTAGGCTGGCACTGGGCAAGAAGCTGGGAGGGGACGTAGCCAGGACAGCTGTCCCCAGCTGATGAAGGGGATATTCCATACCATACGACATTGTGCTCAGCAGTAAAGGTTCAAGGAAAGATGGAGAAGAGGGAGATTTTTGGGTTTATGGCATTTGTCTTGCCAGGCGACCATGAACTATCATTATCTCAATCCACAAGTCTTCTCGCCTTCCTTCTATTTTCTTCGAATCCTACAGGAGAGGGGGGTGAACAAGAGGCTGGGTGGGTGTTTGGCTGTTGACCAGGATCAACCAGTTTTTCATTTCAGGGTGTGTAAAAACAATAGCTGGACATACTGTTTCTTGCTGTTACAGATTAAGGTAACCTACCAGCTCCCCCTCTTCCTATGTGACTCTGTGTCTCAGGTGCAATTTGGACATCTTATTTTGACCCACCAGTCTGTTGTACCTTTTTACTGAGAAGTTTGAAGGGAGAAATATTTTTTTTATTATTATCAAGCCACTTCATACAGTTGGAAAGAAAACAAGGGCAAAAAAGCTAATATTTTCTAACACAGCTCAACAAATGCGAAACCACAGCACTCTCACACGTACCTCCATCCCTGACACGTAGAATCACAGAATGTTGGACAGGACAGGAGGCTGAGGAGCCACTGATGAGAAGCAGCTCCTTCAGGGCTTGCTGAAGAGCATGGTCCCACCATGGGTCACTGGGCAGGGCAACCAGCTTTACCGGTACACGTGTCGCAAGAGAAAGCGTGGACAGAGCTGCCTGTTCCCTGGAGCTGGGAGATAGGAAGCCCTAGCCCAGGGCAGCGCAGGGTGGGAAGCAGAGGTGTGAGCTGCACACCAAGTGCTCCCACCTAAAGGCAGGCGGCATTTGCACCACAGGCAGAGTTTGCTTTTCCTAGCTCTGAACAGATATGGGCATACATTTGTGCTCTACCTGAAGTCACTGGATGCAGCAGAGAATTCCTGTCACTCAGTGCAGAGATGATCTATTATTGCTGAGGTCCTCTTTGCAAAAAAATCCTCCATTATCATTACAGACAAAATGAGATGGCTCTTTAAACATTATTTTCCCATTTGTGTTTGACAAACCTTAGCAGTTTAAATACTGATAGGAACTTTTTGTCATGCTTTCTGTTAAAAATGAAGCACTAAGAAGGTTCAGTCCTTTTCACAGGAGCATTGCATGCATAGAAAAGGGTTATGAGTTGATTTCTTACTTTAATTTTCGTTCTTCTGTCTATCTTTTTTTTTTTTAGGCTGACAATCATTTTGATGCTAAAAGCAAACTAGGAGGTCTTCTCAGTTATCTTGTATAAAATAAAGATGAACTGGACAAAAGAGCTCTAAATAGCAATTTCATGCTGTGATAAAAGATGGGAAATTATCATCTGTATCTCATGGAACAGATCTTAATCATTGCTAAGTGGAATAACAGAAAAAAAGTAAAGTTGACAATATGTCCCCATGGATCTTTATAGTCATATTAAGACTCGTAAAGCCTGACATCTAAGTACAATCAGGAACATTAATGGCCAATTGATTTCTGATCCTTAATTTTAACAAGAAATTTGTAAAGTAGTAAAATACAATAGAAAATTCAGGCCCTATGTAGAGTATGAATCTGCTCCATTCCAGGCTGGATTCAAGTAGCCAAACCAGTTAGAGGAACTGTGAGTAATTTACACATTAGTGCCCAGGGCAGGTCCCTTCAAGAAGAAAGTCATGGGAGTAGTTTAGGCTGTCAGGTGCGATTTGCATAGTTAGATGGATGCTAAAAGCCTGGTTCCATTGAGACTCAGTGTTTCAATGAGACTTGAATTCCCGAAATTGAAATTGGGTGCCCAAAGTGTTGACATGTTTTGGAAAATCTCCTGAGGTCTCTTCACCTTCCGTTGCCTGATGCTCTTAAGGACATGGCACAAAGTCATCTGACATTCTTGGAAACATTAGCTACTTCTTATATGTGCCCAGGTTGACACATCACCACAAGATGACAGGTTTTCCCAAAATATTCTGAAATAGGTAAAAAGATATGTAGTTAGAAACCATATATGTCACTCTTTCCCAGAAATCTGTTTTCCTCTGGTTATAAACCTTAAACCAATAATCTTCAGATTCTCTCTAAATAATTTTGAACTCCAGAAGAACATCCCTTTTCCACAGCTGCGTCTCTACTCCAGGGTTTTGTAATGTGGACCTGTAACGAGCAGACTAGAATTCCTGCAGCTCAACAGATTTAGATTTCCAAATTCCAACTCAAAGGACATCTGAGGTTTTGCAGTTAAAACTGTGGCTCCATCAGGTTCATCATTTCTTTTAAAATATGGGTTTATTTCACTGCAAGTAGTCTCTCTACAAGAGCAATGTTGAGTGTTTCTTCATCTTTTCTGTTAAATCAGTGCTAAGGAACAGAAAATAGTTAAAGATATGTTACGTAGAAACAGAAAATATGAGATGTGACACAGCCCTACAGCCTTGCACAGAGTGGGATAAAACAGGTTCAAGGTCGTCTTTCCTGGCCAGATTATATATTTGACACTAAAGAAGACAAAATGCATGCACCAGCTGGGAGTAAGTACAGAACCAGGGCTTCAAGTTTGGAGGTGAGTGCACCAGGCAGCACATCACACGGCCCCTCATTGCTGGTATAGTCTAACCTAACTCTGTTTCTTAGCTGTTTGGTAGCACATATTCAGCAAGAAGAGAGGAAAACACCCCTCTCATATCAGCAGTTTTAGGCACTCTCAAGAGGGAATGACCCAACCTGGGAAGAGAGTTGAGCCCCTATTTTCCACCTGCTGCACAAGCTGTAGGTATCTCCAGACCATCCGACTGGTGCCTTCTCAGCAGTTCCAGCAGCAAACATCTTCTTCCCCACAGTGCCCACTGGTTGTTCTGGTTTCCATTTCAGAGCAGCTAGCTCTTCTGAGGCACTGGGCCTTTTATCCCACACCATTTACTCTCTCTGCAATTTGGGTTCTTGCTGTTTAAAGAATATTTCTGATTGAAACAGTAACCGACACCTCTCAAAACCTGGATGCAGGCAAGGCCCTTACTCTGTGTCACATATAATTGCCTTGGAGACAAGGACGGGTATAATAATTCACATAAGACATGGAAATTAAAAATAAGCACTTCTGTTTCCATCTCTAAGTGTGTGACGCAAAGAGCTGGAAAGTTCAGACTTTCATTCTGCTCTGTGATAAACCAAACTGGAAATTGTCCCAATCTCAATACAAAGAGTGCATCGCACCCTAAAAACATGGAAGAGTAAAGGCTTAGTGACATCAACCATTGCTTTTACTTTACTGACCAGGTAAAACGCATAGGAAGACTTTGTAAATGCAAGTACAGTTGAGGAAAAAAAATTAAGAATAGGTTCCTCCTGTAACTTATCTGCCAAAATCCACATTCAGGATTTTATCCTTTCCCACTGCAATTAAGGATCTCACTAGCATATAAGACTGTCAATTTACTTAATGCTCAGCTATCAGTGGCACAGAATTTATTACAGAAACACAGATATCTGTGCTCAGGACCTGGCAGGAAAAATACAGTTCGGTCCTGTTTTAAAATAAAGAATTATCTGTAAGCCCCTACACAGCTCTGTTCCTGAGGAGAAAAGCAGTGTTCAAACTCTCGAGAGCAAAAGACCCTCAAATAACATTGATTCTGCCACTGTCAATTTAGGTTAAAAAAATAATCCTCGTGTATTTGGTATGGCGATGATGCATGCAGGGGCCAGGGCTGACTGTCCCTCCTGCCCCTCCAGATTCTCAAAGCCCAAGTTGAGGAAAGGAAGGGAAGGAAAAGGTCATTAGTGCTTGCAAGCACAGCACTGTCTCCTTCCACACTCCTCAGAAGCAAAGCTGATGGGATTTCAGCCTTTCCATCCGCTACAGGAAGGAGACAAATGGACCACAGAAGTTAGAACTGGGAAAGACCACTAAGTTATCCTGTCCATTTCCCTGCAAGCACAAGTTTGTTCCCCCTGGTGCGTTCCTGAGTCCTTTTTCCAGACTAGATTTAAATGAATCAATTAGTGATGGGACTTTCAACACTACCTTGGGAAACCTTTCTAGTCTAACAGATCTTGTAGCTAATAATTCTCACCAGTTATTCAGCCTGACTTTCATTTTCTGTGATTTCATCCCAGGTCCTCAGTTGTACTGCTCTAAATTTAGTACTCACCTCTCTTCTCGGGGTTTGTACCCTTCATGTACTCGGAGGCACTTCTACCACTTACATAGATGTCACTTACCAAAGGTTTACATATTTAGTTTTTGTACTTTTTCCTGCTGGGTCACTCTCCTCTCCAGCCCTCAACAGCTTCCCCCCTATTTTCTGATTCACTTCCACTGTGGCAACTCTTCTCCATTCTTTTCTGGACTAGGAAATCCTCTCTGTGAATGAGACCTACTGGTAAGGCCTGCATAGAAGGCAAGAGTCCTTTTTCAGGCATCCGATGAAGTGATCAAGCAGTTCAAAACTGGCTTGTGTCAGAAAGGGATTTTTCTTCCAGAGGAACTGGATTTGAAATTTATTCACAAAGAAACACCCCATGGTACTGGGAGAAGTTTGCACTGTCTGGCTGTGAAAGGAAAGCCACGTCTGCTCTCAGACAATACCCTGCACAGAGGGACCGGAGATCAGGGTAGAGAGGACTGCACTGCTGCCCCTGCTCATTCTCTGACAAACATGAAGAGCACTGCAGAGAATAGCCTTCCCGAGGCAGCGTGGTCAGAGGCAGGGTTACCCAACACACTAACAAAGGAAGAAAACACAAGGCTTTCAGAAGCTCCCTCTACGCCCTCTCTTCCCACAGAAATACAATATGTTACTTTCACATAACCCACAGTTTGACGTCAGGGAAAGAAATCCCTGCGCAACTCCAGCATTTCAAAGTCTACATTCCATTTATACTCCTAAAAATCTTTAACCTCACCGTTAGCAATTTCTTTATTCCTAATACATACTAGCTGTGTATTTGTCTTTCAGACTTCTGCTATTACATTTCATCAGCCTGTAACACACTTCTTCCTTCCCGTTTTTTTGGTCAGCCACTTCAAATTAGCTGCTCCTGTCCACCTCAGGGCCACTCCTCAGGACACCCGGTTGTGAGTTATGGGATACACCCATGGTGCTCACTGAAGCCCTAGGCTCCAGTTTGTTACTCAAATGATCACAATAACCACCACTGGTACAGCAGCAACTCAGGGTAAAAATATGAGCTGCAGCACAGTCTTTAAGGCTGGCAGTTAAATGCAGGTTGTTAACAGCTACATGCATACTGTTAATCATGCCTGCTGTACACACTTCTCTTACGGCTACATCCTGGTTTTTTGGAGCATCATGAGCCTGTTTTTGTTCTCCATGCAGAGCTGGGGACAGCAGAGCTCCCCATGACAGGAGTGCATATTCTGCAGTGAAACTGGAGGGCGAGGTACGCATTAAGCATTAACAAACAGGGACAATGGTTTCAACTCCTTTCCAGAGAAACTGTCCTTTTCCTGCTTTTTTCACGGAGGAGAGAAGATGGGGAGAAGAGCACTTCACCTCTTTTGAGAAGTATTTTGCGTGGGACATTGCCCACTCCTGGGGTGGCGAACACAGCCCTCAGCCTAGCAGCGCAGCCCCCGGCAGAGCTCTGCAGAGGCCCAGGGACCTGCCTTGGGGCAGCCGGGTGCGGGACTGTGCCCACAGCATGTCCTGCAGGCAGCTTTTCCAGCATCCATGCCTTTTCATGTCTTGACTATCTTTTCTTATGAAATTAAAGCCATTCTAAGGATGTGGTATTGCTGCCAGTAATGAAGATAACAGAAAATAGTGCGGGAGCTGTCACTGCTATGTAGCATCAAGAAATTTTCCTTCCCTAAACAAACCTGAAATGGAAACCTGAACTTATTCAGCTACGAGTAGAGGGCATTTAAAAAAAAAAAAGTTCCTCTGTGATCAGAGCTCTATTAAGCTGCCTGGAAAATTATTCCAAATACACTTTTTTGTAGATAACAATAGACAATCCTTTTGACTGATTTGTTAAAAAAGGTAAGGAAGGAGCATAAAATTATTGCTTATCAGAGAGAGAGGCAGCACCATTTAAAATAACATGAAATTGTACCCCATGAATTATTCACAAGGGCTGATGTTACACTATCATTATTTCTGGCTTTCCTTTTTACTGCATAGGATTTTGTCAGTTGTCCCCATATGAATAAAAGAGGTGGGGTTTTTTTAATTAATCAAACCTGAATTTTCTGGTTATTTTTTCTAATTTAAAATGAATATGTTCCAAGCAGTGAGTTGTCTTCATGGTGTCATGTTGAAAAAGAAGATCGATTTCATTACCGCCAGCAGGGTCTAAAACATGCAGCGAAATAGACGCTTGCGTACTGACTGGTGTTTCTCTATGTGTTGCGCCAGGTGCTGAGAAGCCGAAGTGTGATCCCAGTTGCATGCTGGCATTAGCAGTTGCACACTCCATCCTGTTCAATGTGAATCAAGCTCACTGAATTTCAGAGAAGTTCTCCAACATACAGCCAGTGTGATTCAGTTTTCTGGTTGCACATAATAGTCAACACCTTTTGCAATTACCTAGAGATTTTGATTTTCCTTTTCCAACACGTAAATGTATGCAGGGCTACAAATTCTGTATTAGGGAAGGTCTTAATGGTCATAGCACAGTAGAAGTGAAAGTAACTTTATTAAAGTCAGTAGAAACATTGATGAGACTAGCCAAAACTCTCTGGTTTTATTGGTAGAGCTGTGTCTCAAAGCAGATGGGTGTAGACAGTTTGCATTTATGGCCGTGACTGACTTCAAAGCACAGCTCATAACTCTAGTCCATAAGATGTCAGCCAGTTCTCCGTATCCAACTTCTTTGCTGAGCAAACCTTCGCATTTTTTCTTGCTTACTGTCTCTTCTGTCAGCATCTTTCTGAATGATTTCTATTGCAAGCTTTGTGGCTGCAAGACTGACGTTTTGGGAGATCACGTAGTGAAGACAGCATTGTTTGCTTTATGTGTGTAATAGCCCAGCTCAAAGCAACATGACCATCCATGAATATATTAACATTATTACAAACAATTATCCTTAATTCTTGTGGGGGTAACAACTGAAAAGATTACCTCAGAAAGTTTGTACGTCAGGAAAAAAAATTTAAAAGGCACTGGATTTGCTTTGTGTGCCGTCTTACGATTTGGGGAGTTTTGATTTTCACGAGGCATTTGGTTACTTACAATGAGAGAAATCTTCCCTCAGGCAGTTGCCTATGGTGTAGAAAGCTGTAATTCTGCTGGCTGTCTACAGGTTTTCAGGGTTCATGAAGAGAAGCTGGCAATATTGAGGTGTGATTCAGACTATCCCAAAGTGAATATCTAAAATAGGCCAGATGAATCACCTCCCAGGAAAGTTCCTCTCCTTTGACTATAAAGAGAGTCTGCAGCAATTAGCTCAGCTACAGACATCTAAACTAGTTATCCAGAGTAGCTGAAATGAATCCCACCGCTGGTGTCAGCAAACTGACAAAACCCATAGTAAAACCCATTTTCTTTTCAATGGCTCAGCTATGACGTGAAAGTCTGGACTATCACTGACAAGCAAAAAATGAACATTAGGGGGGTCGACGTACCCCCTGCCTGGCTGTGAGAGGAGACCCTGCCTGCTAGACCCCGAGGGGAGCTCAGACTCTCAGTAAGGCACCAGAAAGACTCATTACCTTGCCAGTTCATTAGACTGAATCTGTGATCAAAGACGGTGTGTCATTTATGGGTACATTTTTGTTCTATAATGCAACTAATTAATTGGCAGAATTTTTGAAAATAAAATGTGGCGAATTCCCTTCCCATGCTCGCAGCTGTCCCCGTCAACACCGCATTAGCCAGGACCCAGCTGGTATGTTGACACAGCTCCCCAGTTTCCTTTCCCCTGCTCCATTTCCTTTTCAAATTGAAAGATATTAGGAGTCTTTAGGCAAATAATAGAAACTTAAAGCAGGTGCCTGTTATAAATCGTTCACTAGTTACTTTTAACCTAATGGGTCCTCAAACATTACTTCACAGAAGTCGACAAGTGAAAGAAATGCCTGATGAACTCCAACAATCAGTGGGTCAGGAGTTAAGGTCGTAATAATGTCGCCCATTTCTTCTTGCTTGTCAAATTACCTGAACACACATCCCTGGGTCTTTCATCTGAGATTGGGCCCTCTCAGTAAGGACATGGGTCTTTCCAAGAGCAGTCCTTGTCTAGGATCATACCCCTAAGCAGGGAAGGTGGCATATGGCTGGTGGTGCCAGGTTGGGGCTCGTTTACGGTTTTGCCAGACCCAGTGCTATAGCTTTCCTAGGCAAAACATGATGATGTGCTTGGTCTAGATCTGCCACCTGTCTGAGGTTAAATTAATCAATGTTTAGGAGGTAGCTTGACATTCATAAATAGAAATCACTTGAGAAACTTGAAGTATTCTGCAGGCAAAATAAAATAGGAAGTAAACATTAATAACAAGAGTTAGTAATGACTGTTTTTTATGCAAAATAGACCAAAGTACAGAAGTGTCTATTAATTCTGAGTCACTGCAGCAAGTATCTAGGCTCAGGAGTTGAAAATGTTGCCTAAAATGCCAGTGTGATCAGTCAATGTTAAAATTTGCCTTCATCATCTAGGCGTCACATGTCTTATTCTCAGGGACAAATCCCTCCTATGTTCACTGGAAATAATATCAAGCATTCCACAGGGAATAAACCTCCAATTCTATGTATGTACAAAACAAGGCATGCAAGAGGACAATCTGTTAGCATATATGCTCCTGAACACACCAGGCAACTGTCAGGTTGTTGGAAGTGTTTCTCATCATGCTGGGTGCCCTCACATGCAGCACTGAACGGTGCTACATTGGTCACAGATCACTTTCCCCATTTGGATCCCCAGTGAGGTGTAAATATTTCAGAGCTAATGCATAAGTCATGTACACCTGTGTTTCTGAGTGCCGTAGTAGTGAGACATAACTCTTGGGTATTTCTGAGCATGGAGGAACATGTATTGTTTTCTGTCATTGCAAATGGAAAATACACGGAGATTTTTAATATTTAACACTCAGATCAGTTCTGCAAATTCTTGGAAATCATTGTCTCCAGCCCCCAGTAACATCTAATATATACTTACAAATATCTGAAGGGTGGGTGTCAGGAGGATGGGGCCAAACTCTTTTCAGTAGGGCCCAGCGACAGGACAAGGGGCAATGGGCACAAACTGAAGCACAGGAAGTTCCGTCTGAACATGAGGAAGAACTTCTTCCCTCTGAGGGTGATGGAGCACTGGAACAGGCTGCCCAGGGAGGTTGTGGAGTCTCCTTCTCTGGAGATATTCAAGACCCGCCTGGACAAGGTCCTGTGCAGCCTGCTGTAGGTGACTCTGCTTTGGCAGGAGAGTTGGAGTAGATGACCCACAGAGGTCCCTTCCAACCCCTACCATTCTGTGATTCTGTGATTCTCTGATTCTAAGTGATGTTCTGCAAACACGTGCACTGTGCCAGGACTGGCAGACGCCCCGGGCTATGTCTACACGTGACTACCTAATGGGGCCCCGTATCACTGAAAGCCAACATATGGAGTTAATTCACCCAAAAATGAACACCCCAAGTGCACTTGCTGTTACTCTGCAGGTGGACATTGTGATGGCAAACAACATCAAAGGGATCCATATTATTGCTGCATCAATAGGTGTTGGGTGCCTTTGTGTTTCATTTATGGATAAATCCAGACCTCACCGAAAATCCTGAGTGTCTTCATTGTCTTGCACTCATACTAGAAGAGACCAAGTGTTAAACTTATTTGTAGATAAAATGTTTGAAATAATAAAAGGCATCACACCGTGCACTGCAGTGATTGGGAGGGATAAGTAGGGTATAGCTCCTGGAGAGCAGGAGAGCAGGATAGCTTCCCCAGACAGTTTGCTCAGTATTTGCAGAGCCTCGTGCTTTGACTGCCAGGTGGAGGGGAGAGGGGGAGGCACATTAGGGGTATGCTAATGTAAGGAGAAGGAAGCAGTCAGTCTCACTGCCCTAAGAAGGAGTATTGGTGGAGGTCCTCTGGTGCAGGGTGGCAGGCAGAGAGGCTCATGGGTTTCTGAACAAGGGAATTGCCTCCTGGTGTACCTCTGCTGCACTGAGGAAAATAAGACTCTGTATACACGAGTAAATAAATAAAAAAGAACCAAAAAATAGCTGATTCTTGTCATGAACGTTCCAACCAAGGGAAATACTATATACTGCTCAGGAAAGTATACACTACTTTTTGAGATGCGGAGTGGGACTCAAACACCTCTGTTGCAGGCAGTGCCTCATGAAATGTTTGGTATTAGTCCATGTGAAGGACACAGTTAACTAGACGGACATGTGTCTGATCTAAAATATCTATTATTTTTCTCATTAAAGCAGTGACCCTAAAGTAAAGGGACATCAAAGCAATTCTAATGTACAAAGTACATCCTTCCCTTTCTTTGCAGGGAAGAAGCCATTTTTCCACCTCAACTTTTAATAAAAGTTTTTGTAAACTTTTATATAAAACTGGAATAAACACAAACACTTTGTAATTGCATTTCTCCGCTGCATTTTCCCCTGTGCTCCGGTCTTCATCTTTAGGGTTTGCTAAAATGCCAGCTTTTTTTTTTTTTTTTTAATACTCCCAAGCACTCTGTTAGGGCCACATTCCTAGTAACAAATAGAGATTAAACTTCCAGCACAGGCGTACAGTGACATGTACTTTGTCACGAATACCTATAACAGCTTCTGTCTGAGACTGTCACCACCAGGGGCTCAGATGTGATTAACTGAACTTTTTACAATACTTGTACCACTGCTACAAATTTCACAATGCCGCAATGCCACAATACTACTAAACCTTTTGGACTACTGATACAGCTATCACATTGATATAGGCATGAAATAATGTTGGTATCGTTTGCTATTATATACATTAAGCATGGCAGCTGTGCTGTAGCATGTCATCCATCACCAGTCCCAGTGCTGTGTGGAGATTATGAAGTATCATTGGTCCTATTTACAAACTGGGACATCACTGGCAGCACCAGCCCTTTATGTTTGAAATATACTTTCCTTCTCCATTCAGCTATTTTCTCATATCACACCAATGGATCTTATGAGAGAACACGGCCACAGGCATGGTGCTTTCAACTCAGAAAATCTCTGCAATTTCTTGGGTTTTGTGCCACTCAATAAGCTTTATCATAAGAAAAAAGATAATACTGCTGACTCTATAAAATAATTCCTAAGGCTTTTCTACAGCTAAAGTGACATCACAGAAACAGCACCACCATGGCCTGTAGTGAGATTGCTTCCATTCCTCCTATGGGTACTTGCAGCCTCAGGCCTGTCTTAGTCACTGACTCATCAGACTTCGAGGGCTTGATTTAGCTTCTTAAACATGGGCATCTGTTTCCATTGAGTCACCTTATGGATGTCCATGTGAGACATGTGAGGACAGCACTGAACCTCCTGGACACCCCCACCTCCCTAGAGCAGCAACCAGAGGTTACAGAAGACACCGGTGACATCTCAGGTGACACAACATGGGCACAACCATGCAGTCTGTCTTGTTATACTGTACATGTGTTTGCCTACACTGTTGTGTACAGCTGTCAAACACAGTCCAACATTTTTAGGCTACTTTGTCATACAGAGTCACAGAATCACAGAATCACAGAATGGTAGGGGTTGGAAGGGACCTCTGTGGGTCATCTACTCCAACTCTCCTGCCGAAGCAGGGTCACCTAGAACAGGCTGCACAGCACCTTGTCCAGGCAGGTCTTGAATACAACCAGAGAAGGAGACTCCACAACCTCCCTGGGCAGCCTGTTCCAGTGCTCCATCACCCTCAGAGGGACGAAATTCTTCCTCATGTTCAGACAGAACTTCCTATGCTTCAGTTTGTGCCCGTTGCCCCTTGTCCTGTCACTGGGCACCACTGAAAAGAGCTTGGCCCCATCCTCCTGACACCTACCCTTGAGATATTTGTAAGCATATATTAGGGCCCCTCGCAGCCTTCTCTTCTTCAGGCTGAACAAGCCCAGCGCCCTCAGCCTCTCCTCATAGCAGAGATGCTCCAGTCCCCTCACCATCCTTGTAGCCCTCCTCTGCACTCTCTCCAGTAGCTCCTCATCTTTCTTGAAGTGGGGAGCCCAGAACTGGACACAGTACTCCAGATGGGGCCTCACTAGGGCAGTGTAGAGGTGAAGGAGAACCTCCCTTGACCTGCTGGCCACACTCCTCTTAATGCACCCCAGGATCCCATTAGCTTTCTGTCAGCCAGAAAAGTCCTTTTTCCCAAGAGTTGCTCCTCTTTTCTTTGGTATTCAGAGAGAGGTATCCTGAAACGTGTTGTTCAATAGGAGATTTCAGTTTGGGCTGAGTTCATTCTTAACTGTTCTTTGAAATTGTCCACAGAGCTGAATGAGCTACATTTTAGAGCAAAACCCAAATCCTGTTGAAGTCTGTAAGAATTTTGTCATTGACTCCAAAGAAATCAAGATTTAATCATAGAAAGTGTCTAATCGGACCAAGAAAGGCATGTCTTTCAGTTGCCATCACCATTATCTGGAGAGGCAATGGAGGAACAAAGCTGGTCTCAGTGATGAATGCTCCGCCCTAGGGACCACAGTGGAAAAGGCACCAATGTAGCTGCTCTTGAAATTAAAAGGAAACTGGACTGTCAGATCTGTTTGTTCTCTGAGATTTTTAAAAACCAGCTCCAGAAGTGTTACTTGCATCTTATTTAGTACTTATACTTCAACAGCAATGAAACCTAACATACAGGGAGTGTGTGTTCCCACCAGAAAATGTCTTCCACAGCTCATAAAAACCTGGCCATTTATCAGCACTGCAGGAGATCTTTATTGCCTCCCTACAGCATGTGCTCTCCTATGATGTAGTTATTGATTTAACAAGTAAACTTCATGGCAAGCTTTTATCTTTGAATTAGCAGCAAGACTGAAACAGAGCTCTTATTATTCTAATAACAGAGAGATGTGAGATTCCTGCATATTCCAAAGGCCATATCATCACCTTTACAAGCATTCCATTAGGGCTGTCTGGGCTGCCACATCAAAGCGTGGACTGTGAGATCTTTAACAATTATGATATCTTACTCACTCCTTGCATATTCAAAACCGTTCTGTTTTTCTTCCTACAGGTTTGGACATCAGGCAAGCTCAGGTTATTGTGCTGTCATCGGGTACCAAATGTATAAATGGGGAATACATTAACGACCAAGGGCTTGCAGTCAACGACTGCCATGCAGAAATTGTGGCAAGAAGGGCATTTGTTCATTTCCTCTACTCACAGCTGGAGCTGCACTTAAGGTAACTGAATTCTGTTGATATTTGGGGAATGTTCTGCGGCCTTCAGTGGCACAGATTCATCCTGCAGACATTTGAACTGTTTGTTTCTTTATGTTGTTGTTTCTGAGTCTTTGGCTGATGAAGGACCAATTCACTGCACAGAAAAAAGTGAGAGACTGAGATAGTCTAGAATGTTGGGTTATGCGCTCCTTTGCTTCATCTGATTTTCTTTCAGTAGCTATTAGATATGACTCATAAAGTTGGGTTTTATGAAGCCTGATGATTTTGTACAAATCTTTAGGTGCAGGCTTATTAGCATTATTCATTGGCCAGAGACTGGAAGGGGTCATTTTGCTCACTGCAGACATTTTTCTGTCTTCCTTGCTGCTGCTGAAATATCTCTAGGAAGTGATTTATTGATCATTAATGCCTTCATTGACTCACTAGAGAACCAATGAGTGTTAACAGTACAGTAAACTTTGTGCCAAAGTGTGAGATGCTATCACTCACTCCTTCTTTATGGTGTTTTAAAATGTTATAGCATGTAGAGTCATTACAGAGGAATTATTGTTGCTGTCTTCAGCCAAACCCACCTTGTTACCATTTAAATGGTTAGTGGGTCATACACTGCCTGGAAGCTGGTAACAAGTAGGGTACTGCAGAGGTCTGTCCTGGGACCCCACTGATCATGTCTATCAACAATCTGGAAAAGGCTATATGGTGCTTGCTTATAAAATTTGCAGAACATACCAGATTGTGGGGAGGACCAGTCGATATGCTTGACGGCTGGGCTGCGATCCAGCCAGGCTGGAACTTTGACAGAAAACTCAACATGGACAAATGGAATGTCCTGCACCGAGGAGGAAAGAATGACCTGCAACAAGACAGGTTGGAGCCTTACTGCCTGGGGAGCAGGTCTGCTGAAAAGGGACAGAGATTGTATGCAAACAGCAAGCTACTACGAGACGGTAGTGCCTGGCAGCAAAGAGGATCAACAGGATCCCGGGCCATACGAAGAGTCAGTCAAAGGATGTGATCTTCCCCCACTACTCAGCACCCATTAGACCACATCTACAATACCATGTGCAGTTTGGGGTCCCCCAATATAGGAAGGACATCAACCATCTGCAGCAGGTTCAGCAGAGGCCACCTGGCTGCTGAGGGGCTGGAGCACTTGGCCTTCTTACAAGCCTCCTTTGTATTGAAAAGAAAGCTGGAGAGGGACTTTTTACCAGGGCATGTAGTGATAGGATAATGTGATGGGGTAATGCCTTTAAACTGAAAGAGGGTACATTTAGATTAGATATAAGGAAGAAATTCTTTACTACAAGGATGATGAGGCACTGGAACAGATTGCTCAGAGAAGTTGTGGCTGCCCCCTCCCTGGAAGGGTTCAAGGCCAGGTTGGATGGAGCTCTGAGCAACCTGGTCTAGTGGAAGGTGTCCCTGCCCATGGCAGGTGGGTTGGAACTAGATGCTCTATAAGGTCCCTTCCAGCCCAAACCATTCTATGATTCTATGATCCTCTGAAGCAAGGAAGGAAAACAAACAAAAAAACGCTTACATAGAAGTCATTCTTCTGCCCTCCATTCTTGCTTGCATTTTCATGTAACCTTATCTGAAGGCCATTAACCTCAGTGCAGAAACTCCCTTTGACTTCAGAAGGTTTTGCATCAGGTCACAGACCCAAGGATTAATCTGAGCAGGATAGTGTGTTCTTGTGAGCACCTATGATACCATTGCACTGAAGCAACAATAATAGGAATAATGGTTACCTTCACTTCAGGCTGGAATGGAAGACAAGAGAGTATATTGAGTAGATGAGATTGGCTAACAAAGGGGGAAAAAAGCCTTGAAGGGTTTAATCAAAACCAATATTCTCTCTATTTCAATCTGAATTGCTTTGAAGTTTACATTAAATTATTATGTTTTCAGCAGTGTAGCAGCCCTAATACTTGCTTTGTGCTACAGTCTCTTGGGAAACAAGTGCTACCACTGTATCTTAAATGATTGCATTGATCCACATCCCTAACATGTTCAGTCATATTATCATTTTATTTGGATCAATGTTAACAGTCTTTCGTTAAGAGAATCCTCACTGCAGCACAAGCTCTGTTCCCAATAACTTCAAATCACTCTCTGTTCAGCCAAGAGCAGGCACCACTGCTTCCCTGACCAGCACACGCCATAAAAATCTCAACCAAAATTGTCAAGGCTAATCATCTTTGAAGGACAGAGCTGGAGATATTGTCAAATCAGATTTTGCCTTCTGAAAGTCCATGGGGAAGAAAAACTGTGTGTTAAAATATATTCTTCAATTCTAGTATTGATTGCTACACTCAGTTTTATGCCATCATCAGAAGCTTTGTCACAGACAAGAAAATGGAGGTGCTCAAAATAAAATGAAAAATGCATTTTCTGCACATTTCAGTCACATTTACCCTTTTTTGTCTAGAGAAAGAGACAACTCCCACTGGCACAGAAATCACATGGTGCTACTGCATAGCTAAAAGGACTCTTCTTTTAGGACAGACTTAACTCAGCTCCACTGGGACCCCCTGCACACCAGCTCCTCAGGCTTGAGGAAACACAAACATGTTTTCTACGTTGTTATGCATTTGAATTAGCCTAGCTCAAATTAAAGTTCCCTCCCAGGTCAGGAATCTGTTGTACAAATCATATGTGAACTGAGACCAAAAAGATGGTACCCTAACCCCAAAAAAAGAATGAAAGCATAGTTCTTGCCTCAAAGAGCTTAAATTTTCCATCCCTCCCTATGGAAGAGTCAAGTTTGTTCTGTGGACAGTATTCCCTATTTTTCACATATCTTCCTCCCACCAAGTCTACCTGCACAAACAGATCTCCATAGCTGGATTTCAAACTTCAGGAACTGCCAGCGCAACAATTGTTTTTCGATATGACACTGACCTTGAAAAGGAACCACTTTTCCAGAACCTGCAAATACTGCCGTGAATCTCAGCGAAAGCAAAACATGTCTGAGTGTAGCAAGGAGGCCTCAAAAAGCAAGAAGAAGCAGGGTGGAGAAAGCAAGGGCCAGGATAGAGAATTAATGGCTAGCGGAGATGGATGCACTGAGCTGAATTTACTTCTTGACACCTTACTTGAGATGTGCAAAAGTTAGTCAGTGAAGTGTGAACTAGCTCCCCAAAGCTCATTTTATCACCACTGGCGAAAGATGGGCATCTCTGGAGTGGAACTCAGCAGACCTATTCAAGTATCTGTTGTGGGTGAGATGAATTCCCATGTGCTGGGGCAAATTTTTTTCCATTTCTATAGAGACCATAGGATGACTGCTTCAGGTATTTAAACTGTAGAACAATTCCATCCACAAGCCAAAGTTGCAGCATTATGTAAATTATGTTATTTTTCTCTGCTCTTTGTATTGCTAAATGTTAGAGGTGTGGCTTTCTTGACTTTTCTTTGGAAACAGAGTTCCAGAATGGGAACTTTATCCTCACTAAGAAGTAAGAGTGACAAATACTTCAAAAGGAAACTTTCTTTCAACAATTCATTGTCTAGAGCTTGAGTTAAATAAAAGCTAAAAGCACAACTAAAACCTGACAGTTTCTAACCAGTCTGATTAAAACCCTTACCCCTCCCAGATTTCAATTTTATGACAACCATAATCCTCCAGTTCTCAAGACTTTCACGAAAAAGATGAAAAGTAAGACATAAATTTTCTGATGTGCAAAAGAAGGGCAAGAAAGACCTTTTGAGAAGCTTTTTTTTAAAAATCACTGTGAAAAAGTACACAAATACCGTAGTCTGAAATGCTTGCAATGATGGCAGTAAAATTCACGTGGATTTCAGTGGGACTATTTATAACAAATGGCCAATAGGAAAGAAAAGAAAATCCAACTCTTCTTTTTTAAAGAAAAATAAAACTAATAGCCTATTCTTAAAATAAACCAGTAGCAGAGCTGTCTTTCTGTTGTAGTGGCCCTGCAGGTGCCAGAAGGATGGTTTTATCAGAAGCTAAGTTCTTCCAGCCAGTCAGATGCAAACAACTGTTTACATGTAAAAAGCACGGAATAGTCTGCATCCAGTCCAGTTAAGTTTTTTCCAGGAAAAACAGCAATCTGATATTTCTTATTTTTGTCCTACTACCCTTTTAATGGACAGCTCCTTCCCTTTCAAGCCTGCTGTTAGTTTCTCTAGGATGCTGTGATACAGTATGTAGTACTAGAAACTTCCCATGCGTACATTTACATGCTAAAAGCAGCTCCTCTACTTCTCTTTTAGAGGGTACGGATTTGTTTCAGCAAAACGTTTTGCATATCTTAAACCATAAGTACGTGCTTAAATCTTCTTGAAGTCAGCTCAAAACATATGCATCTGTTATGCTAAATAATGAGCATAAGCAGAAGATTAGAATTTAGCACATTCTTAAATGTTCCTCTTGAATCAGCCTCAAATCCTAACTGTCCCACAAAAATTCATAACAGGCAAAGGTTTAGGGTCAAATTCTGCTCTTTTAGCCACTGCCAGCATGTGGAAATGACTAATGCCACCTGCTGAATGAATGACATTTGTGGGCTCACTGTGGGCTTCTGTCTTCATTGCTTTGTGCAGGTGTGTATGGCTATGCACAGTGGCATTGCGAAGGGCAGCTCCTACAAACTCATTCTCCCCTCCCCCAGCTCAAAATGGCTTTCCCAGAGGGAAGGTGGAAGACTACTGGTGCTCGGGGAGAGGTGACTTTGCAGAATTACATCTCATGCTCCATCTGGACCATTTTTATAAGATCCCTGGGTCCCCCTGGGCTTTGAAATCCCCCAAGCATCCCATGCACAAGACACTCTGCTAAGCCACAGCATATGGTATTACATCTCAAACTCTTTTATAACAATACTCTTCAAGAGTTTCATTATTAAACCTATTCAGCCACTGCACAGGGATGAATCTCATGTCTGAGTGCAGCCCCCAGAAAACCATCCCAAAGGCAGGTCAGGACCATATGTGATACGGAGGATCTCAGCCTCCTGGAGGAAGAGGCAAGCTGCCTTGCCCTCTAGCCTTGCCATGTATTTTTAGAGCAGCTGTCTATCACCCAGCCCGTCAGCCACACTGGCCACAGACCCTGCTTGCTTCT